>NC_135716.1:163329379-163629379 GCF_964656455.1 Halichoerus grypus | reverse complement strand
CGCTCTGAGCTCTTGCCTAAACACTTGAACACATATGTATAAAGTCTATACCTCAAGTTTCAGGCACATAAGGCAATAATTCACATTCTCTCTCTCCCCCTAGAGTCAACCAAAAGAATCCTTATTTGGCAAATGTATCCATCAGGGTCCCAACTGAAAACACACGGCACGATCAAGTAATGTGAAGAGGGTTCATTTATAACAGTATAGATGGTAGAGGAAAACCATAAGAGATAGCATGGTGACCGGGGGCTAGTAACAACTGAGGACCTAACGCTCCCCTAGGCCTGAGGGGACAGAGGAGAGATAGTCACCTGAACCAGGAGAGAGGGAGCTTTGGAAAAGGGAGCCTTGTAAGAAGAGCAGGGACTCTCAATCACACTACCAGCCAGTGGAGGGAGTCGGGGGAATAAATACGCCGACCTCTGTCTCTGCCTGTCTCTTATCCACAAACTCACCACTGGCTGAGCCCCTCCAGAGGCCGATGCATCAAAACAAGTCAGACCCAGAACAGAGTGAAGTGTGGATCTGGAGGGGCGGAGGGGAGATAGGGGGCCTGACAGGAAAGCAGCACAGCCAGTTCTGGCTGTCCCTCCCACGGTCCCACGATGACCTTTTGGAAGCTCAGACCAGCGTTAAAACTCTCATCATTTGCTTTGGTCTTTCCTGTAGAATGCTCTCCCCGCTTGCGTAAAGAGGACCCCAAACGATGGTGTATAGGAGATAGGCGCCCTGAGCATCTGGGAAGAAGCCACCGAACTAGACCTTCTAACTTGGGAGGGAGATAAAAGCCTCCAGCCCAGCTGCCCACATGGCCAGAAAGTCCTGAGCTGACCCTCGAGCCCATACCCTGCCATCCCCCTTGCCCCCCCAGAAATCTGTCTGCTGGCCGGTCTGGCCCCAGTATCAGGAAGCACCGGACAGCAGCTCTGTGCCTTCCCTTTCTCTCCATAGGAGACGTCTGTTTCCTTCTGCAGCCAAGCCTGAGAAGCTTCTAGGATTCCCTGCCCCTGGCAGGGGCCCAACAGTGCCCTGAGGACAGGGCTGAGCTGCATCCAAGTATCTCAGTTTGGTCACACAGACACCTGTTCCCTCTTCTTCCTTCCCGAAACACTCACCCTAATCTTCTTCACCAAAATAGATTCCTCCCTACCTCTCAAATCCAGTTAAAACCTCCGAATCTCCTCAGAAACTTTTCTCATTAATCTGCCTGACTCTGCCTTCTTCCGCTATTATGATGATGATCAGAAGCACGTCTGCATGTACTATAACTAATGATAGCATCTCATACATCTACTGAGTGTGTTCTCTGTGCCCATCGCTGAGCTAACTACCATCCAGGAGCCATCTCACGCCATCCTCACAACCCCCTTATACAGTGGGTGCGACCAATAGAGAATATGTTGTGATGGGCACCCCTTGGACTGTGCCATGAGGCAGCCCGAGGAGCAATTACTTTATCCATTTCTACAGAAGAGAGCACTGAGGCTCAGAGAGGACGAATCACTACTTTAAGTTCACACAAGCAAGCAAAAGGCAGAGACAGGACCTAAATCCAGGTGTGGCCAATGGCAAAGCCCGAGCTCCCAACACTGCACTGTTTTACCGTGTCCCGGAGGTAGGCGGAGGCTGGAGGAGTTCCTGAATCTTCTCTGGGACATGGATGCATACGGGCTGGTATCAGAGTCAGTGAACCTCACTTACTATGTACAGGAGATCCATACCCTGCACAGTGTAAACAATGCGATCTCCCAAGATTTTGCAGCAAACACCACCATCATCTCTTTACGGTCAGCCCACTTGGCTACCATTCTGACTCTCGAGCCTCGGTGAGATACCAAACACTTGAAATAATTTCATTAGTAATGTCAGTGTGAGATTAAGAACGAAGCACAGGCGGGGGCGCCTGGGTGGCTCAGCCGGTGAAGCATCTGCCTTTGGCTCAGGGCGTGATCTCAGGGTCCTGGGATCGAGCCTCACGTGGAGCTCCGTGCTCAGCGGGGAGCCTGCTTCTCCCTCTCCCTCTCCCCCTCCCTACCCCCTCTCGTGCTCGCGTGCTCTCTCGTGCTCTCCCTGCCTCTCTCTCAAATAAATAAACAAAATCTTTTTTAAAAACAAAACAAAAAGAACCCATTACGGGTGACATACAGAACGCAAAGGAACTCACTCGAGGTTACTGGTCAGGTGTTAGCCCGCTGCATTTCCCGCCACCAATAAAGCCATCTTTAGTCACTTGGAAACCTGGCCTTGCTTTCACTTCCTTTGTGAAATGTCCCATGTGGTATTTCCCTCTCTGCCTGGTGAAAACAAGTGTTTTTACATTAATCGATTCATTTAATTCTCACAGCAACAGTATAAAGTACTATTCCTGTTTCCATTTTATGTATGAGGAAAGTGAGGCACAGAGAGGTTAAGTCACTTCCTCAGAGTCACACAGCTGGTATGGAAGTGCTGGGATTTGAACCCTTGAGTCAGCCTCCTGAACTTGTGCTTTTAGCAACTGCAACTCCTTACTGAATGAAAAGAATTAGGAAATCCATCAAAAATGCAAAAAGGGCTGTGGAGGGGTGCTTTTTTGTAGAATCTATGTGTGCCAGTAACATGGAGGACAGCTATCCTACCTAGAATGTGTGACTGGTTGGATTGATTAAGAAAGAAAATCCAGAAAACAGTGAGCTAAAGAACAACCATTAGAGCCTTTAGTGGGGCAGGCAGGTGTGCTTAAAGAAGAATCAGGGAGGGCGCCTGGGTGGCTCAGTCATTAAGCCTCTGCCTTCGGCTCAGATCATGATCCCGTGGTCCTGGGATCGAGCCCCACATCGGGCTCCTTGCTCAGCGGGAAGCCTGCTTCTCCCTCTCCCACTCCCCCTGCTTGTGTTCCCTCTCTCTCTGTCTCTCTCTCTGTCAGAAAATAAATAAAATCTTTAAAAAAAAAAAAAAAGAGGAACCAGGGAGCAGAGATCCATGGCTAAGAATGTGCGAACAGACCTCAGACCAGCAAGGGTACACCTGAGGACGCTGGGCTGGAGCATCAGCTGGCAGGGGCAGTCGGGAGGAAGGACCTAGCAAAGTGGAAAGGAGGAGCTCTTCCATGGTTCCTTCCTTAAACCCCTATTGCTGAATTCCTATTAAGCGCCAGGCACTCCTGCCTTTACAGTTTGCGGTCTAGTAAGGGACTATATTAGTCAGCACATTTTCAGTTGCAAGTGACTGAAACCAATTCAAATTGGCTGAAGCAAAAGGGAATTTATTGGCTCACTTACTTGAAAAGTCAACTGGTAGGATGGGCTTCAGGCTGACTGATCTAGGGGCTCAAAATTGTCAGTGGGATTCACTTCTCTTCCCACCCTGACCTTGTTCTCTGGGTTTCCTCCATTCCCAGGCAGGCATTCTCCTTGTGGGGCATGATGGCTGCCGCTGGCCCCAGGCTTTCCTCTTGGCCTATCAGGAACCCCCTCAGGAAAAGAATGTTTCTTTCCCAGTTGTTCCAGTAAGGATCCTAAGATTGACTCCCATCAACTACCTGGATTCCATGTTAAGACCCACTCATGGGCCTGGAGGATGGAACATGCTGACTAGCCCGGCCCAGGGGATAAGCACACCTCTCTGTGCAGCCCCACCTGGACCCCAGGGACTGAGAATGGAGGGATGGTTCACAGGCCCCTGGAGCCCTAGGAAGCAGGGTAAGCAAAAACAACAGATGTCTGATCCAGAGATTCAGGCAATGATTCTAGTAATTACAACACCGTGTGGTAAATGACATAAAGGGAAGGAACTGGCGCTGGAGGGGCGTGTAGGATAACACCTCACCCAGAGGAAGTCGCATGCAAGGGGAGACTTGAGAGGAGTTCGTAGGGCCGGAGGGGCGTGGGGTGGGGAAAGGAAACAGGTCATGCAAATCTCACATGCTATGTGAGATTGTGGCCTGAACCTCAATGGGGACAGTGAGAATGAAGATGATGGGCCAGACCATGAGTGGTGGAACACTCATGGTGGAACATAGATTTGGGGCTAAAGAGGAGATTTTGGTTTGGGATGCTGATCTTGAGGGGCAGGTGGGTCACCCTGTTAGAGATATCAAGGAGCCAGCTAGATAGGTGAGTGTGGAGTTTAGGAGCACGATCTCTGGAGACAGCACAAGCATGGGACCCGCACAAGGATGGTCGTTGACCCCAGCCTGAGACATCTCTGGGTGAGAGGATCAAGGCTGAACAGAATCTTGGGAAAGGACATCCAACTGGCCAATAAACATATGAAAAGGCCATAAGCAAATGAAGTAAGCATATGAAAACAGCATCATCACTTATTAAGGTAAACACAAGAAAACAGTGAGATGTTGCCACACATCAACCAGAATAACGGAAATTAAAAGGACTGACAATATCAAGTACTAGCAAGGACATAGAACAAATGGAACTCCCATACACCACTGACAGGAGTGCAAATGGCAAACCACTTTGGAAAACTGGCAGTGTTCACTAAAATGAAACATATGTATCCTCTAAGACCTAGCAATTCTACTCCCATATACTATATAGCCAAGAGAAATAAGTGATTAGTTCCACCAAAAATGTGTAAAAAGTGTTCATAACAGCATTTTTCAGGAGAGCCAAAAGCTTGGAAACAAAGCAAATGTCCACTGATATACATTCATTCAATAGAATACTACACCACACATACAAAAGAATTAAGTACTGACATAGATGAATCTTACAGGTATAATGTTGAATAAAAAAAGCCAGACCTAAAAAAATACATACTGTGTGATTCCATTTATAAAAAGGGCACAACCAGGTCTGAGTAGTTGATGGTGCTACAAGTCAAAAATAGTGGTTTCTATTGTGGGAGGGGGTATCCCTGGAAGGGAGCCAAGGGAGCCTGCTGGGGTGCTGGAAATGCTTTTGTATCTTAATCTGGGTAGTAGTATAAAAATTCTTCCAGTTGTTTATTTAAGATTTGTGCACATTACTATATCTATTGTGTACCTAACGTGGGAGGGGGGAGCTTATCCCCTGCCCCAAAAGACAAAAGAACCAAAGACAGCACTGATCCAGGGACTATCAATATTTTAGTTTTATGATACGACATTTCAAGAGGCCCAGCTTGATGGTGAAGTTTCCTGAGGCCAGAAGTCTTGTTTTGATTTTTCTCTCTCCTGTTCCAAAGCATACTGGGGTTCAGATCACAGCCCACAGTGATGGGCCCACAGCCGCCATACTCCAGCCCTTGAGTGTCAACTCATTGCTCATTTCCGGCGCATCTGCCCTGTGCCAGACCCTGTGCTGAGAGCTGGGACCATGAAGACAGATAAAACACCATCCCTGCACTTCAAAGCTGCCAAATCCGCTCCAACCAAGAGGAGGGTGCTGCAGGAGAAAGGAGGGGTTCCTGCAGCAGCCAACTCATCCATCAGCACATGTAAAATAATGATAGTAACAAACAACCACCATTTATGAACTGCCAGGTGCTTTATGTGTGTAACAGATTTTTTTCCCTCTTAATTGCTATTTAAAAGCACAACAGCTACTTTTGTCTGTGAGGGGAATGGCATAATTTTTCTCTGGGTAGATGGCTCTTTGTTTAGGAAAATACTTAGTAAGTTGCTTTGGCATGAAGAATGAACATCCCCAGGGCTAGGGCAAGACAAAGGGAGCTGAATTGCTTTGCAAATTAGAGCGGGGAAAGGTGGCAGTATGGAGAGGGAGGGGGGCCCGAAAACAGGAGGACCGGAGCGGGTAAGAGGAATAGTTCAGGAGATCTGTGGCGTTTTTCCTTTGCCCGGACTCTGCTCCTTAGAGAACCACTCCCTTGCCTCCCTAATCTCACTCGTTCTCCAGGTTTTACTTTTCAAGCATCACTTCCTCATACCACACACAGCCTTCAAAAAGAATGAGGCAAAGCTCTCTCTAGGAAAAAAGCCCCGGATATATGGTGAAATAAAAAAAGTCACCAGCAGAATAGGTGCATAAATACAATCCCCTTTTTTAAAAGGAGTGCCATCGATACGTATTTACACTCGGCTACATAAGGGAAATTCCTTAAAAAGTATGTAACACTATACGAACAGCTGTTATCACTATGGAGGATGGTTGGGGATCATCAGAAGCTTCTATTTTTAGTTTTCACCCTTTTTACCTTTAAGCACCTTTTTTTAAAAGATTTTATTTATTTATTTGACAGAGAGAGAGAGCGAGAGCAGGAACACAAGCAGGGGGAATGGGAGAGGGAGAAGCAGGCTTCCCACGGAGCAGGGAGCCCGATGCAGGGCTCGATCCCAGGACCCTGGGACCATGAGCTGAGCCGAAGGCAGACACTTAACGACTGAGCCACCCAGGTGCCCCTAAACACCTTTTTTTTTTTTAATTAAGTAGGCTCCAATCCCAACATGGGGCTTGAACTCACAACCCTGAGATTAAGAGTTGCATGCTCTACCACTGAGCCAGCAAGGAGCCCCTTTACCTTTAAACATTTTACCATGAGATTGTATCCCTTTTTCAAAAGTCTCTTCCTCAGGAGCGCCTGGGTGGCTCAGTTGATTGGGGGTCTGCCTTTGGCTCAAGTCATGATCCCAGGGTTTTGGGATAGAGCCCTGCGTGGAGCTGCCTGCTCAGCGGGAAGCCTGCTTCTCCCTCTCCCACTCCCCCTGCTTGTGTTCCCTCTCTCGCTATATATCTCTCTGTCAAATAAATAAATAAAATCTTTAAAAAAAAAAGTCTCTTCCTCCAAGCAGTCTTCCTCTATTGCAGATCAGGTCCTCACAGTACCCTGCCCTCCTCTGTTGTGACATTCAGCACCTTCCTACTTGCCTGTTCACTACCTCTCCCGCCCCTCGCCCTCCCACACCCACCACGCTCTCCTCTGTCCCAAGATGACAGGGGCCAGGAACTCCTAGCAGAGAGCTTGCCATAGCTGTTAACCGAATGAATGAATGAATGAATTCTTCCAAAGAGTTTTCTCCTGCCTGGCTTGGAATCTTCCAGAGAGAGGAGGGAGCAGCTCAGCCCCACCTGCAAGTGCTGCCCAGTTCCGTCTCACCGTGTTTCAACTCTTTCCCTGCCCAGGGCTGGATGATTTGCCCTCTCTCTTGTTCTGGAGGAAAGCGTAGAAGCAGCTCCAGCCCTCTTCACTGCCTCAGTCCTGAGGGACTCCAGGATGCCTGAGACCATGACAACATGTGACAGGTGTGACTAGGTGGGGGAGCCAATTACTGGAACAGGCCAGAGCACCCTGGCTGACCTTGGTGGAAGCAGGGACGGCTTCCCTTCCATGTTCCTTTTCTTTCCAGCAGTAGGAGGGGGAGGAGGGGACGAAGGCCTAATTGTTTTCACCTTGAGAAAAATCTGCTGCTGACTAGATACAGAGAGAATCGCTCAGTTATACAGGAGGGGGCCTGAAATTAGATCAGATCAGGAAGGCTGACATTCCCCCCCCGCCTCCCCCAGGCCCTCTGACTAACGACCAAGGGGAAGAGAGGCGCTTGGCCCAATACCCCTTCTTTGCTCTAGCCTACCAACCAGTGTTGGCGGAGCTCCTGCTCATTTCTGCCCAGAACCCCGCAGGCAGATCTCTGTGCCCCCGCCCCACCCAGGCGGCTGTCACTAAGACGGAGCCTTCAGCAGGTCTTGCCCAGGCTACAGGTAATGTTGCTGAGAGAGAATTAGAGCTCTGTCTCGCAGGCCCCCCCCCCCCGCCCCCGCTCCAACTGCCAAGCGGATGCCTCCGTCGACCCCGCCAGGCTCTTCCTGCCGAGTTCAGACAGGACAGGTGATGCCTGCCACAAGTTCCTGATTCTGCACGAACACTTCTAACAATTAAGGCAGAGGTGAACTCCCATGCTTTCTCCATCCCTGATGGAAAGCAAGTTCAAAAGCCACATACTGTCCTCAACCCCTGGGGTGAGGAAAAAATGTGATAAAGAGAAAGCGTTGTAAGTCAGTAAAGCTGCCTTGAGTGATACCAATGCTATGGAGGGAGTTCGCCACCAGGAGCTTGGCATTCCAGCCACTGAAAATCACCTAGAAAGTAGGATACTGGCTTTGTACAATTATGCCTTCTAGAGCTTTGGAGCGCTAGCTGGTCACCTACTGGGCCCCAAGAAGAAATGTCCTTTAAGAAATTTTTGAAAGGCAAGAGAAGCCCACAGCTTCATTCATAGCCTACTTCAACTACTTTCTAGCTGTGTGACTTTGGTCATGTCACTTAACGTCTCTGAGCTTCATTTTCCCCATCTGTAAAATAGAATTAATTATGCCTACTTCAAAGGGTGTGATAAAATAAAAGTAATATATATAAACTACTTACACAGTACTTGGTGCCCAGGAAGTGCTCATTCAATGGTAGATGTTCATACTATTCTTATGTAGCCATCAGTGCACGATCCAGCACTGACATTGGTGGGGCCTTTAGGACCATGCTGACCTCGTTGGAAATCCTAGTTCCATTATTTCCATCATGTGGCCTTGGGGGTGTTAATTAACATCCTTGAACTTCAGTCTCCTTCTCTGAGAAACATTGATAATACTGGCTTTGTCAACAGGATAGAGTCAAGTCCTCACCTGAGCCTGAGCACGTAGAACGTGCTCAGGAAATATTAGCTACATTGGTATAGACTCATCACCCTCTTTCCAGCATCCTTCACCTTGTTGGGTAGTTTTTACTGACAGACGAATGTCTGCTCGAAGTGATTTACTTTGGATAGCATATTGATTTTCTCAAAGCCAGTGGTCTCTTTCCTGCTGTGATTCTTCTTGCCATCTCTGTACTACTTGACCCTGGTGGTCACCTCTGACTTTTTTACTTCTTTGAGACCTCCTCCCTCTCCCTGATGGTTTTCTTGACTTTTTGATCCCCTGATATTTCTCTCTCTCAACCCTTCCTTCCCTCCTTCCCTCTCTCCCCTCTCCTTCCCAGGCTCTTCATCTCCCTAGGATTATTCCTCTGTCCTTTGCTCGCCACATTCTACCTGCTCTCCCCTAGAGAAAGGCCACAACACTGTCACCAAAAGCAAGCTCAGTCTGTTCTTGCTTCTGATCTCAAAGCTATCATTATTCTCCTGGCCACCCACACATCAAATTCTAGATTCTGGTCTATTTCCTTCCCTCTCTTTCTGAATCCAATCAATTGCCAAGCATCTCTATTTTTTTCTTCAAAACATTTCTCACATCCACCTCCTTCTTTCCCATCTCTCCTCGTGTCACTCTAGACCAATATCAACCCAGGTTTGATCCAGGTTTAATGGCTAATTCCAATCCATCCCGAATATTGCAGCCCATATAAAAAGATCACTTTTTAAGCATGTCAAATATGCTCCTTCCATCCCCTCCCATCTCCTTCAAAATCCAATTAAGGCTTATTCCTTGGTAGATTTGAGGGCATTCAAGTCCTTCCGTATCTGATTTTCTAGATTTGACTTTCCATTAGCTGCAATCCAGATTTTCCATTCCATGAATGCCTCACCCCATGTCCAACCCCTCTTCTTTGCCCCCTCTGAGTCTTCTGCCTGGAAAGTCGTTCTCTCCATTCCCTTCTCTATTCAAATTCAATCCATCCTTTAAGGTCTGGCTCAAAACTCAGCTCCTTCCTGAGGCCAACCCGTGCACCCCTGTCCACAGTTATCACTTCCTCCCAGTTTCCTCTGCTGATGATATGGTGGTGGGCACGGAGAGCCCCTGTCCGAGGAGCTGGTCAATGCCTGCCGGCACACCTGCCTCTGTCTATTTCACCTTGTACCTGCCGGCAGAATTGGGATCTTCTCCATCCTCCTGAACGACACAGCATAGTGTCATCGTGTCACAGTGATTAGGAGCTGGACAGATTTGTGTTCTAATCCTAATCGGTCACTTTCCCACTGGTTGCAGGGCCTTAGCAGGTGACCTTACCTCTCTCCAAGTCTCATGTCCCTCAGCTGAAAAACAGGTCAGAGTGGCCTCAGAGAGTTGTTGTGGGGATTAAATGATAATGTGTGCAAACGGCTTTGCACAGTGCCTGG
This sequence comes from Halichoerus grypus, assembly GCF_964656455.1. NCBI lineage: Eukaryota > Metazoa > Chordata > Mammalia > Carnivora > Phocidae > Halichoerus > Halichoerus grypus. The sequence continues at coordinate 163,619,391 of NC_135716.1, read as the reverse complement.
CACTCCGTCTACATTCAATAAAACGTAGAGATTATTATAGTCCCTGGCACTGCAGTCCTGCTCATTTGCATAGCCAAACAGTAATTCCATAGACTGTGATATTTTACTATAAGTATATTTGCTTCCAAAACAGCTCTCTTTTTCCAACTTTCCATTTTTATAAATTGCACCACTCTTCCAAGGCTCCGAGACTCAAATGTTGGCAGTGGACTCAGCTTTTCCTGCTCTTTCATGGGCCAAACCTACTGGCACTTAACCGTGGGCTGTCTCTAACTGTTCTGTCTTCACTCCCCATTGGGACTGTAAATGCTTTGAGAACAGGAACTCTCTTATACTGCCTTGGTATCTATCATACTGGCAAAGAGCAGGGACTCAATATATATTTGTTTTCTGACAAGATGCTATCAATGAATGAATTTACAGAGGCAGGTATGAAGGAGGTACTAAGACAATCTGAAACTAGAATAAGATATTCTGTGATTATGTTTTATTCTCTCGCCTTTCTATACTCCATGAATTCCTCCTACTCATTCCTTTTTTTTTTTTTTTTAAGATTTTGTTTTTAAGTAATCTCTACAAAAGACATGTGGGGCTAGAACCTACAACCCCGAGATCAAGAGTCACACGCCCTTCCAACTGAGCCAGCTTGGTGTCCCCCTCCTACTTATTCCTTAAGGTTCAAATCAATATCCTCCTCTCTGAGATCTGCCATAAGCATTATTACCTTTCTTTCTTTCACATATTCTACATATTTAATTGCATAGTGTTTTTACCCATTTTTAAATTTAATATTTAATTGAAAAAAATTAAAATGACATAGAAAGGTATAAAGTGATGATGAAATTTTTTTCTCATATTCCCTCTTCCCAAAGGTAACAACTGGGAACACTTTGTCGGGTATCCCTCCAGATCTTTTCCTGTTGCATTAAAAATTAATATCCTATCCTAAGACAGAGTATGAAAATAATCTTTTAACAATAATTGTGCTTCAGGCGCCTGGGTGGCTCTGTCAGTTAAGCGTCCAACTCTTGATTTCGGCTCAGGTCATGATCTTGGAGTCGTGGGGTTGGGCCCACATTGGGCTGTGCTTTCAGTGGGGAGCCTGCTCAAGATTCTCTCTCTCCTTCTGCCCCTCCCCCCTCACATAAATAAATAAATCTTTAAAATAATTGTGTTTCTCTAAGATTTTTTTTTAAAGATTTTATTTATTTATTTGACAGAGAGAGACACAGCGAGAGCAGGAACACAAGCAGGGGGAGTGGGTGAGGGAGAAGCAGGCTTCCTGCGGAGCAGGGAGTCCAATGTGGGACTCGATCCCAGGACCCTGAGATCATGACCTGAGCCGAAGGCAGATGCTTAATGACTGAGCCACCCAGGTGCCCCGGTGTTTCTCTAAGATTTTGCATGCCCCCCAAATGGCCATTTTATGGGCTGGGTGGGAGGGAGGTTAAAATAAATTCAAGTTGTGAGATAAATCAGTAAACATCTCGTTTGTTCCACAGCACTTTGGCAAGTCTAGTACAGAGCACCTAGGACACGGCGCAGTTTGTGTGCCCCTCTGCCTCCCAGCTAGCTTGTACACCGGAGCGCAACTGACATCGACTCTGATAGTCCCAACACCTAATTTGCACATAGTAAGTACTCAATAAACATTTAGTGAAGAATGACTTAACTTTCATCTCCCATCCTTCTTAATATGTTTCTTGGTTTGATTTATTTTTTAAATAATAAACAGATTTACTTTGAAAATTTTGCATCTCACCTTTAAATGATTGATCTATCAGTCCGAGTCTCAGCAGGGAACAGAAATTCAGTTTCAGATGACTCAGGAAACTTTAATGAAGGGACAATTCATGAGATGTGGGCCCAGTTGAGGGAAACGAAAAGGGAGTTCGAGAGAACCAGAAGCTGGCAGCAGCAGCAAGTTATTATCATGCTTGCTTGAAAAGACAATGGGAAGGAAATGGAGTTTTGTGAACCTGGTGAGACCCTGAATCGTGGACGAGGGGCTGCTGACAGGAGCTGTTGCCTTGGAAGGAAGCAGTCACTGCCAGAAAATAAGAAAATGCAGCACAGAGCAAAGGGAGACCCCAAACTCTCTCTCCTCCTGCACACCAATCTCTTCTCAGTACCTCCCACTGGTAGAACTCAAATGAGCAATGAGTTCAGGTGATACGGTCCATGGAGCTTAGCTTCCTGGGCCATAGGGCAAACAAGGGCAGAGAACGGATCAGGGTGGGCAACACAGGAGAGGCACCAAGTCCATCAGTTACCAACCACCCAGCAGTCAAGCGATGTCGCCTCGGTTATTCCTCCGTCTGGAACCTAAATTGTAAAGTTAGCACCACCAGTGTTGATTACGCCAGGTAGTAAGGAAGTGGGGGAGAAGGAGAAACAATCAGTGAATACCAGATACCCACAGGAGCTACAGATCCTGCCTCAGCAGGTGGCCGGGAGGCAATCGGTACTCACGCCTACCTCCTATCATCTATTCCATGCTCCTTACTTCTGCAAGCATGTTGCCTGGAGGGGATTCTTTGCTTGGTGGAATGATGTAAACCTACCTTTCCAAATGATTCAAGCCCTTCACGTTCCTGTCTTTTTTTTTTAAAGATTTTATTTATTTATTTGATAGAGGGAGAGCACAAGCAGGGGGAGTGGCAGGCAGAGGGAGAGGAAGAGGCAGGCTCCCCTCTGAGGAAGGAGCCCAACATGGGGCTCGATCCCAGGACTCTGGGATCATGACCTGAGCCGAAGGCAGCCGCTTAACTGACTGAGCCACCCAGGTGCCCCTACGTTCCTGTCTTTACTGCTTTGCTACAATTTTACATTGATGGTTATTGGGTATGGAAGTACTAGGGAGGTACCCTAGTGAATCCACTGGGAAAGGACAGAGTTCTCCTTGTCCCTGTTGGTAGCAGCAACCTAATTTCCATTTGATAATCAGAATCAATCACCCTAGCCAATATTGTAAACCCATTGGCTGAATAGCATGAGGAGCCCAAAATGACCAGAGGGAAAGTCTCAGCTTTCAATTTAATGGAACCACGTTAATGTATGTGTTCCCTGATGGAAGCATTCCTTGGGAAATAGGACCTCCAAACTCACTGAACCCAAGGTTGCAGGGACAAAAAGCAAAAATTCTATGGGTGAGTTATTAAATATACATGTGAGAAAGCTCACTCCCACTTCCACTCTGGACCCTTGGATCCTGGCCATGAAGAAGATGGCACCATACGTATACTGGTTGCTTGTTTAAGACATATACCACTTCCTTTGACATCACCCTAACTTTGCAGGTTGCTGTCTCCAAGATGGCATTCCCAGAAATCACCTGTGATTTACTAAGCTATTTCTACACCATCCAGAATTTGTCTTAAGGTGTGACATCTGAATTGGAAGTTTTTGCTGGTGCCTTACCAACTCTGGATGAAAGGGATATTTGGTTTTATGAGAACACCTTGTATTTTTATCACCAAAACGAACAAAACCAAGAAAATAAAAAAACACCCTTTTTTTTTTTAAGATTTTATTTATTTATTTGACAGAGAGGGAAATAGAGAGGACAAGTAAGGGAGTGACAGGCAGAGGGAGAAGCACGCTCCCCGCTGAGCAAGGAGCCCGATGTGGGGCTTGATTCCAGGGTTCTGGGATCATGACCTGAGCCAAAGGCAGACGCTTAATGACTAAGCCACCCAGGTGCCCCAAACACTCTTGTTCTGTAATGATCTTAGACCCCAGCTAAGACACTCGGCTTCTGCCATGCTCTTTGATGCCTAATAGTCATTCATATCTCAACTGTCATTGCCTCACCCCATCTATTGGAGAAGGAGTCCACTAACCTATATCAGCCATTTCACAGAGATGTTTTATTTTTTTAAGATTTTATTTATTTATTTGAGAAAGAGAGAGGGTGAGAGACCATGTGCGTATAAGTGGAGGAGGGGCAGAGGGGAGAGGGAGAAGCAGATTCCCCACTGAATGTGGAGCTCAACCACGGGCTCCATTCCAGGACCCCGAGATCATGACCTGAGTCAAAGTCAGACACTTAACCAACTGAGCCACACAGGTGCCCCCACAGAGATATTTTAGATTAAGAACCATTGCTAATGACAACCTGGTAACTCTGTGACATTCATAAAGCATGATATGCTCTGTAACACATCAAGAAAGTGTCAAGTGGGCCCAGTGTTGAAGTAAAAAAAAAAAAAGATAATGACCCCTAGTGCTTTCCATTTCACATTTTGATCTGATAAATTAAACTGAAAAGCAGGGGCACCTGGGTGGCTCAGTTGTTAGGTGTCTGCATTCGACTCGGGTCGTGATCCCAAGGTTCTGGGATCGAGTCCCACGTGGGCCTCCCCGCTCAGTGGGGAGCCTGCTTCTCTCTCTCCCTCTGCCTGCTACTCTCCCTGCTTGTGCTCTCTTTGTGTCAAATAAATAAAATATTTAAAAATAAATAAATAAAATAAACTGAAAAGCAGTTTGGGATAAAAGGAAGAGTCTGATTTGTTCAGAATTGTAGGAGAAAGACCTTCATTATAATAATCATTCTCATACATTTAAATAAGTATCTATTTCTTAGAGCCAATCTCTATACTGAGCTGTAGTCTGAGAGCTTGGACTCCAAAATCAGACAACCCCAAGTTCCAAACTTTAATTCACCACTTAAGTGATCTAGACAAATTATTTAAACTCTCTGAGCCTCAGTTTCTTCCTCCCTGTAAAGTGAGTATAACTATAGTCCTTTCTCTTAGATTTAAAGACTTACACAGAGCCTGACATATATTAAGTCTTTTTAAAAAAAAGGTAGTAATTGTGATTTGTAGTAGTAACGTACTAGGCATTATAGATGTTGGGCTCTAAGGTGAATAAAAGATTTCTGAAGTCTCTGTAACAGGGAGATTTACCAAGAGGAAAAGATTCCAACTTAAGTTTCCTTTAGACTGTTTTTTTTGGGGGGGGGAGATTAAGATTTTATTTATTTATTTGAGAGAGAGTGAAAGCGAGAGAGATCACAGAGGGAGAGGTAGAAGCAGACTCACCGCTGAGTGGAGAGCCCGATGCAGGGCTCAATCCCACAACCCCGAGATCATGACTTGAGCTGAAGGCAGACACTTAACGGACTGAGCCACCCAGGTGCGCCTAGACCGGTTTTTTAGAAGGTTAGGTCATTCTCCCTCCCTCCTCCTGCTTCTCACCTCCCCCACCCCGCCCCAAAGACTTGATAAGCTTTAAGAAAGCAAGCACAATTACTTACCGTGAGCATCATCATAGCAACTTAGTAAGAGTTTGAAATTAAAATAAAGACTTAAAAAATATAATAGTTTGAAAACTAATTTGTTTAGGTCAACTTAATGATACAAAGAAATTCCATTTTTATGGGTTGTAAATGATTTGTCTGTAAATGTGTTTGTAAATGTCTCAAGCCATTGTATTGATATCATCAATATAATTACTAAATTCAATATAATTATGCCTGGCTGGTTGGCTCAGTCGGCGGAGCATGCCACTCTTGATCTCAGGGTCGTGAGTTCAAGCCCCACATTGGGTGTTGAGATTACTTAAATAAAAACTTTTTTTATTTTTTTTTAATTTTTTTTAAGATTTTATTTATTTATTTGACAGAGAGAGACACAGCGGGAGAGGGAATACAAGCAGGGGGTGTGGGAGAGGGAGAAGCAGGCTTCCCCGCGGAGCAGGGAGCCCGATGCGGGGCTTGATCCCAGGACCCCGGGATCACGACCTGAGCCGAAGGCAGACGCATAACGACTGAGCCACCCAGGCGCCCCAATAAAAACTTTTAAAAAAAAGAAGTATTCTAGGGGTGCCTGGGTGGCTCAGTCGTTATGCGTCTGCCCTCGGCTCAGGTCATGGTCCCAGGGTCCTGGGATCGAGTCCCACATCCGGCTCCGTGCTCCGCGGGGAAGCCTGCTTCTCCCTCTCCCACTCCCCCTGCTTGTGTTTCCTCTCTCGCTGTGTCTCTCTGTCAAATAAATAAATTCTTTAAAAAAAAATAAAAAGGGGCGCCTGGGTGGCTCAGTCGTTAAACGTCTGCCTTTGGCTCAGGTCGTGATCCCAGGGTCCTGGGATCGAGCCCCGCATCGGGCTCCCTGCTCTGCGGGAAGCCTGCTTCTCCTTCTCCCACTCCCCCTGCTGGTGTTCCCTCTCTCACTGTGTCTCTCTCTGTCAGAAAATAAATAAATCTTTAAAAAAAATAAAAAGTTGTCCGTTTAAAAAAAAAAAAAAGGGACGCCTGGGTGGCTCAGTCGTTAAGCGTCTGCCTTCGACTCAGGTCATGATCCCGGGGTCCTGGGATCGAGCCCCGCATTGGGCTCCCTGCTCTGCGGGAAGCCTGCTTCTCCCTCTCCCTCTGCCTCTCTCCCTGCTCATGCTCTCTCTCTCTCTCTCTATCTATCCCTGTGTCTCAAATGAATAAATAAAATCTTTAAAAAAAATAAAAATAAAAATAAAAAATAAAAAGAAGTATTCTAGGGGTGCCTGGGTGGCTGGCTCATTTGGGCTCCCAGCTCCACAGGGAGTCTGCTTCTCCCTCTCCCCCTGCCTCTCCCCGCTTGTGCTCTCTCTCTCTCTCAAATGAATAAATAAAATCTTTAAAATAAAATATTTTTAAAAAGAAGTATTCAATATAATTATGCCCAATTTTACAGAAGTAGAGGACAAAATTTATCAATTTATATCATTTTAGGGGTTCTCAAGTCCAGCTACCTGGATTCAAATCCCTGGTAACCCGAAAAAAGTGACCATAACCTCCCTGTGCTTGTATTTTTTCAACTGTAACATAGGAATAGCAGCACCAGCTTCATAGGACTGTTGTGATAATTAAACTGAACACAGGGAGATGTTGACTATTATTTGTTTTCTGTGATTTCAAGTTCCTAGTAAGGAATGAATCGTGGAGAGAAGCTTCTCCTATCAAAAAAGGTATCTGAGGGGCCCCTGGGCGGCACAGTCAGTTGAGCGCCTGACTCTTGATTTTGGCTCAGGTCGTGATCTCAGGGTTGTGGGATCAAGCCCAGAGTTGGGTTCTGTGCTCAGCGGGGAGTCTGCTTGAGGATTCTTTCCCTCTGCCCCACCCCCACTCATTCTCTCTCTCTCTCTCTCTCTATCTCTGTCTCTCAAATAAATATATTTTTTTAAAGGTATCTGTGGTGCATCTGGGTGGCTCAGTCAGTTAAATAGATGCACTCGGCTCGGGTCATGATCTCAGGGTGTTGGGATCGAGGCCCATATCGGGCTCCCTGCTCAGTGGGGAGACTGCTTCTCCCTATTCCTCTGCTGCTCCCCGGGCTTGTGCTCTCTCTCAAATAAATGAATAAAATCTTTTTTAAAAATTAAAATTAAAAAATAAAAATTAAAAAAGGTATCTGAAAGTCCTAAGTGCTCTAGTGAGCTTGTCTCAGGAAAAAATCTGACCCAACAGGTAGTGAACCACTATCCAAAGAAATGCAGACCAACTATGCCAGTCAGGAATCCATTTCATGCACAACTACCCTAGAGGTTAGGGACAAACCTAACAAGTCAGCTTATTGGAGCATAGAATCAACTAACTGGTCCCATCCTTCAACTAATAGAATTTTTCAGGAGTCCGTACAAAAGCTTAAAGCAGGGGAATGGCAGGCTCAGTTGGTACAACATGTGACTCTTGATCTTGGGGTTGTGAGTTCAAGCCCCACATTGGGCATGAAGCCTACTTAAAGAAAAAAAAAAAATCTTAAAGCAGGCCCCAGGCCTCTTTACCACACTGTCCCCCTGGGCTGTGGCCTCATGGATGGTAGGATCTAAGTTGTCTCAAGCAGTTTCCCAAGTAGGTTGTTTCCATTACTCAGAGAGTAGTGATTTTTCCCTCCACCACTCCTTCTCATCTAGTTAGGGGAGAACAGAGGTGTTCAACCAGCATGCTTTGTGCTTTTCAACACTGGGTATAATATCAGGTTCAAAGTTACAGCTCAACAGATTATTATTGAGACTGATCCAAGGAGATTAGGGAGAGGCAGTTGAGAGTTGGGCAGGCCCCTGAACTATGTCATTCTGTGCTGAAAAACCTTGAATATCTTTTCTACACAAATTCAAAAGGCTTATATTAAAGACAAACCAAAAAAACCCTTAAGACCGATTTCTTTTTTTTACAGGACACATACCTTTAAAATCCAGCCACGCTGCACTCCTTGTGGGTCCTCAAACTCACTAAGTTCTCACTCCCCCTAAGCCTCTCAGTGCCTGGGATGCTCTTTAGAGAGAGCAAGCAAGAAAGAGAGCACAAGCAGGGGGGAGCAGCAGAGGGAGAGGGAGAAGCAGACTCCCCACTGAGCAGGGAGCTCAACGTGGGGCTCGATCCCAGGACCCCCGGATCATGACCTGAGCTGAAGGCAGATGCTTAACCGACTGAGCCACCCAGGCGCCCCTGATATTTTATTTTTAAGTAATATCTACACCCAACGTGGGGCTCGAACTTACAACCCTGAAATCAAGAGTCACATGCTCCACCCACTGAGCCAGCCAGGCGCCCCTGGTTTCATTGTCTTTCTAAAACTTATTTCGACCCTGTTAGTTTACTTGGTGAATATCTGCCTCCCCACTTTACAAAGTACCACAAAAGCAGGGACCTGTCTATCTTGTTCACCACTTACCTCAACACCCAGAACAATGCTTGGCATCTATTGGGTAGGTATTTAATAAATATTTATTGAATGGATGAATGCATGTGTGCATAAATAAAACAAAGTGCTGTCCTAGAAGGAGTTGTTTTGGGTGGGTGTATCTACCCTTGTTCTGACAGCCATCATGACTCAAAAGTATTTGGGGATGTCATCTTTTAGAATTGACTTCAGGATCACTTCAGAAGTTACCCAAGAAAATCAGATTCACTACTCTGACCTCACACCTAAGTTTTTCTTTAAAACATATTTCTCCCTGGGGTGCCTGGGTGGCTCAGTTGGTTAAGTGTCTGCCTTCAGCTTGGGTCATGATCCCGGAGTCCTGGGATCAAGCCCCGCGTCGGGCTCCCTGCTCATTGCGGAGCCTGCTTCTCGCTCTGCACCCCCCACACCGTGCCTGCTCTCTCTCCCTCCTCCCTGCAAATGAGTGAATAAAATTTTAAAAAAAGGGGCGCCTGGGTGGCTCAGTCGTTAAGCGTCTGCCTTCGGCTCAGGTCATGATCCCGGGGTCCTGGGATCGAGCCCCACATCGGGCTCTCTGTTCAGCGGGGAGCCTGCTTCTCCCTCTCCCGCTCTGCCTGCTTGTGTTCCCTCTCTCACTGTCTCTGTCAAATAAATAAATAAAATCTTAAAAAAAAAAATTTTTTTTTTTAATTTCTCCCCAACTTGACTTTTCTTTCTTTTTTTTTAAAGTAGGCTCCACGCCCAATGTGGGGCTAGAACTCGTGACTCTGAGATCAAGAGTCACATGCTCTACCACTGAGCCAGTCAGGTGCCCCTCCCCAACTTGATTTCTATATTATTCACTGACTTAGGCTCTGAATTACTTGTTTCCCCAAATTAAATTCATCTTCAAGAATAAAAAGTTGTCACATTAACCAGAAAAAAAAAAAAAAGAATAAAAAGTTGTCACCTTTGATAACAGTCTGAAGAATGGACTTTAGGCCCTGAAGACAAATTTGAAAAGAGGAATTCAAAACCTCTCATTTCAACGTGTAAGTTCTGGAATGTTGTGCTGATTTCAAACAATGAAAACAATGCCTTATTTTACAGTAAAACTCTTTACACTGGCACAATAGTATTTTCACCCCTGGATTGGTTTTCCATTTTAGTTATTTTTGAGACAGTTCCATTGAGAGAGAGAGAGTGCTCCCCTGAGCAAGTTGGGAAGGGGCAAAGGGAGAGGGAGAGAGAGTCTCAAGCAGACTCCCCACTGAGCGCAGAGCCCTGCACAGGTCTCGACACCATGACCATGAGACCATGACCTGAGCCGAAATTAAGAGTCGGATGCTCAACCGACTGAGCCACCCAGGATCCCCAAAACAGTTCCATTTTAAAGAATTTATTTCTAGAAAAAAAAATCCAATGGTTAGATTAAAAGGCAACCTAGGGTCTAAACAGTTCACTTTCTTTTCTTCTACAAAAATCACTCCAACCCAGTGCTTCACTATTCCTCAAACATCTCACACATTCTCACCAGTTCTTCCTGTTCTTTCTTCTGACTGGAATGGGCCTTCCATGCTCCAACCCAAGCCCTAGCAAAATCGTATTCTTCTTTTTGGGCCCAACTCGAATGATTGCCTGTCAGAATTAATTCCATCATCCTCTGATCTCCCAAACCACCTAGGTATAAGCTCTTAGTCAGAGGCCATGTCTGTCTTCTTCATAATTATATCTCAGCACCTAGCACGGAGTCTGACACATGGTAGATGCTCATGCTCAAAATATATTTATTGAATGAATGAGTGCTTTTCTATCCTATTATCTAGCACATAATAGTTATTTATCTTTCTCCCCCACAAGACTGTTAATTTCTTCAATAGTAAGGACCATAGCCTTATTCATCTTTTCTCTCTGTGATATGGACAGGGCAAAGGTGAGCCCAAAAGAAGTTAGCATTTACCTTGGCAAAATTCCAAAGTTTCCGTTCATTTACTCTCAGATCAGCTAGGATCAAAGCAGATTTCCTGTTTTGTTTTTATCTTCTCTTTAGCCCAATAAAAGCTGCTGATGGTGGAAGAGAGTCTCTAAGTTCTGAAGCTTATTCCCCTCCCCCAGCCCAAGCCTGGGCCAGACTGACTGGGTCCAGATGTAGTGTGCCTTAGGTCTAAGTGTCTCCAACTCCCATGTGAGCTCCCCTCTCTCCCTCGGTTCCTTGGCCCTTCCCCACCTGCTCCAATCAATGGTTCCCTCTAGAACTGGGTCACTAACTCAAATGCTTAGAGTCTGGCTGGGAGCAAAAATGCCTGGGCAGTTAGAGGCAGTGCCCTCTAAAGGCAGAAACTAATTATTGCTTGAAGGAATATGAGCCCAGGGTTCCTAGAACGTCTGATGTTTCAAGAAAAACTAGAAATCCAGAAATTGTTTTTAAATGTGAACTCTCCCAATGTTGAAGTACCAGCAACTATTTCATTTTTTAAAATTAGGCAAGCCAATTAAAACATATGCACAGGTCAAATCTGGCCTGTGAGCCATTGGTTTCCTTCTCTACTCTAGATCTGTGTCCATGTCGCCTTGCTGCTCCCCATGGGCATTCTATTTCTTTACTTGAGCTTCCAGACACAGACTATGGCTGGAGCCTCATCTCCTGCCATTTTCCATGCACACTTCCCCTTCCCCAGTCTAGGTCATATGACATGACTTGCCAAACCAGGGACCCATGCCAAGTTTTGTAATGCTTTAATGTCTCTGTGTGTGCTGTTCCTATTTCTATGAATTGAGCCAACAAATCTTTATTGATCAGACCATCCAGCCCAGCACTCTGCTGGGTGCTGGGGACATAACCTTAAGCACCACAAGCAAAGTTCCTGCCCTCATGGGGCTTACATTCAAGTGACAGAGGTAGATGTTACTCAAACAATAACACAAAGTAAATTTAAAATGTGATAGGTGGGGCCCCTGGGTGGCTCAGTTAGTTAAGCATCTGCCTTCAGCTTGGGTCATGAGCCCAGGGTCCTGGGATCGAGTCCCACATGGGGCTCCCCGTTCAAAAGGGAGCCTGCTTCTCCCTCTCCCTCACCCTCTGCCTGCCACTTCCCCTGCTTGTGCTTTCTCTGTCAAATAAACAAATAAAATCTTAAAAAAAATAAAAATAAAATAAAATGTGATAGGTTTTAGGAATAAGCCATGAAAACATGATAACAACAAGAGCTAATCTGACCTGCTCTGGGGATCTGGGAAGGCTTCCCTAAAGAAGTGACATTTTCAGGGCACCTGGCTGGCTCAATCAGTAGGGCATGTGACTCTTGATCTTGGGGGTTGTGAGTTCGAGCCCCACATTGGGTGCAGAGATAACTTAAAAATAAACTCTTAAAAAAAAAAGAAGTGACATTTTCATATATCTAAAATTACAGTATACAGTATCCAAGGAAAAGAGGCACTGGGGAAGGGAGGGGCTGGGTCGGAGGCAGGAGAGCAGTGATCAGAATTTTAGGGTAAGGAACCAGAAAAGTGTGCAGTCTGGAGGAGGCAGGAATCTGACTTCGTTGAGGAACTGAAAAAGGCCAGGGCTGCTGCATACAGGAACTGAGGAGCGGAACAGCATGAGCTGGGGCAAGAAAGCCAGGCGGGGCTAGCCATGCGGGCAGGGTGGAGTCACGCATGTTAAGAGCTCTGGTCTTTAATCCTGAGGGCAATGGGAAGTCACTGAAAAGGTTTCACAAGGGGTGTGTGTGTGTGTGAGAGAGAGAGAGAGAGAGAAAGAGAGAGACAGAGGCAGGCAGGCAGACACAATCAAATCTGCATTTTGAAAATATGCTGCAGGGCACCTGGGTGGCTCAGTCATTAAGTATCTGCCTTTGGCTCAGGTCATGATCCCAGAGTCCTGGGATCGAGCCCCGCATCGGGCTCCCTGCTCAGCGGGAAGCCTGCTTCTCCCTCTCCCACTCCCCCTGCTTGTATTCCCTCTCTTGCTGTGTCTCTCTCTGTCAAATAAATAAATAAAATCTTAAAAAATATATTATGCTGGCTTTTGGGTAGAAAATAGAGAAAGGGGGCGCCTGGGTGGCTCAGTCGTTAAGCGTCTGCCTTCGGCTCAGGTCACGATCCCAGGGTCCTGGGATCGAGTCCCACATCGGGCTCCCTGCTCCGCGGGAAGCCTGCTTCTTCCTCTGTCGCTCCCTGCCACTCTGCCTGCTTGTGATTCCTCTCTCTCTCTCTCTGTGTCAAATAAATAAATAAAATCTTTAAAAAAAAAAAAAAAAGAAAATAGAGAAAGGATGCAGGAGTAGGAATAGAAGTAGGGAGAAGGAGGAGAAGAAGAAAGAGAAGAAAGAAGAAGAAGAAAAGAAGAAGAAGGAGGAGGAGAAGGAGAAGAAGTAGTAGTAGTAATAGTAGTAGGGGACCAGTCCAGAGGTGGCAGAAGTTCAAGTGAGGCATTACAGCACCTCAGATGGAGGCAGAGGTGGCAGAGATAGCGAAACATGGGGTTTACAATATTTATGCAGGAAACAACATGATTTAGGCATGGAGTGTATATGGAGGGGGTGAGGCAGTGGAGAGCAATTAAAGATGACTCCCAGATTTCCAGCTGTGCAGCGAGTTAGGGGAGCTGTTCCCTAAGACAGGGGACACTGGAGGAGGAGCAGGTTGGTGGCGAAGGCAACGGAGAGAATGGGAGTTTAATTATTTCGCAGATATTTACTTGGTCAGCACACATTTATCGAATGCCTACTCTGTTCCACCTCCGTCTGTATATACAAAGATAGAAATGTTTCCTGCCCACAAGCTGCTCACCTTCTGGTTGGGGGGGGACAGGCAGAAAAAAAAAAGATGATTATAACCCAAGTATCATGTAGGCCTCAGAAGCCTATGGACTCAAACAAAACCACATGAACATTAATCATCATCCTGAGTTCCTGTTGTTGGCCCTGAGAAGTCCCCTTTAAGTATTTTTGGGACACTTCTAGGGACTTTTCACACGTGGCTGTCAGACAAAGCAATGAGTTAAGTCCCTGGGCACACCAACACTGCTCTGATCCCCCTTGTCGCTACAAAAGGCACCTTCTGTGGGAATCCTAAGAGCACCTTGGGACTAGAGTGAGGCAAGCAAGGAACATGGCCTTGAGAGGGAATGCCTCCTTAAATTTTGCTGGCCCTTAAATTTTGCTGGAGGTGCTGGAGAAGGCCTGGGTCCTGGAAAAGGAGCTTCTCCCAAGCCCTGAGCTATGTTAAGTCATCTGGGCCCTGAAGCAGCACTGCTAGGGGCAGAAGTTTGAATTCTATTGTGGACACGTGGAGTTACAGAGCCAGACAGGGACGTAACAGGGGTGCAATTGGCTATCTAGATTTGGAACTCAGAAGTTTGGGCTAGAGGTCTACATTCCAGAATCATGAACATGGAAAATGGAGAACAGGCCCAGGGACCAAGCTCTGCTGAACAAACAACATTCATTCATTCATTCATTCATTCATTCATTTTGAACAACCAACATTTAAATGCCTTGCCCCCACTCCAGCTGGCAACTTCCCAAAGATCCAACTTCCTTAATTCATGTCCCTGGTTGGTCAGTCACTCTTTCCTGTGCATTCCTGCAGCTCTTTGTAGTCCTCTGCTATAGCACTTTTCAGTCTACATGGTAACTCTTGGTTGTATATTTGTCTCCTTCACCCAGCCAAGAGCTCCTTGAGGGCATGGACTCTTATTCAATGTTCAATCTCATGCCATTTTCATCTATTACATTGGCAAAGATTAAAATTATGGGAGGATGGCACCCAGAATTGTGGAGAAGGGAGAAGAGACTGCCCCCTCCCCTGCTGCATGTCACAGTCTTCTTGTATCATTTCTAGAATTAACCTATAGATATATGGATACTAGTGCACAAAAATGTTGTTCAGTGATGCTCATTGCATTATGATTTGCCATAATGAAAAGGTAAAATGACCCTTACACATTTCCAAATATGGCACCAGACCTACATTTCTATCAGAAGTGAAGTGGTTAAGAGGTAGCTGATGGAATGCTAGGCAGCCATGAGAAAATGAAATAGATTTTCTGAGAAAGAAAAACGACCAGAATATTTCATTTAAAAACAAGTCCCAAACTGTTTGTATAGAATGCTGCAATTTGTGTTTAAAATAAAAAAGATAGATTTGCATATACATGTATTAAAATGTCTGGAGAGCTACACAAGTAACCACTGAGTAATGCTTTGGAGAGGGGCAGTCTAGTGCATGGGCAAGGTTTGCGGGGAATTTCATTTTATGCCTATCTTATGGTTGGATTTTTCTTTTTTTTTTTTTTTAAAGATTTTATTTATTTTTTTGACAGAGACACAGAGAGAGAGGAAACACAAGCAGGGGGAGTGGGAGAGGGAGAAGCAGGCTCTCCGCCGAGCGGGGAGCCCGATGCGGGGCTCGATCCCAGGACCCTGGGATCATGACCTGAGCCGAAGGCAGACGCTTAACGACTGAGCCACCCAGGCGCCCCATGGTTGGATTTTTCTTAAAACTAGAAAAAATATATATATACACACACACATATATATATATATATACACATATGGTTTTATTTTTAAGTAACCTCTACGTCCAACGTGGGGCTTGAACTCACAACCCCGCGATCAAGAGTCACATGCCCTACCGACTGAGCCAACCAGGAGCCCCAAAAGTATATATTTTTATAGTAAGAAAAAAAATCTCAGAAAATAATTTAAAACATTGAATCTTGGTCTCCCTTTCTCCTTCTCCACCCTCCATATATTTGGCACCAAGTAGGTGTCTAAGACTGAACAGATGAATTACACTCTTGGAAGAGAAACTCTCCTGTTCAGAGCTGGAGCCCTTCTTCTCCCAGGAACTGGCTGCAAAGCAGCAGAGGTAGACAAGGCTTGTGGATCCCCCGTTGGTAGAGGTCACACAGGTCAGGCAGCTGCAGGCAAACTTCCATCTCTCCCAATCCATCCATTAGGGACTCACACGAAAGTGAAAGTCTGCAATAGGGTACTCGAAAATGTGTGTAGTAATAATAACAATGGTCACCATCGCCTCTCAAGCACCTACTAATTGCCAGCCTGGGGCTGAATGCTTTAATCCTCACAGCCCAGAGGTAGGTATTGTTTCGGCTCGAGATTTTATCAAAGAGGAGGAAGGAGAGATTGAGTAAGGCTAAGTAATGTGCTCAAGCATCCAGCAGGTAAGAAGAGCCCAACTCTATCTGAATCACTATGCTCCCAATTGTTCCTACAACCTTCACTATAGTAACTGGATTATGGGAGGAAACAGGGTAAAAGGTACTTGTGTTTTTGGAAACTCCCCCTTCAAAACAAAGTCTATAGTCAGTGAAAATGAGACAGTAGAGAGCAGGCCTTTCAGATCCACAAGCAAGATGAAGTGCCCCGAACTCTTCATTGGGCAGCAGATGGCATGATAGTAATTTTCCTTTTGCTTATAAGTTCTACTGTCAGGAGGTTTACACTGGTATTTGTTCACACCAGTTCTGCAATGTAGATGTCATTACCTCCACTTTATAGAGGAGGAAACTAAGGCTCAGACAGGTTGTGCTTTTGCTAACGACATACAGCAAGGACAAGGCATTGCTGGGTTTAAATCTGTCTGCCTCACTCCGAGGTCAGTCCTTTCACAAGGCTATATATTGTTAATATCTTCAGGTGAACCTGGAGCACCATGTGATACCGTGGTCAACACAAAATGAGCTCCAGACCTCTGAGCTTTCAGGACAGGAATTACTTTTCTAGCACCCAGGGAACTCCCAGGGCCAGGCCCACCTCCACCCCAATGGAAGGCTGCTGCATCACTTACTTGGTAAGTTCACCGCAGCGTCACAACCCTTGCCTCAGAGATTACCTTTTGTGTGTCTCATCAGGAAGAAGAGCTCAAATCTCCCTTCAACCCTACCCTTTTCAAGTAAGTAAAGGTTTGGCAGCCATCTGGAAGGACTGGTGATTCTAGTCTAGAAACCCACAGATACCACTACCCAGCTCCTTCTCAGACACTTCTTTATCAAAGTTTTATTAGCCTCAGCTCAAGGTACCTCCATCTGGGCATCTCATTACAGAGCAAGGACACTTCAGCCATTTGTAACACCACTCCCACCCAAACAGGATTTTCAAGGACAGCAGCTGAAATGAGTTGCAAGAGAGCTATAAATTCACCTTGCCCCCTCTTTCCCCTCCTCCATGCATTTGCTCTCTCAACCCACCTATTTCTTCGCACTCTGCAACTGGATTACTCCCATTCCTTAAATGCATCTCTGACATTCTCATCTCGAATGCTCATTTATTCGCCCTTCCCTTTGCCGGGAACTCATTCTCCCCTGGCCAAAATCTATCTCCTGCCTTGAACTCCAATTGCACTTAATAGTCACCTATCTTTTGGCACTGGTCACATTAATTCTTTGTTACAATTACTCAAAAACATTTTTTCTCCTACTTATAAACTACCTATGTGACTTCAAAGTCAAGTACTAACAGTGGATATATATATACGTATATATATATATACGTATATATATATCAAGTACTAACAGTGGAGATATATATATATATATATATATATATAATATGTGATAGTTTATGGAGATATTTGTGTTTATTCTCATTTCTGTGGGTAATTTCTTTCCCCCACCCCCAAGAAGATAGCCAGGCCTTAAATGTTCCCTAGTTTGAAGGCTGCTAAGTTTCAGATTCAAAAATCAACCGTTTCTAGCCACACAGAAGACAATGTCCAGAAATGGTTTTGAAAAGCATGGGCTTAGTAGGGAAACTGATCCCAAAGGAAAAGAAATGGGAGTGCTTTGAATGGGGAAAGCACAAACCTGTGGAGGGAACGGTTAGAGAAAGCACCAGGCTTCTGAGAGTTTATAGGAGTAGAGACCTAGGCTCATTTGCATATAGTACCCCGGGATGAGGAGACTGCTGTGGGAGACTGTCCATTATATACCTTGGCCTTGAGAGCAGTGTTAAGGCTCTGTCTCTTTGAGCAAGTCTGGAATGATCCATTGTGAAGGGTCCGACAGAGGCAGGGGGATTAGCACTCATATCAGTAGAAGGAGCCATCCTAGTGATACAACCATCACGGATTAAGGACCTGGCCCCTTCCTCACTTTTTTTGCGCAATAAAACTTAAGTCAGCGGAAAGCAGCACTATATGTGAAGAGCTAAAAGCTTCATCTTTTAAGGCGACTTCTCAGACCAACAATGGCTAAACTTTTAGAGCCTACTATATTGGAAACCATGGGATAGGACTTCTGGGGTTTCCTTCTTCGGTCGGGCGCCCTTTTCCTCGCTAGATTGCCGGTCTCCAATCTAAACCTTCCCTCTTAGGTCAAGTCCTCCAGTAGCCTTCAGTCTTCCCACTGACCCGTCCTTCCTCAATTTCTCCCTCCAAGCTTCCCTTCCCCATCTCCACCGCTCATCCCTGAGTCAGATCTCCCTTAGTCGTCCCTCCTTCACCCCTGTTTCCCCGGTGCTCTGTCTCTTCCCCTTCCCTGTTCAGGCAGTCTCTCTCCTCTCTTCCTGCCCAGACCGCCCTCCCGTGACCCCCGCTCTGGTTTCGGTTTATTTCCACACTTCAGTGACGCCCCCCCTCCACGCCACTTCACTCCCACCCCAAACCCCACAGAGCACAGCCCCCCTCCGCGTCTTAGCCGTTGGCGGGGGCGTGGCCCCGCGAGTAACAGGTCTCCCGCCCCACACTCCGCGGGCTCGCGCGCAGACAAAGACATTCCACAGCCCCCGCCCCTCCGCGCACTCGGCCAGAGGGGGAGGAGACACGTGTCCCGCTAGCGCCGAGTCACGTGGAAAAGAAAACGAACGAAGCCCGCGGCCACTCGCGCACGCGCACAAGATTCTGGCCTGGCGGGCTCGGAGGGAAAAGGGGAGCGGGGAGGCGACTTCTTCGGGCGCCGCGGCGGTGCGCAGGCGCCGTGGCCCGACTGGAGACTTTGTTCTCCGCGGAGAGACCCAAGGGCGGTGCCGGTGGCTGGTTGCGCACGCGCGCCGCCTCATTTCCGGTGCTCTCTTTCGCTGGGTCGCTCGGGTCGGCTTCGGTCGCTGTCGCTCCCGCTCTCCACCCCCGCCAACCGCCGTTCGGGCCTCTGCCGCTGCCGCGTCGCTTCCTCGATCCCTCGATCGCACATCCGCCCCAATGCAGCGCCGGGACGACCCCGCCGCGCGCATGAGCCGGTCCTCGGGCCGCAGCGGCTCCATGGACCCCTCCGGTGCCCACCCCTCAGTGCGTCAGGCGCCGTCTCGGCAGCCACCGCTGCCTCACCGGTCCCGGGGAGGCGGAGGGGGATCCCGGGGGGGCGCTCGGGCCTCGCCCGCCACGCAGCCACCACCGCTGCTGCCGCCCTCGGCCACGGGTCCCGACGCGACAGTGGGCGGTCCAGCACCGACCCCGCTGCTGCCCCCCTCAGCCACTGCCTCCGTCAAGATGGAGCCGGAGAACAAGTACCTGCCCGAACTCATGGCCGAGAAGGACTCGCTCGACCCGTCCTTCACTCACGCCATGCAGCTACTGACGGCAGGTAAGCGGGCCTCCCGGATCCCTCTGGGTCGCCTGGCCACTCGGGGGCATGGGCAGCAGTGGCTTTGTTCCGCCCGCTTCCCGCCCCCTCGGGGCCAAGGCAGTCGTGAACTCCCCTTCTCTCTTTCTCATCCTGGGGAGCCTGGATTCCACACTCCCATCCCGGCCCTCGGTGCGAGGGAGAATTTCTAAGCTGCAGTGAAGGCCCGAAGGGGACTTGGCGATATCTTAGCGCAGAGATCTTGATGGATGCGCTGCGCTCCCCGCCCCTTTCCCGACCCTTCCCCCTCCCACTTCTTGCAGCTGCCCTGCGCTCCGAGTGTTCAGATTCTTCCAGAAATGAATCTTTATCTCCCTCTACCCCCCCCAAAGGGAAAGCTTTCTTCATTGCGGGTGGCGGTAGACGCCTCTACTGAGGGTGTAGGGGGTGAAGACAGCCCGAGCCGGGGAGGGACCGTGGGAGGGAGGGCCGAGGTGAAATGGGGTGAGGCTGGAGTGCCCTGTCCAGCGCGCCGCGGTCGCTGGGGGCCGGGCCGGACTTAGCGGTAACAGGAGCTTAAGTTGCTCGGAGGCAGGAGCAACCTGTGGGAATCGGAGCTTGAGGTTTTCCGAATGAGATTTCCGACTTCGGCAGATAAAATGATAATTGCTATAGAGCCAGAAGGCTGGACCCCTTTATTTTACAAGGTGTTGTTCATTAGAAGGGTAAAAATAACCCTAGAGACAGTGAAATGGGGTAGGAGGAGGTAAAGGGTGGTTTGCAGGACATTCCCCAAGATGGACAAAAACTGAGAGAAGTTGCAAGATGCTTGTACCTGAAAGGCTTGGTCTTCTTTTATTTCTTTTTGCTTCAGTAGTGAAATAGATTAGGAAAAGTAGTCTTTGTTCTCTGTAGACTAACGCTCCTTTCCTGCTCTGCACTGGCCGTTCACCTAGTCGCTCTGATTTCTCCCTAAAGCCGTCTGTTTTGCCCTCTCTTCTAGTTAAAACGTTGTTTTAGTTATTTTATAAGCAAGTAAAAAGTTGCAGCCTTCAACGCTAAATGAGTAGTTGGACTCATTGGCAAGGTTGATATAATGGACAGATCGTTCCCCTTTGTTCTCTATCTCCCTACATTGGTAAGGGGTCTTCACTTTTTAATGCAATGAACAAAGCTCGCTGTGGTCAAGAATAAGAACATTTGGATAAACTGCTTACATTTTCAATTGGGTGCTTTGCTGTTCTGTAACACAGTCAGATTGTTTGAAACATTACTGTTCATTGTGTTCTTCTGGCAATCGTTTTGAAGACCAGGAGGCCTTTTTTTATCTTTAGATTTTTCATGTTGTCTTGCATATAGCAAACACCAGGTGTTTGAATCTGAAAGCAAGTACATGCAGACTTAGGAATGGCAGGCTAAATGCTAAAGGTTGACTGGTAGTCTAATTTTTATTTCCTCGAATCTTTAAGCAGTCCGGGTTAAGTGAGTAAGAATAACAAACTTTAGAACTTAAAGGTGTTGGCTTGGGTTTGAAATTCTGACCCTTAATTAGTTACCTACTTTTGGGAAGTTTTCTGAACCTCAGTAACCCTATCTGGAAAGTGGGATGGTGAGTTGAGAGAATTAAATGTCATGTAAAGGGCGCCTGGGTGGCTCAGTTGGTTAAGCGACTGCCTTCGGCTCAGGTCATGATCCTGGAGTCCCTGGATCGAGTCCCGCATCGGGCTCCCTGCTCGGCAGGGAGTCTGCTTCTCCCTCTGACCCTCCCCCCTCTCATGTGCTCTCTCTCATTCTCTCTCTCTCAAATAAATAAATAAAATCTTTAAAAAAAAAAAAATAAATAAATGTCATGTAAAAGTACTAGCAGCATTCCCTTTGGCCAAAATCAGATAATAACTTACACCACAGTTTTCTTCTAATTGTAAATCCATGGTACTGAATAACGTATGAAAACAAGGTATTTTTTGCCTTTCTGACCACACCAAGTGCCTAGTACAGTGTTTATCTTTCAAGTAAAAGGTGGTTTCTTAGAATAAGCATCAAAAACTGTTGATCCTTAAAAGTGACTTACAGGGGCACCTGGCTGGCTCAGTCAGTAGAACATGTGACTCTTGATCTTGGAGTTGTAAGTTGGAGCCCATGTTGGGTGTAGAGATTACTGAAAAATAAT
The DNA here is from genome assembly GCF_964656455.1 of Halichoerus grypus. NCBI lineage: Eukaryota > Metazoa > Chordata > Mammalia > Carnivora > Phocidae > Halichoerus > Halichoerus grypus. Next base: position 163,598,078 of record NC_135716.1, on the reverse strand, counting down.
CTTTTTTTTAAAAGTTACTTAAAATTTTCACTCTTGCTGCTTAAATTCTGTTACAAGTGAGTGCTCTTTAATAGTTTTTAACTTGGACTTTTTTGGTGTTTGTTTTTTAATAAACTGAAATTTTAATTGAAGAATCGGGGCTGAGGTAATGCTAGCTCATTGAGAAAACAGACTTGGGGAATATGGATGCTGATTAGCGTGGTTAAGTTTTGATATATATTGGACCTGGCTCTTTTTTTTTTTTTTTTTTTTTTTAGATTTTATTTATCTGACAGAGATACAGTGAGAGAGGGAACACAAGCAGGGGGAGTGGGAGAGGGAGAAGCAGGCTTCCTGTGGTGCAGGGAGCCCGATGTGGGGCTCGATCCCAGGACCCTGGGATCATGACCTGAGCCGAAGGCAGACGCTTAACGACTGAACCACGCAGGCGCCCCAGACCTGGCTCTTAATGTATTTTTTAATGATCTGGAACAGGGATTGTAGTGGAGTCAACCCACTGTGAGGAAGTGAGACTCTGAGAAGACAGAATAGTAGTATTTAAACTCTGATAAAAGGGTGCCTGGGTGGCTTATTTGGTTAAGCGTCTGCCTTCAGCTCAGGTCATGATCCCAGTGTTCTGGGGATTGAGCCCAGAGCTGGGCTCCCTGCTCAGCAGGTAGTCTGCTTCTCCCTCTCCCTCTGCCCCTCCCCTCAGCTCATGCTCTATCTCTAGCTCTGCTCTCTCTCTCTCAAATAAATAAATAAAATCTAAAAAAACAAAACAAAACAAAACTCTGATAGGATACATGTAAGAAAAATATAGTTAACACTTACTGTGCCAGGCACTGGTCTGAGCACTTTCTGTCAAATATTTAGTCTTTGTGACAATATTATGAGGAAGTTACTTTTTTTTTTTTTAAGATTTTATTTATTTGACGGACAGCGCGCGCGCGTGCGCACAAACAGGGAGCAACAGGCAGAGGGAGAGGGAGAAGCAGGCTCCCCACAGAGCAGGGAGCCCAACATGGGGCTCCATCCCAGGACTCTGGGATCATGACGTGAGCTGAAGGCAGGTGCTTAACCTACTGAGCCACCCAGGCGCCCCTATGAGAAGTTACTCTTATCCTCATTTTTACAGACGAGGAAATCAAGGCACCCAGAGATTAAATAATTTGCCTACAGTAACAAAATTAGTAAGCAGCATAACTAGGATTTGAAGTCAGTCTGAGTCTGGATCCATACACCTAACCCTCCCCACCCACCCCAACCCCTACTATATATAATACCTGCAAAAAATTGTAAACAAATTGTACTTCAAAAATATTTTGTACTACTTGGACAAAATACTACAATTTATTTGAATGCATTGGAGTGCTAGCTAACAGGTCAATAAAGATGATAATGCCAGAAGAAGAAGAAGGAAACCCAAAGAGCAGAGCCTAGCTCTTGGAACTGACTCCTCAGGCACCTCTGCTCATTTCCAAAGAGAATCCTCAAGACCCAGACCACTCTTCCTTCAGCAGCCACATACCCCTTCCTGTCCCTTTCCCAGCTTTATTTTTTTTAAAGATTTTATTTTTGAGTAATCTCTCCACCCAATGTGGGGCTCAAACTTAGAAACCTTGAGATCAGGAGTCGTATGCTGTACTGACTGAGCCTCCCCAGATGTTCCCCAGCTTTACTTTATTTTGCACTTAATCAGCATCTGATGTACTATATATTGTAGTTACGTGTGTATTTGTTAACCACTCCTCCTTCACAGCTAGAATGTCAGCTCTACCAGGGCAGGGATCTTTTGTCTGCTTTGTTCACTGCTGTATCTCCTGTTCCTTGAAGAGTGCTGCACAGAATGGACTCTTACTAAATATTTGATGAACAGATACTCATCTTCATTGCATGATGGAAAAACATCAACACAGTTCTGAGAGATTTATATTTTGAATATAGACTTCTGTGTTAGCCAAATTGATACTCAGCTACGATGACAATTAAATGCATTTGCAGACATGCAAGGACTCCATGTACCCATGCTTGTTTTCTGAAACAAAAATAATTTATCTTGTGTTATATATTTATGTAATAAACATACAATGCCTGTACGCATATCAGTGTTCTTTTTCTACTTTGTACAATTAGGAAAATATAAGTTTGTGTAAATGACTCAGGAGTAAGGAAACATTTTGAATAGATTAATCCCCACAAGATCTTGAAAATATACTTCGAAATCCATCTTTCAAAAGCACTCATTGGACATTTTAAAGACTAGTGAAGTGAAACTTCACTATACTAGTCTAGTGAAATTTCAAAATACTTAATTTATTTCGTGCACAATATGTTAGAGAAATATCTATTTCATCTATAGGGCTAGCAAAACCTATTAAAATCAGAAAGTGGAATTAGTTGCAAAGAATTCTAGACCAAATATAAGTGTAAATAGTAGGATAAACAGGCAGAGGTTCTCAGTATTTGCAACAATATCGTTTACATAGGAAAATGGTCAGTGATGCAGCTGATTACAAGATAGAGATGTACAAATCAGTAGGTTTCTGATACATGAGCAGTAGCCAATTAGAAAAGAATTGACAAAATCTCGTTTTTAGAATAGTATCCAAAAAATTAAAAATTAAAAAAAAAGAATAGTATCAATTGCCTTGGGATAAGCAGTAAAAATCAGTTCAAAATGTATGTGAATAATTATAAACAATAACATTAAATAATATTTAATCTTTGTGTAGAGCATGTAACTTGCTATGAGGTATGCTACTTATTCAATTTTCCTGGCCATTCTATGAGGAAGAATTTTTATCTCAGTATTACTGTGATCACATATTGTCAACTTAAAAAAAAATTTTTTTTTTAAGATTTTATTTATTTATTTGACAGAGAGAGACACAGTGAGAAAGGGAACACAAGCAGGGGGAGTGGGAGAGGGAGAAGCAGGCTTCCCGCTGAGCAGGGAGCCCGATGCGGGGCTCAATCCCAGGACCCTGGGATCATGACCTGAGCCTAAGGCAGACACTTAACGACTAAGCCACCCAGGCACCCCTCAAAATTTTACTAAAGGTGATAAAGGAAGATCTGAATGAAAAGAGAAATATGCCACGTCCTGGGGAAGTTGTGGGGTAGGGGGGTGAAAGTGGGGGGACTAGCATTGTAAAGATGACAGGACTTTTAACATGTTGATTTTTTGCATTTCCCAAACTAATTCCAACTGGATTTATTTTTTTAAGAGATTTATTTATTTATCTTAGAGCACGAGTGGGAGGGGCAGAGGGAGAGGGAGAGAGAATCTCAAGCAGACTCCACGCTGAGCTCGGAGCTGGTCTAGGGGATCGATCACATGACCCCGATGCAACCTGAGCCGAAACCAAGAGCCAAACACTCAACCTACTGCGCCACCCAGGCACCCCAACTGGATTTATTTTTTCAACCTGACATGTTGAATATAAAGTAGCTAGAAGAAGAAATGACGATAAATGAGAAAAAAAATTTGGAGACAGGAAAATAATGAAAATCTACAGTATTGACAGAAAATCAGTCAAACAAAACTTAGGGTTTGAGAGACTGAGAATTAGAAGGAACTCTTAAACATTGCTGGTGGAAGTGTGTATTGATACAACCACTCTGGATAACAGTTTAACATTTCATCTGAAAGTTAACTTTCAAATTCCTTAAAATTTAGCAACACCATTCCTAGGAATATGCCCAAAGAAACTTTTGTACGTGAATGCCTCATTCATAAAATGGTGCACGTTGTTCACAAAATGGTGCAACTTGTTTCACCATTGACTGAAGACTGTGAGCTTTTCAAAATGAAATATTTATATAGCTGTGAAAATGAAAACTTACAGCTACATGCAACAACATAGAGAAATCTTGGAAATCTAATGTTAGAAAAGCAAGTCCCATAAGGCTAGATACATACGGTACAATACTATTTTTATAGAACATAATACTAGTGAGATTAAGCAAAATATTGTTAGCATACATTTTTCTCTGATAAAGCAGCTTTTTACAAAACTAAACATATGTTTACCATACGACTCAGCAATTGCACTCTTGGGCATTTATCCCAGAAAAATTAAAACTTAGTTTCACACAAACCTGTGCATGAATGTTCAAAGCAGCTTTATTCATAATAGCCCAAAACTGAATACAAACCATATGCCTCCAATAGGTGAATAAACTGGTACATTCATACCATGGAATACTACTTAGCAGTAAAAAGAAATGATAAATGCAACAACTTGGATGGATCTCAAGAGAATTATGCTGAGTAAAAAGAGCCAGTCTCTAAAGGAAACATATTGTATAATTCCATTAATTTAACATTCTTGAAAATACAAAATAATAGAGATGGAGAACAGATAAGTGGTTGCCAGTGTGAAGAACAGCTGGAGGGAAGGGCCTCTGGCCACAAAAGGGTAGCATGAGGAATCCTGGTGATAGAACTGTTCTGCACCTTGACTGTGGTGGTGCTCACATGACTGATTAAACTGCATAGAACTAAACACACATATAAGTGGGTGTAAAACTGATGAAATCTGAATAAAGCCAGTAGATTGTATTAATGTTAATTTTCTGGTTATGATACTATATTATATATGTGCGAAGTGTTATGGAGAAAACTGGGTGAAGGTATATGAGATCTTTTATTTCTTACAACTGCATATAAATCTACAATTATCTCAAAAAAAGGGGGGCGGGTGTCTGGGTGGCTCAGTTGGTTAAGCATCTGCCTTCGGATCAGGTCATGATCTCGGGGTCCTGGGATTGAGCCCCACTGCAGGTTCCCTGCTCAGTGGGGAGTCTGCTTGTTCCTCTCCCTCTGCCCTTCTCCCCCACTTGTATGCACTCTTTCTCTAAGATCTTTAAAAAAGCAAAGAAAAGCTCTAAACTCTAAATTATATCGTAAGAAAGAGATTCAGGAGACCCTGGTCAATATGTCATAACAGGGTTTGCCACTATCCTGGAATGTGAGAATTGAGCCCTTCAGGGGGCTCTTTACTCAGACTTTGGGGGATTTTTCTGAACCAATACCTATCCTCTGTCAACACTGTCTTTGAAATATTGTGTTGGTATCTTTTCCTAGGCGCTAATCTACGGCTTTCATCAGATTCTCAAAGGGGCCCATGACCCCAAAAAAGATTAAAGACCGATTGGTCTCTGCTCTTGCTTAAAACAGTTAAATAATTTGATAAATAAAAAGAATGGAGTTTTTTTTATACAAAGACAGTAAACTTACTGGACTTGTGATTCCACAAGGTGGGTACCAACAGAAAAGATACAGGGCAGAGAATTACAAATTTGGGGATGATAAAGTCATATGAAGGTATAGGGCAGAGAATTATAAACTTGGGAATGATAAAAGTAATGAATCATTGAGGGTGTTAATGGTACGTTTCTTTCATTCAGTAAACATTTATAGATGCCTATTGTGTATGAGACATTATACTAAAGATGGCAGGTACTCAGTTTAGGGGCGCCTGGGTGGCTCAGTTGTTAAGCGTCTGCCTTCAGCTCAGGTCATGATCAGCTTCAAAACTCATGCTCTTTCCTCTGAGATATGCATTTAAAAAGCAATCCTTAGCAGCTCTTTCTGCCCACGGGTCCTGTCCCCATGCTTTAACAAAACCACCTTTTGCACCAAAAAAAGAAAAAAAGAAACCTCATCCTTTAGAGCTTACAATCTGATTGTGGTAAGACCTACCAAAAAAGGAACGGTTAAATCATAGTAAAAGATAGAGTAAAAGAAATGCCACAGTATTAGTTGAGTTTGCTCTGACTGATGGAAGGAGTGACCTGGGTTTAAGTACCTGCTGTGTCACTAACAAGTTTTGTGATGAGTTATATAACTTTTCTGAGCCCAGGTTTTTGCACTTGTTAAATAAGGATAGTCTTGGTTATAAAGACAAAATGAAACAATAAATACAACATTCCTGACACACAGAGACACTGGATGAAATATGATTTTTGTAAGCAGCTGGCTAGAAAACAAATGGGTCACCTCTCTGTGTTGTTTACACTTTAGCTTTCCTGTCTTTGGCTCTTGGGACAGCTAAGGTCTCTAGAGGCCCAAGCAAAGATCACTTAAAGGAATTAGTCTCAAAAAAGTTGTCTAGAAAGTACTGTTGCCTGAGGGTTAAACCATTTTTAGGAAGCTTCTCCTTGATTTTTTTTTTCTTCCCAATACAACCTACTCCAAGCTCTCCAAGAAAAGTAAGGCCAAGGAGAGAAATAGAGAATTGGAAAAGAAAAGAAAAGGTCAGGCTACTGAACATCTGAAGCACCCACAGAGTCCTTTCATGGACTTTAACCACATGACAGTGTCTGAGGGTATAAACTGTACCCAAAATTTTACAAAATCAATTCTTCCTTGCTTAAGTAAAGTCTCCCCCCCCCCCCCCCCCCCCACTTTAGAAACTCTTCATCGAAAGGCAGTGATAAAAGCATGAGGTTTGAAGTTAAGAGAAAGCCTGGGTTTTGATCCTTATTCTGGTACTTTAACAGCTTTGTGATTTAGAAACTTTTTTCTGAGTTTGTTTCCTCATTTGTAAAATGGGGATGGTACCGGCTACTTCACTGAGTTATTTTGTAGGATAAATGAGGTAATATTTGTAGAGTATTCGATACATAGTAGACACTGAATGAATATTCAGTCCTTTCCCTTCCAAACATGGAAGATGAGCCCTCTTGAAGACTTCAAGTTGCTTCTTTGTGTTTTGCTTTCTAGGCTAAACTCCCCTGATTCTTTTATCTTTTTAAAGCTGTTTTATTTAAATCATCCTTCCGGAACTTCTCTAAAAATGCTTTAATATTCTTTTAAAAATTGTGAGATAAACTGGACAAAGGGATTCTAATTAAGATATGATTAGTGCAAAATATAACAGAAAGATCCATGTTATAGAAAGAAAGGCCTTAAATTTACAGGGTGCATTACACTGCATAAAAACCTTTCTCCTGGGTTCGGTTTTTGCAGCTCTCCTTCCTGTAGGAGTACAATAGATTAACAGGCTTTGAGTCTTATCTTGCACTGGCCAAGTAAAGTTTCTGGAAAGTGCTATAAAATATAGCTGAATGGCCTAACTAGATGGTAGCAATTAGGACACACAGAGAGACATTTAAAATGAAGCATGTAATTTGTTCCACATTTTTAGAAGCTCTTTGGTGATGTTTTCAGATCACAAATGTGGCATCTTTGTTCCTAGGATTTTTGAGGATTGAGTACCCATTTTTTCAGCCTGGAAACTCAAGAAGAGATGTATTCAGGGGCGCCTGGGTGGCTCAGTCGTTATGCGTCTGCCTTCGGCTCAGGTCATGATCCCAGTGTCCTGGGATCGAGCCCCGCATCGGGCTCCTTGCTCAGCGTGAGGCCTGCTTCTCTCTCTCCCATTCCCCCTGCTTGTGTTCCCTCTCTCGCTGTCTCTCTCTCTCTCTCTGTCAAATAAATAAAATCTTAAAAAAAAAAAAGTAGTAGTATTCAGAGATGGTAGGCTCAAAACTAGTGACTAGAAAAAACTAATATTAGCAGTTAAGTGGGAGGGCAGAATAGAGGTCAGGATATACCACCAGTAAAACAGCAAACAAATAGGGTGTTGAATGAAGCATTTAGTATGTTAATTTTAAGGTCAAATTTGTTCTCTTTCAAGCAATGAAACATAGGAGTGTGAAGAGCACTGTCATCTACAGTTCTTCTCATAGGAGTAAAGGTTTAGTTAAGAATATTTACAATATGGGGGGGGCGCCTGGGTGGCTCGGTCAGTTGGACGTCTGCCTTCAGCTCGGGTCATGGTCTCGGGGTCCTGGGATCGAGCCCCACGGCAGCCTCCCCCGGAGGGGTCTGCTTGTCCTTCTCTCCCTGCCCCCTAAACAGTTACTTTTAAAAACGGTTAAAGGGGGGCACCTGGGTGGCTCAGTCGTTAAGTGTCTGCCTTCAGCTCCGGTCATGATCCCAGGGTCCTGGGATCGAGCCCCACATCGGGCTCCCTGCTCTGCGGGAAGCCTGCTTCTCCCTCTCCCACTCCCCCTGCTTGTGTTCCCTCTCTCGCTGTGTCTCTCTCTGTCAAATAAATAAAATCTTTAAAAAAAAAAAAAAAAAAAAAAACGGTTAAAGGTATGGTTTACACAATGTGTTTGAAGTAGTATATCTTTTTTTTTAATATTTTATTTTTAAGTAATCTCCACACCCAACATGGGTCTCGAACTCACATCACCGAAATCAAGAGTCGCATGCTCTACCAACTGACCCAGCCAGGTGCCCCTGAAATAATACATCTTTATACCTTAAACCAGTGGCTTTCAAAGTGTGGTTCCTAGATCAGCAATATCAGCATCACCTGGTAACTTGCTAGAAATGCAGATTCCTAACACAAATCCCAGACTGGGGTTGGGGCCCAGTTGAACAAGCCCTCCAGGTGATTCTGATGCATACTGAAGTTTGAGAACCCTTACCTTAAAATTATAGAAGATAGAGGGGTGCCTGGTCGGCTCAGTCAGTTGGGCGTCCAACTCTTGCTTACAGTTCAGGTCATGATCTCATGGTTGTGAGATCAAGCCCTGCCTTGTGTTCCCCGATTAGCCAGGAGTCTGCTTGAGATTCTTTCCTTTTCCCTCTGCACCCCTCCTTCCCACGCTAGGACACGCTATCTCTCTTTCTCAAATAAAATCTTTTAAAAAATTATAGAAGAAAAAAATTATAGAAGATAGAAACATAGTATGGGGATAATATATAAGGAGAACATTCTGCTTTTTTTTTTTAAGATTTTATTTATTTATTTGACAGAGAGAGACATAGCGAGAGAGGGAACACAAGCAGGGGCAGTGGGAGAGGGAGAAGCAGGCTTCCCGCGGAGCAGGGAGCCCGATGCGGGGCTCGATCCCAGGACCCCGGGATCATGACCTGAGCTGAAGGCAGACGCTTAACGACTGAGCCACCCAGGCGCCCCAACATTCTGCATTCTTTAGAATGTTCCACTGACTTGAGTATAAATTTCTTTTTTTGACTGTTTTCAGTGGACCATATAACCTTTTAGTTGCTGTTCATTGCCTGCGCACACTCTGCCCCATCTCTGTTAGTACTTCTGTCGTAACACTTGGAAGTGTACTTCATTGCCCTCTTCGTAGACCGGGAGTGTCAGTGTATAAACATAGTGAAGATGGGGATTATATCTGACTTGTTCTGACATATTTCCTATACTTTATAGGATGGATGCCTGGCCCTTAGTAAGTCTCGCCTAGGGGTTAATGATCATACCTGTATCTCTCCCTTCATCTGCCTCTCCATAGGAAGCACTCAAATGCTTCCAAGGAAGGAAATCTTTTTGGATACTAAGGTTATATCTGATGAAACTATCTTAACCTGTGAATTGAAAGTACCTCAGTGCATGTTTTCCTTTAGGACATTGCCTGAATTTGGGCTAGATAATGTTGACGCTTAAGCACTTCCTAGGAAATGTGTACATGTTATTTTATTCAGTCTTTATAGCAACCTCATGAGGTAGATATTGATTCCATTTTACAGATGAGGAAACCAAAAATTAGAGCAATTAAATTAATAACTTTTCAAAACTCTTAAGGACTGTTATCCAAAGCACTATGTCACAATGGAATTTTAATGGGACTGTTCATTGTATATTTATTTATTTATTTGTTTAGGATTTTATTTATTTATTTGACAGAGAGAGACACAGCGAAAGAGAGAACACAAGCGGGGGGAGTGAGAGAGGGAGAAGCAGGCCTCCTGCCGAGCAGGGAGCCCGATGCGGGGCTCGATCCCAGGACCCTGGGATCATGACCTGAGCTGGAGGCAGACGCTTAACGACTGAGCCACCCAGACGCCCCTGTTCATTGTATATTTAAATTACTGACCTTTGTTCATAAAGATACGACTTTGTGCTGTTTTTTGTTTGATGTAGACTTTATTTTTAGTTCATTTATCCCCTTTTCCCCATCTCTCTGCATTGGTTTTGTTAAATTCACTTATTCTTGAGAAACATTTGAATGGCTCTGGTGTAGAGGCTTCAGGTGGGGATGGAAGAGCAAACTGCTTTCATGAGAAGCAGCCTTTGGGTTTCCTGGTCAACTCCATGCGTCTGAAGTATTTGGTCTTCTACTATGTTATTGCTTTATGCAGACTTGGAACTTTGCGTCTAGATACCAGAACAAACTAAACTGTGTTTGTCTTATCCAGAGATTGAGAAGATTCAGAAAGGAGATTCAAAAAAAGACGATGAGGAGAATTACTTGGATTTATTTTCTCATAAGAACATGAAGCTGAAGGAGCGGGTACTGATACCTGTGAAGCAGTATCCCAAGGTAAGGCATAAAGTGCCTCACTCACTTCGTTGTCTTTGTAGGTGTGAGAGCCATGGGCTGAAATAAAGACTTCTGGAAATTGTGATGCATCAGGTCCTTGAGCCTGTGAAGCTTCTCTCCCATACTTGCAGTACTTGTTTCTGGCAGTTGAAACATCTAAGTCTAGATCTAACAGCATACCTATAGCTAGGAAGGAAATATAATCAACTTTTTATTACCAAAAAGAGTTTCTTTCTCAAGTGTTTGTTCAGTCTCCAAGTTCAAAGGAAAAAATTGAAGAGTTGCCCTCTGTTGAAAGATTGACGTGGGGGGAAAAAGATTGACGCAAAATCTAAATACAGGAAATGTAACACAAATCCTTGACTAGGTGAAGTTAATTTTATTTCTTACTCAGTGTTTTACTTCTAAATAAATCCTTTCTTGTTTTTCTCCTCCTCCTCCTCCTTTTTTCTGTTTTTTAAAGGAAAGAAATTAGTTCTATTTAGTTGACGAAACAAGTACTACAAAAGAATGCCATATGTCTGTTCTGTTCTGAGGTCACTGCCTTAAAAATACTTATGTGTGTTGAAGTACTAAGGGTTGCAGTGTGATAATTTGGAAAGAGCACCAGACTACATCAGGAAACCCAAGTTCAAGTCTAGGAACTGCTACTTTCTAGTGTAATGTTAGACTCTTCACTTTTTTCAGTCTATCCTCAGCATATCCTTCAGTAAAATGGGAATGGTAATACGCCCCCAATTTTACAGGGTTGTTGAAGATCAAATGAGATAATACATGTGGAAATGTTTTATAGGAACATGTATATTGAGAAATCTATTTTTATTTTCTGTCAGTTCAATTTTGTGGGGAAGATCCTCGGGCCACAAGGGAATACAATCAAAAGACTGCAAGAAGAGACAGGTGCCAAGATCTCTGTGCTGGGCAAGGGCTCAATGAGAGACAAAGCCAAGGTAAGCTCCTGTCAGTGAGGCAAGAAGACCATGCCTTCAAGAAGCCAGCGCTTGTACAGAATGTGAATCCCTTAAATTTGTGTTGGCTGTAAGAGATTATAGACCAGGTTAACTTACTTGTTTGGCAACCCTGGAAGAGCCTAGGTGTTCCCTGGTGATTGTTTCTTTCCTGACTTTTGACTGCATAGTAATGGAGGCAGCAGTAGCAACTTTCACATTTGTAAGCATTTGTCTATGAAAACTTGGAAGGGGAGCTGGATATACTAAAACTGATCCAGACGAAAGACACTAAAATGTGAACAGCATATTCCCTTTCCAGTAACATAGAAAAGTGAGAGCAATAATGTTTTGAGTGCAGGTGAGTCTGAGAATTAGTTGTCTGGGTTTTTTAATAGCCTGCTGGAATGTAAAGAACACTAAAAGAAAGTATTTCTTTTTTTTTTTTTTTTTTAAGATTTTATTTATTTATTTGACAGAAAGAAACACAGCCGGAGAGGGAACACAAGCAGGGGGAGTGGGAGAGGGAGAAGCAGGCTTCCTGCTGAGCAGGGAGCCCGATGCGGGGCTCGATCCCAGGACCCCGGGATCATGACCTGAGCCAAAGGCAGATGCTTAACGACTGAGCCACCCACGCACCCCTAAAAGAAAGTATTTCAAAAGGAACCATGAGTAATCCTGACAACAGAACCTAATGCTGATTTTTTTTTTCATGTCATAGCCCCATGGGCTTTGTATTCTTTATAAGTTTCAAAAAAATTCCTATCAAGACAGAAGAGTCTTAGCTTTCTAGAGTCAGCTTTTTAGATGAGACATATCAGGTACAGCCTAAAAATTTAGTCATTCAGGGCTCTTTTTTGCAGCCTAAATTGACAAACATTGTTTTCTCAGAGCCTCTTCTTTTGTCCACTCACATTTCTCATTAGATGAATACACTTAGGGCTGAAGTATGTTATTCTACCTAATGAGATTTACTTGAGATTTTCTTCACTCTATCCTGACTTTTTTCCTCCCCTATGACTCCCCAGACCATATAAGCAAATAGGAAGAGCTGGTGCTGGGACACCTGGCTGGCTTAGTAGAGCGTGCGACTCTTAATCTCAGGGTCATGAGTTTGAGCCCCACAATGGGGGTAGAGATTACTTAATAAATTAAAAAAGTTTAGGGGCACCTGGGTGGCTCAGTCAGTAAGCATCTGACTCCTGGTTTCGGCTCAGGTCATGATCTCAGGGTTTGTGAGGTCAAGCCCTGCTTTGGGCTCCACGCTAGGCATGGAGCTTGTTTAAGATTCTCTCTTCCCCTCCCTTGGCTCCCCCCATAAATAAATAAACTTACTTATTTATTATTTAAAATTAAAAAAAAAGAAGAAGAGCTGGTACTTAACAGCACTACCTGGGATTTAAAAGCAAATGCTTGGCAGTGAATGAATGCATGCATGCTTGGCAAACAGCTGATATATGAATGAAGACTGGAATTAAGTTTCTCTCTTCAGGGTGCCTGGGTGACTCAGACGTTAAGCATCTGCCTTCAGCTCAGGTCATGATCCCAGGGTCCTGGGATCGAGCCCCGCGTCGGGCTCCCTGCTCAGCGGGAAGCCTGCTTCTCCCTCTCCCTCTGCCCCTGCTTGTGTTCCTTCTCTCACTGTGTCTCTCTCTGTCAAATAAATAAAATCTTTAAAAAAAAAAAAAAGTTTTTTCTGTACCTTCTAATAAGAGCTGCAGTGAGGGGCACCTGGGTGGCTCAGTCGGTTAAGCGTCTGCCTTCGGCTCAGGTCATGATCCCAGGGTCCTGGGATCGAGCCCCACATCAGGCTCCCTACTCGGCAGGAAGCCTGCTTCTCCCTCTCCCGCTCACCCCTGCTTGTGTTCCGTCTCTCTCTGTCAAATAAATAAATAAAATCTTTAAAAAAAAAAAAAAAAAAAAGCTGCAGTGAATACACCAGGAATTCAAGACAGTGGTTAACTTTTAGTAGCAGACTGATTACAGGTTTAGCAGGTTGTGTGAATTACTATTCTCCAGTCCTTGTTTTGCTTTCTTCTTACACTTTGCTGTTTTTCTTAGATTTTTAGGTTATTTCTTGCTGTCTCTTTGGGCTGGAGGTATCAGTGTCATTTTCTCCCATTCCATGTGATGTGATGTTTTTCTGCATTTTTCCATAGGAGGAAGAACTGCGCAAAGGTGGAGACCCGAAATATGCCCACTTGAATATGGATCTGCATGTCTTTATTGAAGTCTTTGGACCCCCATGTGAGGCTTATGCTCTTATGGCCCATGCTATGGAGGAAGTCAAGAAGTTCCTAGTACCAGTAAGGAAATCCACATCCTATATCTTTGATCAAGAGAGAACTGGGATCTTGTGCTGTTGCTAATAAGGCAGGGGTTCTTAATCACGATCTCTGCATAACCTGAAATTGCGTACCAAATTCTGTATTTATGTTCATTTTTCTGAAGTAGTGTGTTACTTGTACCTAGTTCTCAAAACACTGTGCCCCAAAGCCACTCTACCCGTCCTTGTCTAATGTGGTTTTAGTTATATACCAGGATCTGTTGTTAGTATCTTAGGTCCACAGTGTGTCTGGCATCTTAACGTCTGGTTAACAAAGATTTAACAGAGTCTTCACTAAGTGTGTTGGTATTAGTGTGGAACCAGGAGGTTATGATAAGACAATGGCTAAGACGGTCATAAACCCCCTGTACTCAAGGGTTTACGTTCTAGACTCTAGAGAGTGTAGAACATAACAGCAAGAGCCTTCTAGCATCCAATGTTAATAGACTAAATTTTGACCAGGGTGCATTCAGGGCTTTCTCTCCTGGAGGAATTTCTCACATAGAGTTTGATTTGAAAGAGGCATAATTGTTATAGGCTTGACTGTTGATGATACTAAACAAATAGGTGTGCAGTTCCTTTCAGAGTGTAACTGAGGCCCACGAAGAGTTGGGACAGACCAGGTTACCTGTCTTGCTTATTACCACCTGGTCAGAGGATCCATTCTTTGAATAAGTAGAAAATGGTGTGATTTTTGCTCAGCAAGACCTACTAGTTGTCAGAATTAACATACTACAGTTGAATATTTAATAACCAAGGATGAATCTGGAACCTTAAGAAGCATGAGAAATACTCTTAACTAGAATTGAGTAAGCATCCTGTTTTCATCACTAAAACTAAGAGGAGTGAGATACAGTTCTTGGTTTTCTTGTGAACGCAAAATGAGGAGTTGGAACTAAATGTGGTGTCAGAGGATGTGAGAATTGATAGAGCAGAAATTTATAGGCAGTGTGTACCTATAATGCTGAGCTCTAAGAATTCCAACACTGTCTCAGATGTCTCAGCAGCTGCTTTGCTTCCAAGTACCTCGTCTTCGTTAGAATGTTCAAACATGAAACAGCCAATTTAAAATATCCTAGAGAAGACCTCAGAGCTGGTAAATTTTCCCTTCAGAGAGTTCTTTTTACTCTTTTTGAGGTGTTCTATTGAAGCATCCTGAGCCACCCAGTTTCTGAAGGACTGTAGGGGAATGCCCATCTCCTCTTTATCCTTACTCTCAGCATATTTCTCAAAAGGGATAGCTTTACAAGGCTTTCATGTAAGTGGTCTTCTAAAAAGATGCCTGCCAGGCATATCTGGGTTTCCTCAGTGTTGGTGTAGCATTTGGAAGAATCTAGGCAAATGGGCTGTCATTGGTCACTTGATTCTCCAGGGTGGGTCTCAAGCAGCAGTAATGTGTAAGGTAGGAGGAGGTGAAGAGTTGGGGTGGGGGGGCATCTCTCTGGTGACTAGAATCTTCTATCCTTGAAGCTCTGTCCACCTGGGATATATAAAAAAGCATGGAGTATTAAAACTGAATGGCTCTCATCAGGAAATATGTGAAAAGATTTGCAAATGGCATTTGACTCAATTCTTCCCTCTTGTGAAGAAAAAAAAAGTGAGCCTATTTTTGCATCCATGACCAGAGCCTCCGTTTTCCCCTTAGAACCATTAACTGTACCAGAGAGGCTTCCTGGTACAGTAGGAAGAGCACTGGACTGGGACCTTTATCCGCGTCATCTTGGACAAGTTATTATTTCACTTTTCTGAGCCTCAGGTTCCTTGTTCATCCCAAACATTTGTTAAGTATCTGGTAGGTGCCTAATACTCTGCTTGGGTCTGAAGTTACAAAAATGGCTCCTTTCTCACAATCTAGTGAGAAAGACAATTCTAGAATGACGTGGTAAGTGCTTGGGTAGAGAAAATTACACGGTGCTGTGGAAAAAGAGGAGGGAGTGGGGGTGGCATCAAAGAAAGTTTTTCAAAAGAGGTAATATTTTAGATTAAGTCTTGTAAGAATGAGTTAGTCTCTCAGGTAGACAAAAAAGGCAATGTAGTCTAGTAATTCAAAGCCTAGATTTTGGAGACAGATAATTCTGAATTCACATCAAGTCTGCCGCTTACTAGCTGTATGCCCTTAGGCTGGTGGCTTTATATGCCCTGATTCTTTTTTCCCAACTGTAAAATGGGAAGACCTGCCTACTTACTTCAGGGTTATCTTGAAGATTAAACTGCAAAATCTATAGAGAGGTTATTGTAAAGTGTCCAGTATGTAGAGCTTAATTAACGGTAGTGGCTTTTACTATCCTAGGAAGAGGAAGCTATTTACAAGAATGGGTGTATAAGTATGCCAGGTTCTGAACTACAAGTTGTTCCACATGGCTTGAAAGGAGGTTATCCATGGAGAGTGGCTGGAAGTGATCTGGAGAGCTAGGTAGGGACTAATTATGAAGATCTTCAGCTGAATAATGAGGGGTGTGCCATCAGGACTTTCCTCGAAGAGGTGACAGGTAGGGTGCCATTTGACTTCAGAGAATGCATGACCTGAGACTTCATCCAGGCATTCAGAGCTGGTCTTAGTATCCAAGGCTTATGTGGGCTGGACAGCTTCTCAGCAGAAGGTGGAGATGTGGCCCAGTAATCCTTATTATCTTTCATTTGCAGGATATGATGGATGATATCTGCCAGGAGCAGTTTCTAGAGCTCTCCTACTTGAATGGAGTACCGGAGCCCTCTCGCGGACGTGGGGTGCCAGTGAGAGGCCGAGGAGCTGCACCTCCTCCTCCACCTGTTCCCAGGTAAAAATAATGGAGACAACTAGAAACAGGATGTAAATTTGACCAGTACCATTTCTCTCTTAGTGGTGCTCTTATCTGCAGCTTAGAAGGGGGCCTCAGGATTTATACCATCAAGAGTGGAATAAGTAGATCTTAGGTACTTTGGCCATAGTCAAGTGCAGCAGTCCTGTTGAAACTTTTGGTCTTTTAATTTTGGACAGTTCTAGCATTTTAAAATGGTCTCTGGCTTTAGAATTTTGCCTTTTGTGACTGACCTTTATGGAGTGTTCAGACTTTCCATCATCCACTGATGAAATATTCATAGGTCTGCTGCGGAACCTGGGGAGTCTCCGGGATGGGTCTTTTACCCACCCATATATTCCTCTGTGGGGTTTTTTGGGGATTTTGTTTGTTTGTTTTTTCCCCTGTATTTTAATAATAGTTTACTTAAGGCATTGTGAAATCTGTCTAGCTCCAGAATTTGCAAACAGATCTGAACATGAAAGTATTATCTGTGTATTAAAAGCTCCATTTAAAATAAATTTTCTTTTTGCAGGGGCCGTGGTGTTGGACCACCTCGGGGGGCTTTGGTGCGTGGTACACCAGTGAGAGGAGCCATCACCAGAGGTGCCACCGTAACTCGAGGAGTGCCACCCCCACCTACAGTGAGGGGTGCTCCGGCACCAAGAGCACGGACAGCAGGCATCCAGAGAATACCTTTGCCTCCACCCCCTGCACCAGAGACATATGAAGAATATGTAAGAAATTTGAACAGTGTGCCATTTCCAATACCTAGAAGGTTGCCAAAGGAAGTTGAGTGATAGGGCATTGGCCCTTGATGTAGGTGGCAGGGACTACCTATAAGATCTGGAGTCTGGTCTCTTCTTTTGCAGTGAATGTTAAACTATGAGAAGATTTTTCCATTTTAAGCATAGTTTACTATGTGTGAATAGATTAAACAGGAAATAGGCTGTGCCTTGATAAATGCACAGTGTTTTAGTAAGGAGTCTTTCCACTAGTACTACTGATAATGCTCAAGTTCAACATTTTACCTTGTTTCCTGCCCACAATTTGAAGGGTGGTTTGGTTTGGTTGGTGGTTCAGTCTTGTTTCTTTTTTTTTTTTTTTAAACCCTTTCTCTGTCAACTATTCCCCAATGGGTGTTAATTTTGGAGGAAAATTCTGCATTCTGTTAATCTAGAAGCCTACCGTCCTCCCATGGGATGTAATTACCTTCCCTACTCTGTGTGATTCTGACTTTCTATTTCATTTTATTTGTTCTAGGGATATGATGACACATATGCAGAACAAAGTTATGAAGGCTACGAAGGCTATTACAGCCAGAGCCAAGGGTAAGTCAGGCAATAGAAGTGCTATTTCATGTCCTAGGGATGGATGGAAGGAGTTAGAGCAACCGAGAGATTTAGGTAGCACACATCTAAGGAGCAGTGTGGTTCCCCTTTAGAGGGTATCTCTGCTTTCCACGTCTGCAAGGCACACAGTCTGTAAGCTTAGATAACTGAGTCTTAATTTATAGTATAGAATCTGGGAATAGCAGATGAAAAATTCCTGAGCTGTGACCACATGGAAATGAAGGGAAAATGCCTTTAAATTGTTTTGATGTATTATTGCCACATTAAAGGTACATAAAAGTTTAAAAGGAAGCTAGAA
This sequence comes from Halichoerus grypus, assembly GCF_964656455.1. Classification (NCBI taxonomy): domain Eukaryota; kingdom Metazoa; phylum Chordata; class Mammalia; order Carnivora; family Phocidae; genus Halichoerus; species Halichoerus grypus. Next base: position 163,580,085 of record NC_135716.1, on the reverse strand, counting down.
TCCTACTACCATAACTTACATTATTTTCTGCACTTGTCTCAAATAACGTTTTTGTGTATATGTATTTTATCTGTGACTGATTGAAAAAGTATTTCAAAATTGTACAGTGGGGACAGAACAGCATGTTTGTTTATTCTCTTCCAGCGAGCCCTATAAATGTATGTGTGTGTGTACACTATGATTAAGTTGGTCAGTTTTGGATTGTGCTTTTCCACTTTAAATTATGTGATATCCATTTTTCTTTGCTATGATTGTAAATTTTTTTTTTTTGCTTAAATACATAGCACATACGTGTTTTGGAAATATTTTCTGGTTTGCAGATGGGGCAAAATGAGCATTTTCCTGTCTTACACATGTAGTAAAATGCCTGAAATGTGGGAAGAAGGAGAAATGGAAATAGAGTTACTCTGTCACTCTCTAACACTCTGTCTTTGGCTTTCAGGGACTCAGAATATTATGACTATGGACATGGGGAGGTTCAAGATTCTTACGAAGCTTATGGTATGTCTTTATTTCCATGGTGGGCAGAGTGTGCAAGTAAGGGCCTGCACGAGTGCTAGTGGCTGGACTATTGGGGGCCACCGGGCACACACCCAAAAAGGAGCCTTTAGAAAGCTGAGATGTTGGTGGATGTGACAGTAGCCGTCCCGTTCTTACTGAATTTGTGTGGTGTGCCGTGAAATAGGAGTTCTTAAGGTGAGATGGAGTTACTCTTGGAAAGCTAAGCAGATGTCTTAAACTAGATGTCTGTTTGGCCTGGTTGGAGCTGCAAACTTTTAAGCTGATGTTGATCTTTTTCTACTTTAGACCAGGAGAGATTGCCAGGCCTAGGTCATGCTGCAGGGCCTTTGCTGTTGGTGCCTACGCCACATTGGTACATACTAAGAACTTCATCATATCCAATTTTATTCTCCAGCCCCACCACATTTTTTTTTTTTTTTTAAGATTTTATTTATTTATTTTGTGAGAGAGAGCGAGTGTGCAGAACCAGACTCCTCACTGAGCAGGGAGCCCAACGCAGGGCTTGATCCCAGGACCCTGGGATTATGACCTGAGCTGAAGATAGATCCTTAACCGACTGAGCCACCCAGGCACCCGGCCCCACTTCATTTTTAAGAACAATTTTGGATCTCATTGAAAAGAATCTCAGTGTAGAGGAAATGTTAGCTGAAAGGGAACTAGATGGCAAGTAGCTAGCGAAAAGCAGGTTGGGTGCTAGAATCGTGCCTGTCAGTCTCAGATCTGAGGTGGTAGGGGCTGGGGCCAATTCAGGGCAGTACTGGCACCAAGCTCCTTACTGGCTTGGAGACATCTCAACTCAGTCCTTGATCCCAGGAGAGCTATAGAGGCTGAAATGGCAGCAGGACCAAGCTGTCTTCCCTGAGGTTTAGTTGAAAACACATTGCTCAAGAGTGTCCTCAAGAGCCAATTATGACCCCATGTTAATGGGCCCCAGAGGGAGTGCCATGCGGCAGTGGGTGAGGGAGAGCAGCCTTTTAAACGCAAGGTATTTTCAACATACCTGAGGGAATTCCAGAGTCCTTGGCCAGGGGCTCAGCAATTGACAGTTCATCTTAAAATGCTAGTTAACAGTGTCGTGTGTCCCCCCCACACACACACCTTAGCCTAGCTGAAAAGGGAGTAGGGAGCCTCTTGGAGCTCCCATAGACAGACAAGCTGAGCTTAACTCCTCAGCTCAGTATGTAGTAGCCAGTCAGCTGCTTGCCTAGGGAAACACTTTTTACCAGTTCTAGCTAAAGGGTACTGGACAGTTGCCATCAGTAACACTGCACTGCTCTGCTGGTAGGCCACTATTCAGAAGGGCAGTGGGATTGCCCCAGGGTATTTCCCTCCCATGGGTGAGGCAGCACAATGGGGCCTCTGTATGTGTTTGACTGAATTACATTTCTGTTTTGCCAGAGAAGAGACTGGACTGAAAGAGGCCGGCTGCCTCTCTTGCTCCTGGTGTGTTGTTGCCACAGTTAATCGGTTATGATTTCTGCCTTTATAAACAGAATTACAAAAATAAACTGTCTTGTTAGGACCAGAAGCCACTTGGAAAGTGATGGATGTACCTATTATACTAAGGGTATAAACAGGCTTAGATAGGGCTCTGTGGGACTTCAGGTCCATATAGAGGCTTTAGACCTTTAGTGAATGCAGGCAGCTGGAGAAATACATCAGGAATGAACTGGCATGGGTAAAGTATGGGGGCAAGTGGGAAGAATAAGCTCATAAATGCAACTCCTTTTCATAAGAGGTCAGCTATAGAAGTAAGTGATCATTTCCCTCAGGCTTTTCCCTGTAACAAAGGAAGGCCATTTGAGGATGTCAACCATGTTGTCTGGCTTCTCTGGACTATTGCATGAGAAAGGAAACCGTGAATTCTCCATATCATTGCTATAAACACATTGAATTGTACTTCCCTCTGCCAGAGCAGTGGACCAGCTCTGCTGGTGGGGAAGCCTCATGAAATGTGGCCCTTGCTTGCTTCTCCCAGAGAGCCAGAGGACACTTTTCAACAGGGAAACCTGACTTGCTGTTGGAAAGGGAGCTACCTGCTTCCAGTCTGAAAGACTTCCCAAAGTTGCCACATTACCTGAGGCTTTCTCCCCAGTTCCTTTGGGAACAGGAAAAAGGGCATTGCAGACCTATTAAGATTCATTTCCTCCCTGTCTCAAGCAAAGTGTTGGGTTCATCCAGGTTTGGGGGCTGGAGTAGAGATCATGTTGCCTGTGGAGAACCTCTTTGCTAAAGATGACTCCAGGCCTTTTCTGAGCTGTTTCCTTCTGTCTGTCCACTCAAAATTGCCCTACAGCTGGGAAATTAAGCTGTTCAGGAGGGCCAAGCAGAGCAAAAAGCAGGGACCATTGGGACATGCAAGACACTGGAAGCAAAGCAGTGTTTTTGGTGATCTTTACCATTTGACCTATTCCTGCTCATCCCAAAATGCCAATAGCACATGGTTTATAAACTGTTCTTGCTTTCCCCACAGGCCAAGACGACTGGAATGGGACCAGGCCGTCACTGAAGGCCCCTCCAGCTAGGCCAGTGAAGGGAGCATACAGAGAGCACCCATATGGACGTTATTAAAAACAAACATGAGGGGAAAATATCAGTTATGAGCAAAGTTGTTACTGATTTCTTGTATCTCCCAGGATTCCTGTTGCTTTACCCACAACAGACAAGTAATTGTCTAAGTGTTTTTCTTCGTGGTCCCCTTCTTCTCCCCACCTTACTCCATTCTTAACTCTGCATTCTGGCTTCTGTATGTAGTATTTTAAAATGAGTTAAAATAGATTTAGGAATATCGAATTAATTTTTTAAGTGTGTAGATGCTTTTTTCTTTGTTGTTTAAATATAAACAGAAATGTACCTTTTATAATAAAAAAAAAGAAGTTGAGTAAAAAAAAAAAACCACAAACCTGTTAGTTTCAAAAGTGACATTGCTTGCTTAAAGGTTCTGAAGTTTAAGGCTTGTTAACTTTCTCTTAGTTTTGATTTGAGGCATCCCGTAAAGTTGTAGTTGCAGAATCCCAAACTAGGCTACATTTCAAAATTCAGGGCTGTTTAAGATTTAAAATCACAAACGTTAACGGCAGTAGGTGCCACCATGTAAAAGTGAGCTCAGACGTCTCTAAAAATGTTTCCTTTAAAAGCACATGGCGGTTGAATCTTAAGGTTAAATTTTAATATGAAAGATCCTCATGAATTAAATAGTTGATGCAATTTTTAACGTTAATTGATTTAAAACAACAACAAAATTAGGTTTGTAAAACTGACTTTTTCATTATGTGGGTTTTGAAATCTAGCCCCAGACATACAGTGTTGAGAGATACTTAGTGGGGAGTAGGTTTTGAAGAGGTGGATTCGGGGAAAGGGGCTGGCCACCTGGATTGAATTTGATGCAGAGCTTTTCAGCCATGAAAAATCCTTCAGTAATCGTACTAATAATTAAAATTTCAGTATTTAAAAAGACAAAGTGTTTTGTCCCTCTGAGGTTCTGCACTCCATGAAAAGCTCACTTGGACACTGGAACCAAAAGCTGATGATTTTTTTAAGTTGACGGTTGTCAATATTGAACTGTTCCCAAGGTAGTTAGTCAAGTATGTCTCAACACTAGCATGATATAAAAAGGGACACTGCAGCTGAATGAAAAAGGAATCAAAATCCACTTTGTACATAAGTTAAAGTCCTAATTGGATTTGTACCGTCCTCCCATTTTGTTCTTGGAAGATTAAATGCTACATGTGTAAGTCTGCCTAAATAGGTAGCTTAAACTTATGTCAAAATGTCTGCAGCAGTTTGTCAATAAAGTTTAGTCCTTTTTTAATCAAAGTAAATGTGATGAATTGTCATTTTTTTGGGTGGACAATAAAATAGTTTTCTCTTTCAAATAAACTTAAATTAACTCTAAAGTTAATGGGCTTGTTAAAAGTTGGAGACATTCTTAAAAGTGGTGGGGGGGATTTTATTTTAAGTTTACCAAAAAAAAAGTTTATCGAGTTGTTAAGTTTTAGTTTAAAAATAACCAAAGCTTTTTCACCCCCTGGAAGTTGTTGACAGCAGTTTTATCCCATCCTATCACAAGCTCTAATTTCTGGAGAGAAAAACCCAACTGAGCCGAAACTTGGATTGGTTTCTGTACGTAGGCCTCAGTGTGTAAAGCGCCAGCCACCTTGTCTGCACCTCTCTAGAGCCCCTAGGTGGCCCTCAGCGTGACACCAGATAATCTCCGTGAGCTTGGAAAGGGATAGCACCTGCCTTTAGATATGACAATTCAGCAAACCCTGGGTGCCCTTAAGGGTTTCCCTTCCGATCCCAGAAATGCTGTTAACAAATCAGCTGGGCTGGGGCAGGATCTGGCATGATAGGCTGGCTCTGAACTCCCTCCTGAGAGACCAAGAGAGGAAATGATGGAATTGGTTGGCCCTGTTTCCACTCCTCTGTTAATTCTCAGGGTTCTCATGCCTTCCCTAAGGGAGCCACCTAAACTGCTCGGGGGTGAAAAATCCTCTTGTATGAAGTGCCAAGCTGCCTGCAGCAGTGCATGATGGACATTTTTTTTCTTTTTAAAACACACCAACAAAAAAATGTATTTGTAGATTGTGATAAAGTGTAAATAACTGAATTTTCAACCATGGTTTGAAGTCAGCTTTCAGGGCATTATGTCTTGTTTTGATGAAAAGAGATCACTCTATACCCCCCTTTTTAAAGGAAAATTATCGCAAGAGAATCAGGATGTGTAAAGCTAACATGCATCGCAAAAAACCAAAGGTAACCTAAATGTCTGATTTTAATAGCACATATTTCTCTTTTACATAAACTGTGACAGCAACTTGCATAAACAATTCTTTAGCTGTTAATTTTAATGTTAAAACTTGGCAAAACTTGTTTAATAAAAAATAGCTGTAAAAAGAAAAACCATATGCTGCCGCATAAATTAGCCATAACTCTTAATAATCCTGCCCATCACAAGTGAACTGTAATGTAACCTGGGCACAAAGTCTGACATCTTAAATGACACATTGTAAAATTTCAATGACTGTAGATTAGACCTGCTGCTCCCCAAAGTCAAGCTTTCTGCTCAGCTATTTAAAAATGTACAAGGATGAGCCCCTATAGGTCCCCATATTGATATTCACAATGAAATGTTATTTAAAATTTCTTTAAAGTTGCATGTTTCTCTCCTGTAATGTGTAAACTGCATGCAGGATCTCTATCTTTTATTTTGTATGTCTTTAACTTCCTCTTCAAAAGCCTGATCTCTTACTTCTCCATTTTCAGGTGATTGAAAACTCCTGAGGCATTTCCTGGAGTAGAGTGGGTAGTGAAGACCCATGTCAGGTATGTTAAGGTAGCTTTCTATTAAGGATGTGGGACTTTTATCCTAATTATAAGATAGTTTTGCCAGGAGGTGGCCTGGGACATGGTCCATGGGCAAATTTTTCTCACATGTCATTTGTACCATATTTACAACACAACCATCAGTCCATATTGAATTTACTTGCGATGACTGTAGCGTCAGCTTACATCTGTTGAATCCCTCCCTATCCTGTCAATAACCTAATGGGACAGTGTTTCATTTGGAGTTCACTGGTTGTAAGCAACAAAGTGACCGGCTAATGTAAATAAAACGGAATTTATTAGAAGGATGTTAGGGGCTCACAGATTTAGTATGAAGGCTAGAAAATCTGGCATGGGAACCAGATGGGCTGCAGAGAACTGGGACAGCAGTGATAGACCACAGGAATGTTCTTGAAGCCAGGACTAGCTGTTTAGGTGCTGTTGCTAGAATGAGTGAATTCTAGCCCTGTTTGCTTTCTTTTTCCCTGAAGATGCAAATTCTAGGGAGGGAATGTCAAGACTGTATTAGCTTAAGTCACATGTTCATACTTTACCAGGTTGTGGTAAGAAAAAAGTAATTCCTCAAAAGGAAGTCGGGTGTTATTAGGAAAAGGGAATGGATACTGGGCAGGCAAACAACAGTTGTCCAGTATTATTTGTGTATTACAGAAGTGCCTGAGACTTAATAAGGTTAAGTGACTTCCCAGGGTCATATAATGAGTATGGTTGGTTAGTAATCAAGCCCAAGTTTGTTGCCAGAACCTAGCATCTTTACTCTCCATATTACATTGCTTTTAATCTAAGGAAGGGGTATTTCTCACCCTGAGGAGACCCTCAGAAAAGGATAGTGTGGCATAGTAGAAAGGGCATGAGACCTAACAGTTGAATCGGCAACCTATTTTTGTTTCGTGACCTAAAACCACTTATTTCCACATCTAGGAAGGAAGATAGTGATAACATACACCTTATAGTGGTCAGCAAACTGAATGAGTTTTATTATATATAAGGCCAATCAATTCAGTGTCCTATACATAATAAATACTCGTGTTCGTTCTCTAAGAAAGGGTAGCCCCCCGATTGGGGGGCGGGGGGTTCTGACAACTGAGCAAGCCTACCTGCTGATTGAAGCCATCCAGGAACTAGCTGGATGATTTTTCCCTCTGCCCCTGAGTGGGTTGTTAGGGTTAGGAGGGCACCGAAGGGAAAAGACCAAACTCGGGAGAGGCCAAAGGCACATACAGCCTTTGTCAGTGAAATTTGCCTTCTTGGAGTTCATTTCTTCCCAACCTGCCTCTCCCAGGAGCCTCTGAGATCTAGAGACTTTAAAGAGGACTGTGTGTATTGAGCATGGTTCTGGGCACCAAGGAAGTCCTAAGTTTGATACTGATTACATGAATGGCAAAACAATTTTAGAGGAAAGTCCCTGAATGCAGAGAATTCGTTCCAACTCTTCCTAGGGTAGTCTTAAGAGCAGAATTTTGGGGATGCTTCTTTCCTCATTCGGCCTGTAACTTGCGCCTGGAAAAACAGGTTTTATTGTTGGCAGACCCAGGTCTGTCGGTGGTCTGCCTTTTCTGAATGTGGAGCTTAGTCAGTTGGTCCCAGTGTTGTCCATAGCTTTCTGTCACTACCTGTGACAGTCCTGTAATTTACAGTCCTGTAATCTTTAGAGCCAGGCAAGACTGGGGACCTGTCCTGACTCTGCCTCATCATAGCCTTGGTCTCTGTTTTGACAAAACCAAACCCTTAATCCCTCTCTGGGCTTCATTTCTTTATCATCAAATGAAGTTGATAATAGTAGCTAACATTACTGTGATAATATCCTAAGCAGTTAATAAGGACGATCTCATTTGGTCTTCTCTACCTTTCTCCCTTAATTAATACAAAATTCATGGAACTTAAAATTTACCATTTAACCATTTTAAAGTGTACAGTTTGGTGGCTTTTAGAATATTCACAGTGCTGTGCAACCATCATCACTATTTAATTCCAGAAAATTCCCATTACCCCAAAAAGAAATCCCATACCTGTTAGCAGTCACTCCCAATTCCCCTCCTTCCCCAGCCCCTGGCAACCACTAACCTACTTTCTGTTTCTATGAAATTGCATAATATGTGCCTTTTGTGATAGGCTTCTTTCACTTTGCATAAAGTTTTCAAGGATCATCCCTGTTGTAACATGTATCAGTACTTTGTACTAGTGATAGGAAGCATATTACTTCCAAAAGCAACCCATTTCATTTAAGACAACTCCAAGTATTAGAAGTTATCCCTCATTTTGAATGAGTCATGGTTTCTACCTTGGACCCCTGAAGGAATATCCTGTCAAACATTTGAAGTTCATTTTCATTCATGTTTCTTTTCCAGCTCCAGAAATTTTTTTGTTAGACTTGCTGGATCTGATTTTCCAGAAAAACTAGAAATTTGGATTTCACATACAGCAATTGTTTAATGTACGTTCAGCTTAGTATTAGTCCCTGTAAAACCTCTGTGGCAAGCCAAATGCTGCCCGTAGGCAGCCTACCAGCTTGCAGCTTCTGGTTAACTTCTATTAATACAAACTAGAAGACACGTTACGATTATTGAGATACAATCATATCCATAAGATTCACCCATTTAAAGTGTACAATTCAGGGGCGCCTGGGTGGCTCAGTCGCTTAAGTGTCTGCCTTCTGCTCAGGTCATGATCCTGGGGTCCTGGGATCGAGCCCCGTGTTCTCCCTCTCCCTCTGCCCTCCTCCCTCACCCCAGCTTGTGCTTGCTTGCTCTCTCATGCTCTCTTTCAAATAAATAAAATCTTAAAAAAAAATAAAGTGTACAATTCAGTGGTTTTTAATAGATACGAAATTGTATAGTCCTCACCACCGTCAATTTGAGAACATGTTTATCACCCCCAGAAAAGAATTCCCATGCTTTTTAGTCATCTCCCCCAGTCTACTGAACTTCTCCAGCCCTGATCAGCCACTCATCTACTTCCTACCTTTGTTGACTTGCCTATTCTGGACATTTCATATAAATGGAATCATACAGTATATGGGGTATTTTTTGACTGGCTTCTGTCACTTAGCATTGTGTCTCCAAGTTCCATCCATGTTGTAACTTGTATCAGTACCTCTTTCCTTTTATTGTCAAATACTATTTGATCGTATGTGTTTTTCAGCATTATTTGTCCATTCACCCACTGGTAGACATCTGGGTTGTTTCTGCTTTTTGGCTATGATGAAAAATACTGTTATGAGCATTCATGTACAAGTTTTTGTGTAGACATACGTTTTCAGTTTCTTGGACATGCACCTAGGAGAGGAATTGCTGGGTCAGACAGCAGCTCAATGCTTACCTGTTGGAGGGACTGTCGGACTCTTATGTAGAGCCTACACCATTCCCACCAGCAATGTATGAAGTTTCTAATTTCTCCGTATCCCCACCAACACTTGTTACGTTCTGCTTTGTTTACTGTAGCCATCCTACTGGGTGTGAAGTGGTGTCTCATGGTGGTTTTGATTTGCACTTCCCTAATGACTAATGTTGTTGAGCTTCTTTTCGTGTGCTAATCCACTGTTTGTGTGTCTTCTGTGGAGAAATGTTGATTTAAATCTCCTGTCAATTTTTTAATTGAATTATTTGTCTTTTTATTATTAAATTGTAAGTTCTTTGTATGGTCTGGTACGAGACCCTTGTCAGATGGGTGATTTGCAAGTGTTTTGCTCCCATTCCATGGGTTATCTTTTTATTTTCTTTGAGACACAAAAGTTCCATTTTGATGAAGTCCAGTTTATTTTCTTTTGTTGCTTGTGCTTTTGCTGTCTTAGATAAGCCATCGTCTAATCAGGGTCCTGAAAATTTATACCTATCTCCATCTAAGACTTTTATTGTTTAAATTCTTACATTTAGGTCTGTGACCCATTTTGCATTAACTCTTGCAGATGGTGTGCGATCGGAGTTTCATATTCATTCTTTTGCATATGGATATCCAGTTGTCCCAGCATCATATTATTAAAAAGACTGTTTTGGGGGTGCCTGGGTGGCTCAGCCAGTTGGACATCTGACTATGGATTTCGGCTTGGGTCATGATCCTGGGGCTCATGGGATCGAGCCCCACATCGGGCTCCATGCTCGGCAGGGAGTCTGCTTGAGTTTCTCTCCCTCTGCCCCTCCCCCTGCTCTCATGCATGCACACATGCGCGTGTGTACACTCTTTCTCTCTCTCCCTCTCTCTCTCTGTCAAATAAATAAATCTTTAAAAAAAAATCTTTAAAAAGACTGTTTTTTCCCCCACTGAATGATCTTGGTGCCTTTGTCCATATTGGCACACTAATTGACCACAGAGGTATAGATCTACTACCTTTTGAAGTAGGTATTACTTAAAAGTGATTAATATAATTTCTGGCATGTAGTAGCTACTCAGTGATAAGGAATAGCTAACTGGATTATTTTGGCACCACTAAAGGCTAGTGGTAAGTGATGGGGCTAGGATTTGATCCCATGTATGGGTATCTCCAAACCACATCTTTACCCTGTGCTTATAGCACAGGCTGCTAAAGTGGAAATGAGGCTTGCTGTTCTAGCTGCCACACCTGGCCATATGTGGTTCCTCAGAAGCTTCGAGGCTGAGCTCCACATGCCATTTCCCCCACCATCAACGTCCTTTGCTCCTCTCTCCATCTCCCTCCACGATTTCTGTGGAATCTCCGGGGTGCTCCTGGCAATGACTGTGGCTGCTAAGGGAACAGCCTCACCCTCTCTTCCAGAGGGATATGGTAGTTATTCAAGAAGGCTCAGGGCTTGTCCCCTCTTGTTTTCTCCCCACCACTTCCCACTCCTGCCGCAAGCTAAGAATGAAGGTAAAGATGCATCAGCAGCTGCTAGGGCTTTCTGGCCACTAAGGATGAAACAGATTCAGACTGTGTTTTGTTTCAGGAACAGCAGCCTGAGAGTTGGGACCGAAAAACCTTCTTGCCCGCGCATATGCAGAGTTCCCCTGTACCATGTGAATAGGGGCATAGAGGTATTACGGTAGTGGCTGTTTTGCTCAGGTTTTTGAAACTTAAGTACTCCCTGCCTCGTCTCAAACCCCGAAGTTCTATGTCCCTCAAGGCTTTGCCCAAAGATCATACCGGAATTGGAATGCACAAGGCAGAACATGGACTCCCTCTTTCTTGATATGTTCTTGTGCTTTGTGTGAGCCTATGCAAGCTGCTGTTTGCTGGCAGTGTTACTGTTAAGTAGTCATTTAAATTGTTATTCCATCTACTCCCATTCATTGATCTTGACCCCACTTTGTAAAAGAAGGAGGAAGTGACATAGGGAAAATAGGCAGCTCTGCCTGACTAAGGGAGGAGAGAACTGAATTTGCAGGCCTACTGTGTGTCCCCATTTTTGTAAAGGAGGCAGCTGATACTAGGAGAGGGAGTAATTTACCACAGTCTCATAGCAAGTTGTGGGGTGTGCCTGTCAGCATTTTTGTACACCAAAGTCCATTCTCTATGCTGAAAGTATGCTCCTTCTGTAAGATAACACCATATTTCATTGACACTGAGGCCATTTATTATAAGATGTAGCAAGTACTGCAAAGAAAGAAAAAATATTGCCAATTAAACTGACACGATAGTTTGTTTTCGTATCAAGTATAAAATGCATCCTGATTTCGGGGATGTTAAAATCTGAAAAATAAGTATTTTAACTACTATTGCATTCTGTCAGTTCTCACATTGATTTTTTACTATGTGCCGTGCACTGTCTTCTCCACCTGTGAAGTAGCTATTATTGTCCCGTTTTTACACAATGATGAAACTGAAGCCCAGAAAATTAAATAACTTATCCAAGGTCATGCAGCTGTTAAGTAGTGGAGCTGGGATTTAAGCTCAGGCAGTCTGATTTCAGAGTCTGTGATCAAGCTCAGCTTCAGGATTATGCTGGAATGTAGAGGAGCTTTACCTGTCAGCCAGAACCACCTCAGGGAGCCTGTACAGCTGTTCTCTATCCTGGAAGGAGGCTGCTTCTGCGGGAATATTATTGCTAGGGCAGTAAACATTTGCTGAGGCCACTGAGGTCTTTATTCTGGCTGTTCTGGGTCATGGGTCTCCATCCGTTCATAGTGTCTACCTTCCAAAAACTCAGTCTAATGGGAGAGAGTAAGTGTTCAACAGTTACACTAGTGTGTGGTTGTGCTGTGTTCTGAACCGAATACGAAGGAGCCTGGGGGAGCTGTGTGAGAAGGTTTAGAAAACACCAGGCAGACAGATTAACACAACACCTTATTATGGCTTTAAACAGACTAATGTCAACTCTGCCGCCTCCAGGGTTAGTTTCACTAGCTTCGGAGCCTTAGGCGAGCTATCCTCCCCAAGACTCAGTTTCATCATCTGTAAAATGGGAGATTATCATTTATGTCACAACATCGTTGTAAAGATTGAGTGAATTCATGAAAAACATTCAACATGACCTGTAGGAAGCACCCAATAAATGTTAGGCTGGAAGAGAGGGGAGTGCCCATTTTGAAAAGCTAAATGTTAGGCAAAGTATTTGGACTTGATTCTGAAGTTTGGGGAGCTGTTGAAGGCCTTGATCATGAGAGTGACTTGGACACACCTGTGTTTGCCATTGTGCCGGCAAGGTAGGGAAGGAGGGAAGAAGCAGAAGAGCAGAGCTTTCTGTAAAGTGGCACCACTCCTTGTGGGAGAGTGAAGGGGATATTCTCCCCTCACCTTGCCTGCCTTCTGCTCTCCTCTTGCCTGAAGGCCTTTTGGTTCTAACCTTTTTCAGAAAGAATAATCCTCTCTCCTCTCAGAGATTTGGGCTATTTGAGGGTGGGACGTTAGGCCTTTGTCATATGTTAAGGGCGATTTCCCACCTCCTGTCCCTTTAACCCACCCTGTGAATTGGAGACCAGAACCTGGAGTCTCCTCTGATAGAAATTTTGCCCTTAAGGAATTGTTAAACATGGCTTTGCTTCCCCTGAATACATGAAGTCTCTGCCTCCATTTTAAGCTCTTAATTCTGTGCTAATTCTACTGGAATTACCATATGCAGATACAGTGACCTACTTAATTTCGCAGACAACCCTGTGAAGCAGGGTTTATCCTGGGAAACTGACAAGTCCAGATTAGGATGACCGCAGGCCCTAAGAGCTGGAGTTTAGACCCAAGTCTCTGCTCTCACTTAACTGCCTCCTGGTCTCTTCTCTATACCTACAGTGGCCACCAGAAGATCGGCTTACACTAAAAGTAGTTCCCAGCTTTGGTGTACAGGATGGGCACCTCTTTCTGGTTTCCAGATTCCTGAAAAAGAGAAACAGATCCTTCTAAGCCTTCCCTTTCTCTCTCCAGAACCTTCATGTACCTCTTGCTCTCTGGATTAATAGTCTTTACATGTTTAAAGCTAGCAAGCATCTGATGACTAATAGCCTGAGCAGACAGGCTGAATACAGCTGTCTGAGACAGCAGCTGTTGGGGGGGAGGGGAGGAAGTGCACTGCCCAGCCTAACTACTTGTTCTCTTGTTCCCTGAGCTCGCCCTTGTAGGCCCCTTAGGAGCAAAGGCCTATGGTGGCCACTGGACCCTAGTTCTGTTGTGGCCTGATTGCTCCCTGGGCTTCCAAGGAGGCTGCCTTTAGGCAGCAGACCAAACCTTTTTAGGGGGTAATAAGGAGCAGATAAGTTCACTGACCTCTAAAGTCAATTTTCTGGGGTGCCTGTGTGGCTCGGTTGGGCGTCCAACTGTTGGTTTCGGCTTGGGTCATGATCTTGGGGTCATGAGATTGAGCCCCATGTTGGGCTCCAAACTCGGCAGGGAGTCTGCTTGAGATTCTCTTCCTCTCCTTCTCCCCCCCGCCAAATAAATAAAATCTTTTAAAAAAAAATAAATCAATTTTCTAACCCCTGGGCTGAAAATCTTCTACTCTGTAACCTGTTCTCGCACTGGGGCTGAGGACATGTTCTCAGCCAGTGTTCTGCCAACCATGGGTCTCTATTCTAAGAGGAAGGAGACTTGTATCTGGAAGGGACTTAAATTTCATAACCATGCTGCTGGAGTTTAGCTTCTCGACATTCCTTGACTACAAACGCAGCATCCTCTTGGCAGGAGGTGTACTGCTGTGGTGAGTGTCTTAGGCTGGTGTCTCAGGCAGGAGATGGGCAGGTAGGAGTTTTCCGGTAGGAACACAAGCTATCCCAGTGCTTCTCCCCACCTAGACCTAGGGAGCTTGTCGCTTCCAGGAGGCCTTGTCAGTTCCAGGGCAAACTTGGGGAGGATATGGGGACTCCTGAAAAAAGACAACTCATTTGAGAGGTTTCCAGGCAGAGGATGACGCACAGCCAGGCTGCCTGCCCAGATCAGTCACTTAAGTAGAACACAATGCCAGAAATTGGGAGACTACTCCTGTTCTTAAAACTGCATTAAGATGCCTGAATTAACTGTTCCCTTGTCAACCTCTGGAGCCCACTTAGTCCACCTCAGTCTCTTCTTCCCAGACACTGTGGTGTGAGAACTTGAGATAGAAGAGTTTGGGTTCAGATAGAGCTAATTCCTCCCAGGGGCTTTTAGCTCCTGCAGCCTTCATGCTTCCCATTCGTGGCCCAGCTTTAGGTATAGAACAGGTGCTCCCCATTTCTCAGGCTCTCTGAGGTTGGAATTCAGAAACAAGCTCTACATCTGCCTTTGAGAAAGAAATACCTTGTGCTCTGATAGGATTCATCATAAGCTTCTCTCCAGAGGTCAATATAAATGCCCCCTTTCATTCATTTTATTCTTTTTTAAAGATTTTTATTCATTCATTTTATTTTTTCATTCATTTTATTTTTTTATTTATTTGCGAGAAAGTGTGAGCAGGGGGATGGGCAGAGGGAGAGAGAGAGAGAATCCTCAAGCAGACTCCCCATTGAGCACAGAGCCTGACACAGGGCTCGATCCCATGACCCTGAGATCATGACCTGAGATAAAATCAAGATTCAGCTGCTCAACCGACTGAGCCATCCAGGTGCCCCAATTTTATTAAACACATTGGCTAATATAAATTGGAACACCTACTATGTGCTAGATACTGGAGATTCAGTGGCAAATAAGGTAAAATTGGTTCCTGACTTCATGAGCTTATATTTGAGGAGACAGATGATAAAGAGATGTTAGTCTCATAAATAACATATATCATTTCAGTTGTGATAAGAGCTATGAAAGAAAGGAACAGAGTTGTATGAGGACAGACACCAGGCAGCCCAGCCTAGCCCCGGGGTTCTCTTTGAGGAAATGCTGTTTAAGCTGACATCTAAAGGAAGAGTTAGTTAGAGGGTTTATGAAATGGTTTGGGGCAAGGACACAAAGCACATTCTAGGCAGAAGGTGGGACTGAGGCGGGTTCAAGGTGAGGTAGGAACCTGGCCCTTACTCTAAGGTCAACACTGAAGACCACTGAATCCAGGAGTGAGGTGTGGGGAACAACATGATTAAATTTAAACTTCACTTGCTCCTGAGTGGAAAATGGATTATGGATTATGAGGACCTATTAAGAAACTTTGTGTTAGTCCAGACGAGAAATGAGGAAGACCTATAGTAAGTAGGGTGATACCAATGAAAATGTGGAGAAGTGACTGGATCCAAGGACTTTTCAGAGCCACCATAAACATCATTTGGTGGCTGATTAATGTGGGAGAGAAGGGCTTGACTGAGGGGGGGCTCCTCCAGTTACTGGCTGGAACAACTGGCAGAACGGGGGCACCATATGTTAACAGAATGGGAGCACTCCTACAGGCTTTGGCATGTGCCCCGGGCTTCAGATGTGTGTCTCCTGCAGATAACCCTGAGTATTTGGAGCTGGGATGAACCCCTCAAAAGGCCAGAGGAGATGCCTCCCTGAGCCTAGGACTGAGGTGCTAATAATAGCTGTAAGAAGATGACTATTTCCTCGTTCTCTTTCCTCCAAAGGCTTTATGTTTTGTTTTGTTTTTAAGATTTTATTTATTTACTTTAGAGAGAGCATAAGTGGGGGGGTGGGGCAGGCAGAGGGAGAGGGAAAAGCAGACTCCCTGCTGAGCAGGGAGCCCGACACGGGGCTGGATCGCAGGACCCCTGGACCATGACCTGAATCAAAGATAGATGCTTAACCAACTGAGCCACCCAGGCGCCCCTCCTCCAAAGGCTTTAAAGCTCTTTGTTAATCTTTATCTTTTTCACATCTCTGGGAGAGCAGAAATCATTTTCCCTTTTGTGGAGCTGGAGGCCCCAAAGTTTGAATAGCTAAAGGCTCCAGTGGCTTAGTTGATTCTGCCCTGGATCACTCAGCTTAGGCATGGCTAAGGATGGGAGGTATATGAAGTGAGAATCCATTCTCATTGCCCGACCAACAGCAAAAAAGACAGCTATTAGGCTGTGGACTTCTATTGCCTACCCATCTGTGCACCTAGAAACCTGTACGGAATGAAGTAACTAAAGTTGTGCCATGGGATGGGGAGATTGTAAGGGGGGGCACCCTGGCCAAATGGGAGGCTAGGAAGCCCCTTGGTAGGGTAGCTTCGTGTCTAATTTTCTACCCGTGTCTTTGCAGTGATCAGAGGACTCCGGAAACCAGGAGAGCTGCCCGCTGTGTCAAGGCTGGCCTGAGGGCATTTGCTGAGCACAGAGAAACCCAGGAGAGATCAACAGTCTTTTCCCACTCTACTTCTTGATCTGTCTGATTTGCATACAGAAAGCCAGCCAGGATCCCCTAAGAGAGTCTCTAGGCCCAGAGTGGAGTCCTCAGGGCTGCAGGGGGCTGTGATGCTAACAATTAAACCTGCTCAGGACTTTAAAGAGTTGAAGGGGACTAATGGTATCCCAGGCACAGCCTCCTAGATCTGAATAAACTGGCATCTCCCACTGTGTCACTCCTATTTTGCCTGCTTCCCCTTAGCCTCCAGCAGAACTGGCTGGAACACACTACCTCCACCTTTTCCTTCCCACCTTACCACACCTGTGTTGTAGGTGCCAGCCCAGGAGCCCTTGGGCACCTCCGGAGGGTTCCCAGGACAAAGCTGGTTGTCACCTCTGTTACAGGCAGAAGAAAGCCAAGTGAGAAGGTTTATTTACTTTGAACAAGTTATTTAACCTCTGAGCCTGTTTTTCTCTTCATTGTTGATTACTAACCTTGTCTAAAAGGCTCTTGAAGAGTAGGGCTTTTCCATTTCACCTCTGTACTCTATCCCTTCCCCAGCAAATACCTGGCACTGAGGAGCTCAATAAAAGATTTGGTCAAGTGAAGAATGGTCCCACTCTGGTAGCTTCTGTCAGCTTTGGGAAAGAGCCAAAGGCCCCTTGCCTAGCTCCTTCTCTTCCAACTATATTGAGCTAGCTGTTTGTCCTAATACGTTCTCTCGAAGGATTGGAAAGTCAGCCTTTGATAGACTTCCAGTTTCCTGTGGCCTATGTCTAGGCTGATTTCATACTGAGCTTCCTGAGAGGTTAGGGATGTCTAATATTATACTCTTCCTTTAATAAAATAACTCTTCTGGTCATTTATCCTAACAAGGGAACCAGGAGAAGGGCTGAGTTTGGGAAGAGAGACTCTGCATTTTAACTGTGCCTGGGGCATTCTAATGAGCTGGGATGCATTCTTAGCAGGAAAAGGATGTTGAAATCAGTTGATTTACTCTGGGCAAGTTAGTAAACATCTGAGCCCATTTTTATCTTCATTATTGATTATTATAAATAATACCTAATAATTTATTAAGTGCTTAATATATAGCAGGCACTATGTCAAGCGTTTATTTGCACAATTTCACTTAATCTTCCAATCCATGATACTCATTTTACAGATGAGGAAATTGAAGCTCAAGGAGGATAAATAACTTGTATAAGGCTAAAAGAAGCAGCTATCAGACTTCATGGTCCCGCTTTTCACCCGTACCTCTCACCACCACAAGTACTTTGAAACAGGAAAGCATTTGCGTTTGTGTGAGAGATTCACATATGGTGACAAACCTTATCCAGGTTTACTCAAGACAGAGAAATTTCCTGTGCCCAAACCAGGAGAGTCCCAGGCAAACCGAGATGCATTTGTCAAATTATTTGCATTGAGACTCGTGGTCCAGAGCTGGCCACTGAGGCTGCATCTCCCTTGGCTTCTTGGCCGCTTAGGCCTCACCTTGTGGCTAGAGCTCCTTTATCTTCTCCTTTATTTGAGGACCTGCTGCAGGTCAGCAGGCAGGGGCGTAGTTTGGCGCAGGGAGTTCGGGATTCAGATGGCATCTGAATGATAAATGGAGCCACAGAGCCTGGGTCACTATCTGAAAGCCAGCAGTCCTTTCCTGGGCAGCCACACCCTCCACCCCCAGATGCGGGGCTATCTACTTGGGAGCCACGGAATTACAGTAAAGCTCGGGGAGCTAAAGCCAAATCCTGCATTCAAATCCTAGCTCATCACTTGGTGTGTATTTTTCTAGGCCTGTTTACTCCTAAAAGTAGGCTAATAATCCTTGTCCACTCAGCAGGATCTGAGAAACAAATGAAATGGGTATGAAACACCTAACACGAGGTCTACATATGATACTGCTCAAACACTTAAGTTTCCTTCCTCCTTTCTTCCGGCTTGTGTTTCTTCCCCAAGTCCTGTCCACCTGTCACGTCTGTCACATACAGCCTCCTCCCTCCTCCGGTTACCGCTTGCAGCCCTAGGGATCTTCCTTTGAGAGCCCTGACCTAGTGGCCTCGGCCCCCCCACCCAGCTGCCCCGCCTGTCAGTCACCTCCCCTGCAAGCAGAGAAGGGATGACATCAACCCTCCGCCCTCCCCCCAGCTGAAGCCTCTGAACTGTTTTGAGCCATAAATATTTGAGCTGGGCCTTCCTCTGGCTGTTGCCAGGGTGATGGGCTCTCAGGGGACCGGGGTGGGAGTGTGGGGCAGGGCTGGCAGCCTGGGGCCTAGCAACAGAGCGGGCTCCGGAGGGGCGGTTATGAAGTCTGGCCAAGAGCCGGTGCTTGTTGCAGCAGGTTCTGAAGGCTGTTGCTCTGTCTGCCTGCCTTCCCTTTCCTGGCCCCCTCAGAGTCGATCCTGCTGCTTCCAGGCCCAGCTCTGCCCTGGAGTGCTACGTGATCTTGGGTAAATTGCTAAGTGTCTCTGGGCCTTCGTTTGAACATCCGTATCAGAAAAGTCCCTGTTTAACTCAGCGCCAGAAGACAAAGCAAAGGAGGTTTTACAAAAATCCTATGAAATACTAGGTTAGTTGTGACTGGAGAAGCTAGGCCGCATAACCCTTTCTGTTAGACCTAACGGCTGGAGTCCCAGGGCAATGTGGATGCCACTCCAAAGACGGATTGTCAGATAGGGTCCTGCCTCTCCCATCCCCTTCCTCAGGCTGCAGCACTGGCTACTTTTCTACAGTTCCCAGGTCTAGCTGGACTACCTGGCCTGGCGCAGGGTGTTCTAGCAAGGAGTTGGGCCCAGTGACTTATGAGCAGAGTTGATGAAGGCCTTTTTTGCTTGAGATACAGAAACTCAGACCCGCCCCCCATCCCCAGATTAGATCTGGCCCTCATCCTCTACCCCCTGTCCTAGAGATCTTACATCTTAGATCTAACTGCTAGGTTGTGGCAGCATGCCTCACCCCTCCTTGGGATGGGTCTAATAAAGAAAAGAGAGCCAGAGAGGGGGGCACCTGGGTCCATGCCCCATTCATACCATTAAGACTCTGGATTGGGTCCAGGATTCCATATCCCCTGTCCAACCGGGCCCACCGCAATTGTCCTGTTGAGCTCGGAGCTGTGATTCCTTTGTACCAAGCTCCCTCTGGTGGTTGAGATGTGCATTGAAGGAAAATAAGATCTCAAAAGAGACTACATTGCAGGCCACTCTGAGGTGGGATGGTTGGCTTTATACCAAGGAGAGAAGAATCCTTGTCCCCAACTCCTAATGACAATCATTCCATTTCTTTTGTTTTGTTTTGAGAGAGAGTGGGGGGGGTGGGGGCAGAGGGAGAGGGAAAGAGAGAGTCCCAAACAGGCTCCACGCCCAAAGCAGAGCCCAACTCGGTACTTGATCTCACAACCCTGAGATCACGCCCTGAGCCGAAATCAAGAGTCAGACGCTTAATTGACTGAGCCACCCAGGTGCCCCTCATTCCATTTCTTACATAAGCTATCTCTCCCACCTGTTTGCTTTTGTCATTAATCACAACAATTCAATGACAGGAATCATCCTAATTTTACTGAGGAAACAGACTTAGAGAAGTATAATCAAGTCCAAACTCTTCACTGTATGTAGCATTCAAGAACTTAACCTATTTTTTCAACCCCATCTTCAATTACTCTCAAGCTGAAATGGACTTGCTCTTCTAGAACATAGCTTGCCTCTGGGCCTTTGCTCATGCTGTTCCCTGTATCTTCATTGCCCACTCCATCCTCACCCACGTACATTACCTACCCAAATCCTGTTCGTTTTTGAACACCTAAACAAGAAATACAGTATTTTCTAAAGCTTGCACTTATTATCTTTGTAATAATCAAATACTATAAGACATGGGAGGACAAATGTCCGGGTAAGTACAGGTGGGTGGGTGGCCCTGAGCTGGAGAAAGTTAGACGGGGAGACTAACATATATGTGGAAGTAAGAATGGCTCAGGAAATTAGAAAAACATGAAGACACATGGATTCTCTTTCGGCGCTTGTAATAAAAATCCGGTGTAAGTATTCTTGCTGTCAGAAGAAAGAGCCAAGCCCTGCAAAGCTGGAACAGAGCTACGATGACATTCCTTCAAAGTCTTCGATCTTAAATTCACATTAGTCTTCTTTGTACTTCATGGTAGATCTGTGTTATAACGATAGTAACTAAAACTTAAATAGCACTTACTGTGCACCAGGCACTGTTCTTTTTTTTTTTTTTTTAAGATTTTATTTATTTATTTGACAAAGAGAGAGAGACCACAAGTAGGCAGAGAGGCTGGCAGACGGAGAGGGAGAAGCAGGCTCTCCGCTGAGCAGGGAGCCCGACGTGGGGCTCGATCCCAGGACCCCGGGATCACGACCTGAGCCGAAGGGAGACGCTCAACCGACTGAGCCACCCAGGCGCCCCTTCACCAGGCATTGTTCTAAGTACTTTCCGCAGACTAATCTTCACCATAATCTCCTAAGACAGGTACTAATACTACCCTACTAATACTAATACAGGTACTAATACTAATTGACACTGAGAAAACTGAGGCACAACGAAGTTAAGGAACTCCTTAAGGTCATGAAGCTTATAAGTGGTGGAGCCAGGATTTGATTCTAAGACTGGCGCAGAGAAGGTGCTCTGAATAACGACACGTAGATATTGAAAATATTGCCTCACGTTTTCATGAATAAAACTGACACTACAGAAAGTAGTATGTGTTTTATCCTGTGGTTTCAGCACCCCCACTGGGTGCCACTAGAGGTCTGCAGAATCCAGGTAGAAAACTACTGATCCAGAGGACAGAATTGCCAACCATGGCCCCAGAATAACGTGACCAAGGAAGAGATCCCAACTCTTGACACCCAATGACACAGGGCTGGCCCAGAGCCAGTGGCATTTCCTCAAAAATCCAGACTCCTGGAAGAACCAATAGAGAGCAAGTTAATTAGGAAATGAAGATGCAAAGAAAGGAAGTGAGGGCTTCAGGGTCGCAAAACATGTGGCCACAGATCTGGAAAACAAGAACCTAACCAACATCCTGCCATCTTCTGATTCTCTTCCCCAGGGATCCTGTAGAAGGCGGATGTGAAAAGACTAGGACCCTGGATACTACTGCTGGATACTGGGACAGAAGTGTACATCGTTCTGGATTATTTCAGCTGCAGTTGTCAGACACCAAACACGAACTGGCTTTTTGTAATAGAAAAAGTCCAGGAGTACCTGGGTGGCTCAGTCAGTTAAGGGTCCCACTCTTGATTTCAGTTCAGGTCACGGTCTCAGGGTCATGGGATTGAGCCCAGTGTTGGCTCCACGCTCAGCTGTGAGGCCGCTTCGGATTCTCTCTCTCCCTCTCCCTCTGCTCCTCCCCTCCCCTGCAAAAATAAGTAAATAAATTTTTTTTCAAGTCCATAAGGATTCAGGTATCGCTGGATCCAGGGGTTCAAATGATGCTATCAAGACTGTGTCTACTGATTTTTTCACTTTTCTGTATTTCCTTCATTGTCTAAATTCTACCTCCTTAAAAGGTGGCAACATAGGCACCACAAAGCTCCAAGTTTATATCTCGCTGGCTTAGCCATCCCAGAGGGGAGGAAATTATTTCCCAATTGTTCCAGCAAAGGTCCTAGGATTGCATTGCATCTCATTTGGCCTGGCTAGAGTCACTAATCCCTCCCCCTCCCCAAAACCAGTCACAGCAGCCTGGAGTGGCAGGGATGGAATGCTTTGATTCGCCAGGCCAGGGTTATCTGCCCACACTGGAACTGCAGAGTAAGGCAGCCCCACCAGACCACATGGACGGAGAGAGTGGGAGGAAGGGTAGTTCCCCAAGGGAAAATCAAAGTGTTCTAACCAGAAGGAAGAATGGATGTTGGGCAGGCAAAATCAACCTGTTCAAGGTGGGCAGGAGCCCCAGATAATGAGTTACATGCACAGCAGCCCATCTGAGTGGCTTTACCCTCTTACACTGGGTCACTGGGTTGTATGAATGCCCTCAAATCAATTAAGCAAACATTTCCTGAGTATCTGCCATGTACAAGGTCCAGCACCCTTCCACATAATAGATGGACAGCAAGACACGCCCCTGCCACCAGCCCCCCCCCCGTAAGGGAATTACCAGCCCCGAGCTATCACTTCCTCCCATAGGAGCATGACAGGCCAACTCTTCTTCCTCTCTCAGAAACCAGCTCTGATGTCATCTTCCGTGAAGCCTTCTCTGGACTACCTCCCCTGTCGGAGTTAGTCACCCTCCGTCCACCTCTGGACTTGGTACAACACACTGTGTCATCATTTATTGGTTCTCCTCTCTGTCTCTCCCAATGATGAGTGGCACCTCAGAATCCGCAGTGTCCGCTATATAATAGATGCTCAAAAATGTTTGTTAACCTGAGTTAAAATGAGTTCCCGGGAATGGCCCAGCTTCAGTCTTTTATGGACTATTCCCGAAACCATTTAGCTTTCCTTCCCAATTGAGTTTCCTTTTAAGAGCTAGTTTGCCACTACCTGAATTCAACTGAACTAATACACATTTGAATGCCTATCACATGCCAGATAGTGTTGGGCTTTGGCAATTCAGAAATTAACAAGATACCTTTCAAACTCAGCAGTCTAAAGAGGTCAGAGCCAGCTCTTCTACCAGAATTTCTTTGGCTGGAAAAAGAAATCTCAGCCCTGGTTTCTACATTACATTGTGAGCTGGTCATTCTCCCTCTCTGGGCCTCTATTCCTTCAGAAGGGAAGGCCTGACTTGGTGTAAAATCTATAATTTAATAGATGTATATGTGTTGAATTAAACTTCACATTTCCATTTGCCTAGGCTACAAACCTTGGAGTAATACTCAATCTTGTCTTTCTTCCACACACCTATCCAATCTGTCCACAAATCCTATTGACTTTACCTTCAAATCCAGAATCCAACACATCTCCCTCACTCAATCTGGTACAATCCATCAACATCTCTTGCTAAAATCATTGCCATATCCTCTGTCTGGTCTCCTTGCTTCTACCCTTGTGCCTCTACAGTCTATTCTTACACAGCAGCCAGAGTGATTCTTTAAAAATGAAAGTTCATGGGGCGCCTGGGTGGCTCAGTCGTTAAGCGTCTGCCTTCGGCTCAGGTCATGATCCCAGGGTCCTGGGATCGAGCCCCACATCGGGCTCCCCGCTCCGTGGGAAGCCTGCTTCTCCCTCTCCCACTCCCCTTGCTTGTGTTCCCTCTCTCGCTGTGTCCCTCTCTGTCAAATAAATAAAATCTTTAAAAAAAAAATTAATTAAAAAATAAAATAAAAATGAAAGTTCAGGGCTCCTGGGTGGCTCAGTTAAGCATCTGCCTTCGGCTAGGTCATAATCCCAGGGTCCTGGGATCGAGTCCCATGACAGGCTTCTCCCTCCATCCCTCCCTCCACTGATTCTCTCAGTCTTTCTCGTTCTCTCACTCTCTCTCAAATAAATAAATAAAATCTTAAAAAAAAAGTTCAAACCCTCCAATAGTTCCCCATCTCATTCAGAGTAATGAGGAACTCTATATGGTCCACCCCTTCTCATGTCCCACTCTCATGTCTATTCCAGCCAAGCTACACTGACCTCCTTGCTGTTTCATAAACACATTAGCCGTGTTCATACCTGATGGCCCTTCCACTGATTTTTCCCTCTGCCCGGAATACCCCTTTTCTCTGGATAGCTGTATGACTGACTCACTCATTTCCTTCAAGTGTTTGGACAAAAGTCACCTTCTCAGTGAAGCCTACTCTGACTGTCCTGTTTAAAATTGCAAACTCCCATCCCCCTTTCCTGTTTACCTCCACAACAATCATTCCCTTCTAACATGCTACAGAATTTACTAATTTTATGTCCATCTCCTCCCACTTAACTGTAAGCTGTGTGAGTATCTATTAATTAAATATCTGCTAATTCATTCAATTAATTGAATACTGATGTCTATTATGTGCCAAGCACTGTGCTAAGTCATGGAGCTACCAGGTGATTAAGACAGTTTATAGGTCTTGTGAGGGAAGAAGTCCTAACGGTTGGTAGTAGTAGCTCATTTATTGAGTGCTTCCTCTATGTTAAGTACTTGCCATGCAACCTAATAATAATGATGGCTAACATTTGTTAAAACAGACCCTGTTCTACATGCGTTATCTCATTCAATCCTCACCAAGACCTTTAAGGTGAATATTACCAGCCTCGTTGTAAAGAGCAAGAAACAAGATTTCAAGGCTCAGAAGGAGCAGAATCTGGATTTGAACTAAGGGGATGGCAGAAGAAAGATTTAGGACCTAGGGTCCACCAAACTAGGTGAAAGATCGGTTGTGGGGGGGTCGAGGGAAAGAAGGAAATGACTCCCAGGTTTTGACCAGGGTGGACCAAAGAAAAGTAAGGCCGAAGACAAAGACGAAAGCCCAATTTGGGACGCGCTGAGTTTGAGGCGCCTGCGGGCCACTCCTGGATACAGTCCATCTCCGGCAGGAGCCGAGAGGCGGTTCGTTCCCTTCCCTCAGGACTGAAGAGATGCTGGGAGAAGGCACGCACGGGAAGAGCAGGAGGTGACGGAAGTCACCCTCTGGGGTCTCGGAGCAGCAGCTGCAGGAAGGGCGTAGGGGACCGCGAGACAAAGAGCGCGCAGCCACCGCCTTTGTCCGCGCGGCCCCTTTAAGAAGCGCGCCCCCAGCTTCCAGCCCGCCTTGTATGCAAATTTGGCGACCAGCGGGAGCGCGCGGCTGATACCCGGCGACTGGGCTGCGGCGGTTAGTCCTC
This sequence comes from Halichoerus grypus, assembly GCF_964656455.1. Classification (NCBI taxonomy): domain Eukaryota; kingdom Metazoa; phylum Chordata; class Mammalia; order Carnivora; family Phocidae; genus Halichoerus; species Halichoerus grypus. Next base: position 163,554,875 of record NC_135716.1, on the reverse strand, counting down.
TCCCGGCCGCCGTCGCCTCCGACATATTGCCCGCAGGAGCTGCGGCGGCGGAGCGGAGAGCGCCGGGGGGAGGAGATGGGTGAGCGGAGCGGCTCCGGCTCGGCCGGGGAACCGGCGGGCGTGGGGGTCGGGATGGCCAAGATGCTGACTGCTCCCCCGCGCGGACAGGATCCCAGCGAGGGAAGGGGGAGGGGATGCGGGGCACAGAGGGACCCCGCCCCCTCCTGTCGCCTTGCGGGGTGGGGCCTCGCTTGTGGGGGCGGGGCATTGGCGCGGGGGGCGGGACTTCTAAAATGGAGAGGGCCTGTGGGGGCATGGGCTTTGGTGGGGATCCGCTCACCTGGGCTAGAAGTGGGGGCGGGGCTTAGCGGTGGGCGGGGCCTTGGTGCTGGGGCGGAGCTCGTGGGCTGTTGGCGCTGGTGCGGGGGCGAACTTTCTGGGCTGTAGCGGCTTGGCACTGGGGTGATGGGGCGGGAAGGAGACCTTCCAGACCACGGGAGCCCATTCTGGAGCGGGGCTTCTGGGCAGAGAGAGCTTTTATTGGCTTGTGGGCGGGTTTTCTGGGCTGACAACAGTGTGTAGGCGGGGCTTCTGGGCCCAGGGGCTTTATGTGGGTGTAGAGCTTCTAAAGAGAGGAGAGTAGGTGTGGGCAGAGCTTTTGGACCGACGGTGCATGTGTGAGATGTTTAAGCCAGGTATAATAGGGTATAATAGTATATGAACAGGGCTTCTGGGTTGGGGGCTGGTTGGGTGCAGAACTCCTGGAGAAGTACTTTTTGGAGACATGTGGGAAAAGCTTCTGAGCTGGGAAGCTAGGGCAAGGGGTGGGTGTGTGTGTGTGTGTAGGCTGTGTTGCTATGAGGAGGTTTGAACAAAGCTGTAACTTTGATTAGGCCTTGGGTGGTGCTTCGGAGCTTTGTGTAGGACCTTTGTGCAGGATGGTGCCTGGGAGCTTGGGCTAGACTGCTAAGCCTAGAGAAAATAGGTTTTGGGTCCACAACCACAGCATTCTCCCAGAGCCCACATCCTTGACCCTATGCTCAGGCTGTGGTCCTGACCGTGAGACGCCAGGCTCTCAGCCTCTGGTCCTGACCAACCATGAGACACCTATTGAGCTGGATCTTGGACTCTGGAGGAAAAGGCTTCAAGGGTGCCCAGAATCCTAAGCCTAGAGAGACTTGTAGTATCTGAACAAAGCAGTGTACACCAGAGCTAAGAGCTCAAGCCTCAGACCCCAAACTACCTGTGACACAGTGTAAACTCAGTTTCCTAATCTGTGGAAGACCTACTTTGCTGGGTTCATTCTCTCATCAACATACACTTACAGGGCACTCACTTTATGCTGGACTCTGTGATGGAAGGAGGGAATACAGCAGTAGAAAAGACAGATAAGGGTAATGACCTCACTGACCTTCTGGTCTTGTGAGAAAGACAGACAATAAATGTGTTAACAAATGAATAAGATAATTCCAAGAGTGAATTGTTGTGGAAAAAGAATAGAAATGAGAGAGTTATGGGGGCAGGTACTTTAAAAATGGCAGTCAGGGAAGGGCTTTGTGGATAGGATACAGCAAGTACAACGGGTAGCAACAGGTTTGGTTTGCTTAAGGAGAGAAAGGACGGGATGGCTGAAGCATGGAGGCCAGTCAGAGAGTGGTAGGAGATGAGGCTGAAGAGGTAGGCAGGGGCCAGATCAGCGGTCTCTGTGATTAATGATGGAATGAGGCACCAGGTAATCAGTAGCCAGTATTGCTGTTATCCTTGATCTGTGCCCTCTAGCTTGAGGCTCTCCCTTATGTTGAGTCCCGCAGGAGGACGAAGAGGTCCCAACAGGACATCCTACTGTCGAAATCCTCTGTGTGAGCCAGGATCCTCAGGGGGCTCTGGTGGGGGCCATACTTCCAGTGCATCGGTCACCAGTGTCCGTTCTCGCACCAGGTAAACCACCTCTGTCTCTTTCCCCTCACCATGGGCTCCCAAGGGCAATACGAACAAAGCTCTCCTTCAGTGGGCTCGGGCTCTAGGATTTGATACTCCACATGTCAGATGGGGGTTTGAGTACAGCGAGCAGCAAAAAAAAAAAGACTCAGAAGTGGTGGTCACTTGAGCAGATGCAGTGGGATATAGGGTAATAAGCCCAAAGGCCTGGATTCCAGTTACAGTCCTGCTCCTGGTTTTCCGGTGGCTTGAACGAGTTGTTTCTCCTCTCTGGGCCTCCTTTTCCTCATCTGTCAAATGGATCTAATAATTCTTTCCTTCCTGGGGAATGTTGGAAAGCCCAAATAAGATTAGGGATAGGAAAAGGCTCTGTTGGCTCCTTTGTCTGACGGGCAGGATTAGGAGGACTCCCATCCTTGCCATGAGCTGCTTTGCTGATCCAACCCCACCACTCTGTGTCCTGGAAGCCCTCTTGGTGGGGTTCTCAGGTCAGCTGCTGATGTTTTTCCCTGCCCACCTCCCAGGAGCAGTTCTGGGACGGGCCTCTCCAGCCCGCCGCTGGCCGCCCAGACGGTTGTGCCCCTCCAGCACTGCAAGATCCCCGAGCTGCCAGTCCAGGCCAGCATTCTGTTTGAGTTGCAGCTCTTCTTCTGCCAGCTCATAGCCCTCTTCGTTCACTACATCAACATCTACAAGACAGTGTGGTGGTATCCGCCCTCCCACCCACCCTCCCACACCTCCCTGGTAGGTTCCGAGCTAGGACCAGCTGTGTGTGTGTGTGTGTGTGTGTGTGTGTGTGTGTGTGTGTGTGACATTTGGTTTCAGTTTAACACAGCTTACCAAGCACCCTGGACACTTGGCCTCACGCTGGAAATGGAGAGTGTAGAAGGAACAGGAAGCGAATGATTCCTGAACGCTCACCCCTGGTTGCTCAGTACCGTGTTAGGCATTTGAAAGGTAGCAGAGAGAAATCTGACAGATGTTGCCTAAAAGAGCACAGAGTCTTAAGTCCTGTCGGGGAGAAGAGCCACGGGCATACATGAGTTTCAGGAGTGGAAAGATCTCCATGCTGAGAAAGAGGTGCAGGGACAGGGGCACGGGTGATCATAGCAAGAGGGCTCGCACACCACTCTCTTATCTCCTGGGACTGTCCCACTTCCCTCCTCTCGGTCCTGTTCTGCTCCTCTAGGTAATTTCCTGGCCTGATTCAGCTGGAGGCCTGTGAAGGTCAGAGAGTGGGGACAGTCCCTGTGGAAAGGACTTGGCAGGGGGAGGTGGGGATGAAAAAAGCCCGTACATGGACAGGGGGCCCATGTGACCCCCAGCCTCTGCCCACCCCCAACAGAATTTCCACCTGATCGACTTCAACTTGCTGATGGTGACCACCATCGTTCTGGGCCGCCGCTTCATTGGGTCCATCGTGAAGGAGGTGATTGGGTCCCAGAGGCTGGCCGGGGACTTTGGGACTCCCCTTTCCCCTGGGGGTACCAAGAAAACATCCCAGGCCCTTCAAGCCTAAGGCAGTTCCTTGGGGCTCCCTTTGAACTTGGTTGGAGAACATTACATCCCATCACTCTTGGAGTTTACAGGGCATCGAGGAAAAGGCTTCACCTTGCCAGGTTCACCAGCCCAGCCTGCTGCCCCACGTTTCCCTGGGTGGGATCACAGGCCATGCGGGGTGGGATGTGGGCACAGCCCCGGTGGCCTCCATCCAAGGCCCCATCCCGTCCTATCTCGCCCCGACCCAGGCTTCTCAGAGGGGGAAGGTCTCCCTCTTTCGCTCCGTCCTGCTGTTCCTCACCCGCTTCACCGTTCTCACGGCAACAGGCTGGAGTCTGTGCCGCTCCCTCATCCACCTCTTCAGGACCTACTCCTTCCTGAACCTCCTGTTCCTCTGCTATCCGTGAGTACCCCTCACTTCACCCCCTCACTGCCTAGCACCCAGCTCCTGACCTCTGCCCTGAGTGTGGCTGGGTCAGCAGGCCCCCGTACCTGGAAGACTCAGGGAAGGGCAGCAGCAATATCCTCCCACATTGTCTGACAGCATCCCCCTGAGAACAAGAGGATTAGCTTTCTTTTGCAGGGGCAGAAACTGAGAGAGCAGGCATAATTTACCCTAGGTGCCACCAATGGGGAGGTCAGAATGGGACTCAGATCTGAGCGTATATGCCAAACGAACATTCCTGATGGGGATGCATGGGCTTTGTCTCCCTCTCCTTTCCTTTTTTCTCTGGTTCTTTCTCTTTCTCTTTTTTTGTATCTCAGTGTTTATGTAATCTCTCGGTGCCTCCCCCAGGTCTGTGTGCATGCAAGCACCTGCGTGTGTGAATGTTTCTGTGTGGGTGTCTGTGCGTGAAATGGGGGGGGTGTGTGTACCTGCACATGCCATGTGTGTATGTCAGTCTTCGTGTCTGTTTGCTCACTCACTCCATCTCACCAGAGCCCAGATTGTTGAGGATGGGAAGATCCTGTCTGGGAGGAGCCCAGGACTGCCCCCTTCTCGCCTAGAACTGGGGAGAACTTTGGCAAGACATCCATTCTGGCTGTTCCTGGTGCAGGCTCCTGGCTCCCTGGGCATTTACAGTCATTTCGCAACCCCGCAGCTTTCTGGTTCATGAATTTCCTCAGGCTGGGCCAGTTCTCTGTCCTGGGAAGCTTCAGAGCCAGATACTCATCCCTCTCTACCCTGCATGACCAAAAGGGCGCTGTCATGGGAGGAGACCCATCACACTTGTTTCAATTATAACTAGTTTTTAATTGTAAGAGTGACACATGTGTCTTATAAACACATTGAACTTTACAGAAGCTTTTAATGTAGAAAATGAAAGTCCTCTTTAATATCAGTCCGCCAGAAAACCATTATTTGCAGCATATCCTCCCAAATTTTTTCTGTTCAAGCATACTCACATATACTTTTTTTTTTAACAAAAAGGGATTAATCTATGCATGATGCTGTACAATTTACTACATTTTTCGCATAATCCTATAACTTGGGTATTTTTCCATGGCAATACATACAGGACTGCCTCATTTTTTAACGGCCTCATAGTATTCCATTATATAGATTTTTCACAGTTGTTGTATTTGTCTTCTATTTTCGCCTTTTGAGGTGTTCCTGGCTTTTCCCTATTGGAGACAATGAGGTAGGGAACCTTCTTTTGCATACATCTTTGCCCACTTGTCCAATAGTTCCGTACAACAGATTCCCAGAAGTAGAATTACTGTACCGAAAGGTGCAGTCCATAGATATTAACAAATGGCCCTTCAGGGGTTGTCCTGGTTAGAGCCGTCAACAGTTGCCTTAATTTTTTCACCTTGTGGTTACTATCCAGTGAATCCATTCTCCTCGGATACAGGTATCACCCAGTAGTCATATTTTGCTTTTTTTTTTTATTATTTCATTTATAAATTTTTATTAACATAAGGCAGGCATATCCTAACAAATCAATCCAGGAGTACTAAAAAGCTTATGATGAAAAGCAGCCTCCAACCCCACTTTTCAGCTTTTTAGTCCCACTCCTCCAAAGTGATCTCCTTCACTGTTTCTGGCTTTCACTGTTTTTTGAGTTACCCCCATAATTCTAGTATCCTTGTGCCTTTATTCCTTTTAAAAACATATGATTGATTTTATAGTTGGATAATAGGTTTACAGAGTTAAAATTCAAAATGTATAAATATGTGTAAAATGTATACATTCAAAATGTGTAAAGAATATAGAAAGAAAAAGTCTCTTCTTGGCTCCTGTCTGTTAGCTGCCCAGTTTCCCTTCCAAGAGGCAACTACCGATATTTCTGGTTTCTCATATATCCTGGAAATAAGTGTTTTATGCATATACAAGCATATCATACACACATACATGCACACATTCATTGATTCCCTTCAATGACAGATGAAGATTTACTTAGTTCACCCTTCCATCCATACCATTCCCAGTATTTTATAACTGTTATTATTATTCTCTATTGATTATCTTTTCCAATAATGTCAGTATGCCTGTATTTTTTATTTCATCAATAGTATCTTAATCCCTTTTATGTAGACAGTAATATTAGGAACGCTACCCATCCACTTTTCCTCCCCTCTTCCTCCTCTCACTTCCTGGCAGCTATATTCTTAAATATTAAGCTTGACATTCACATTCTCCTATATGACCACATTTAAGTCTTCCATTCTTTGTCTAAGGTTAATTCTAAAAACTAAAAAGCTGTAGGTAGTCTTGATGTTATTATGAATATGAAAATATTGTTCACCTCAGGGCCAAGTAGTGTGCATAGATGATATTCCTTCTTTGTAGTTACTGAGTTATAATCTTGGGCCTCTTAAAAAAAGAAAGTTCCTCATGTCAAGGAAAAATGGTTTCTCTTTTCTTACATTCCATCAATTGCTTAAAATCATGTCACATTTTAGTTTGCTTCATATTTAGATTGGAACTTTCTTATACAGCCTTTTTTTTTTCTTGGAGTTCTAATTGCCTTTCTTTTTTCTTGTTGACAAAAGAATGATGGGCCTTCAGCATATCCTCAGTTTATCCAGCCTCTCAATCATGCTACCTCTTGCCTGGGGTCCATTTTTCCCCCTAAAGACATCCCTCCTGGAGCCCTCCATCCTCTTGCTCCAGTCTGGAGTGGTTGTTCTTTAGGCCTGCTGTACAGCTCTCAGCCTGGGACTTCCCTTCGCTGCCCTCCTGGGTTGGATCCACTGTTTCCTGGATCCCATGTCTTCCTCTTTCTTGGTTTTCTCCCTTATTTTGCTGGAGTGCATTATCAGGTAATTTCCTTAACAATGGGTATGTGGGAGGTATATACATTCTGAGGCCTTGCATGTCTAAAAATGTCCTTATTCTGCCCTCATACTTGATTGATGGTTCAGCTAATGTAGATTTCTAAGTTCAAATTCATATTCTCTCAGAAGTTTGAAGATATTACTCCATTGTCTCTAGCATCCCATGTTTCTAATGAGAAGTCTGATGCCAGTTTGATTCCAGTTACTTTGTAGATGACTTGTTTTTTTCCTTTCTGAAAACTTTTAGAGATATCCTGTTTATCTTTTGATTATTGAAATTTCACAAGGAGGCGTCTGGTGTGGGACTTTTGTCATTCATCTTATCAGTACTCTAGGACTCTTTTAACCTGGAGATATGGATATATCTTCAGATCAGGAAAATGTTCTCCTATTATTTCTTCGATAATATCTTCCCTTCTATTTTTTTCTATTCTCTATGGGGCTTCTGTTTATCAGGTAGTAGACCTCATAGATTGATCATCTGTTTCTCTTATATTTTCTCTCATATTTTTCATCTCTCTCTCCCTTTCTCCCTCACCCTCCCCCCATCTTTCTTTCTCTCTGTCTCGATCTCTCTCTCTCTGCTCTGTCTTTCTCCGCTCTCTCTTTTTACTTTGCCTTTAGGGAGATTTCCTCAACTTTATCTTTCAGCTTTTTTATTGAGTTTTTCAGCAATCATATTTTTCATCTCCAAGGCCTCTTATTTCCTGATTGTTCTTTTCTCATAGCATTCTGTTCTTGTTTTAAAAATCTCGGGGCGCCTGGGTGGCTCAGTCGTTAAGCGTCTGCCTTCGGCTCAGGTCATGATCCCAGGGTCCTGGGATCGAGTCCCACATCAGGCTCCCTGCTCCGCGGGAAGCCTGCTTCTCCCTCTCCCACTCTCCCTGCTTGTGTTCCCTCTCTCGCTGTTTCTCTCTCTGTTAAAAAATAAAATCTTAAAAAAAAAAAAAATGAACTTTAAAAAAAAAAGTCTCTTCTGTTCCCTCAATTTTGTATTTCCACTGGGGTCAGTTTTTTGTTTCATGCTGCTAGTTTTCTAAGCATAGTTCGTTTCTTTGGTTGTCTCTTTACACTGACAAATGAAGGACTGAATAGTTGCAGTGCACTTCCTCTCCCTCTGCCATTATATATGTGAGTGGGAGGTTTGACTAGGAATTCTAAGTACATGAGCAGGACACACTGACTGGCAGACTTCGCTTTAGGATGAGGAAGTGCGGTGCTAGTTGTCAGGTTGTGGGCCCCCATAGGCCAGAAGCCAGAGTGAGGGGGTTACTCTAAGGTGCTCCCATTAGAGACCACAGTTCTCCCTAGACAGTTTATTCAATTTTTTTATGTAAGAATACTTCAGGGTAGGTTGTATGAGGTAAGAGAATAAAGGGACTGACTTTTACAAATAAATACAGATCTTTGTTTAATCCCATTTGTTCAGTCCTGCTGCTTGCTTCTACCCTTTATCAGCTGTGCCTACTTCAAGTCAGTCTCTCTTGGGTCACTAGGCAGATAAGCTCCTACCCCCAGTGCAGTCCTCTCATAGCATATTCTAGACCCATGCCATCCAGTTTAGGAGCTTCTAGCCACCTGTTGTTACTGAACATTTGAAAGAGGCTAGTTTGCCTCTTTCACTTCAGTGTGTTGTAAGTGTGAAATAAACATCAGATTCTGAAGACTTAGTACAAAAAAAGAAAGTAGGGGCACCTGGGTGGCTCAGTTGGTTAAACATCTGACTCTTGGCTTTGGTTCAGGTCATGATCTCAGGGTTGTAAGATTGAGCCCTGCGTGGGGCTCCACGCTCAGCGTGGAGTCTGCTTGAGATTCTCTGCCTTTCCCTCTGCCCCTCCCCCTCCTCACATGTACTCCCGTGCATGCTCGTTTTTCTCTCTCTCTCTCTACAATAAATAAAATCTTCAAAAAAAAAAAAAATAATAAGTAAAAATCTCATTTGTAAATAATGATTATGTGTTGAAATGATAATGTTTTGCATATATTGGGTTAAGTAAACTAGAGTATTAAAATTAACTTCATATTTTTTTTCCATGTGGCTACCAGAAAATTTCAAAGTACATATGTGATTCTCATTATATTTCTGTTGGACAGCACTGCTCTAGATGATGGCTTCCTTCCTCATCTGTCAACATGTTTCCATCTGCTTTCTAAATTTGTCAGAATCATTTGTGAACTGATAACCCCACTCCCATTCTTTTTGCTGATATGAATTTATTTTCTACTTTTCTACTGTCACGTCTTGAGTGGAGAAGATGAGAGGGAATCTGCCGTCTTGCATGTGAAATAGCTTCTAACTTGTGGTTTGTGGAGCAGTTACTTGCTGTCACCAAATAATTTAATTATATCTGCAGTCCTTCTTAGAGGCAAAACCAGGGAGATTCTTAAGTACTTGGCCATAAGTTTGGGTCTGAATCCCTTGTATGTTCCTGTAGGTGCCCTACTCCTTCATTCCCACAAGGTGTCCTGAAGAGTGTTGTGGGAATCCCATTTCAGTCTTCTTTTCTGTCCCACAGAATCACTGGTCTCTCTTTTCTAAACAAAATTTTATGAGTCTTGTACTTTGAATCAAGCACCGTGATGAGTGTTGTTGCAAGGTTTAAAGAAAGTATTTATGAAAACACTAGGTGTAATGCCTGTCTGAGTGTAGAGAATCAATACGAGCTATGTAACTTAGGGCAAATTAAGGAAACTGAGGCTCATAGAGGTTAAATAACTTACCCTAAATTACAGTACTAGTAAGTAGCAGAGCTGGGATTTTAATCCTGGCCTATTTGACCAAAGGTTATGCTCCTGACCACAGTTCTCCAAGTTCTCTTACTTAACCTTACCCCAGGGAGAATGGTAGCATCCCCGTTTTATAGACCAGAAAGCAAAAACCCAAAAAGGCCAACTGCTTACCCAAGGACACTCATGTATCCCTTCTTGGAACATCAGAAAAAAGGAAGAAAAAAGTTACTACTGATAAGAAAATGTAGCATTCTCATTGGCCCTAACTCCTGGGGGCAGCCAGGGGACCCTTCTGGGGCTGTGTCTGAGGACCTGGGGAAATGGATAAGCCCTAAGCTAAAAGAAGGAATGTCTGTAAATAGCACCTACTATAATGTTCCATGGACCATGCTAGGCATTTAGCTACTTCCCCCCACTTATTTATTTATTTATTTGTTTGTTTGTTTTTATTTAAAGTCATCTCTGTGCCCAATGTGGGGCTCGAACTCACAACCCCCAGATCGAGAGTCACATGCTCCACCAACTGAGCCAGCTAGGCACCCTGGCTCTTAACTACATTTTTATGATTATCTACTTTCCTGGGCTTTGGGTCCACCTAGTTTTCTCCTCAAAAGATGCTAGCCATGCACTCAAAACACCCCTTGACTAATTAGCTCCAGCCCTAGGGGTACTGCTCAGGGAAACGGATTTGTATTGTTCAAGGGCCCATTTCAGGGGCACCTGCCTTCGGCTCAGGTCATGATCCCAGGGTCCTGGGATCGAGCCCCGCATCGGGCTCCCTGCTCGGCGGGAAGCCTGCTTCTCCCTCTCCCTCTGCCTGCCACTCTCCCTACTTGTGCTCTCCTTTCTCTCTCTGTCAAATAAATAAATAAAATCTTACAAAAAAAGGGGGGGGGGCCCATTTCAGTGCCTGGCACATAATAGGCACACAATAAATACTGTTCCTGAACCTCCTTTCTCCACAAGCTGAAGAGCTACCTCTTGAGTACGCAGCCGTCACAACTTAGACCTGTCTTGTGGTACCACGTACATTTTTTTTTAAGTAATCTCTGTGTTCAGTGTGGGGCTTAAACTCATGACCCCCGAGATCAGGAGCCACCCGCTTCTCTGACTGAGTCAGCCAGGCACCCCTTGTACATTTTTAACTAATTAATTATTCATGGTATTTGTTGAGTATGCGTCTTGGTCTTTGGTACGAGATGGTTCTGGGTTTGAATCCAGGCTCTATTGCTTTCTTACTGGTTGGGTAACCTTTGGGAAATCCACTTCACTTCTCTGAGCCACAGCTTCTTCAAAGGGGATACAAAATAATAGTACTAAATGCATAGTGTTCTTAGGAGAAGCAAAAGAAGAGAACACGTGTAAAGCGCTTAGTACAGTGTCTAGAGCATAGTGTGTGCCCAATGAACATGGGCTGTTAGGATCACTGTTAGTCAGCAATAGACCACGAGGCAGGGCCTCAGCTCCTGCTTCCTACTTTGTCCCCGATGCTCGGCACAATGCTTGGCCTGCACTCGATGCTGATACCTATGTTGACTGATCAAAGGATGGCTGGATAGAAGGATGGGTACATTCTGCCCTCTGAGTAGCCGGGAGAGCTAGGCCCAGGGAGGAAGGAAGAGTCCTTCCGTGGGTAAGGGTGGGGATCGTGGCCCACAGGCAGGCCTCCCCCTCACCACTGTCTTCCCCAGCAGGTTTGGGATGTACATTCCGTTCCTGCAGCTGAACTGTGACCTCCGCAAGACGAACCTCTTCAGCCACATGGCCTCCATGGGTCCCCGGGAGGCGGTGAGTGGCCTAGCGCGGAGCCGGGACTACCTGCTGACGCTGAGGGAGACGTGGAAGCAGCAGACACGGCAGCTGTATGGGCCAGACGCCATGCCCACGCACGCTTGCTGCCTGTCCCCCAGTCTCATCCGCAGCGAGGTGGAGTTCCTCAAGATGGACTTCAACTGGCGCATGAAGGAAGTGCTGGTCAGCTCCATGCTGAGCGCCTATTATGTGGCCTTTGTGCCTGTCTGGTTCGTGAAGGTGCGTGGCTCAACCCAGGGGGAGAAAGGGCCTGCCTGGGGCCTTCCCCTGCTGCCTGCCCCACAGGAGCCCTCCTGCTTGCATGAATAACTGGACCGTTTTTGATAAGATTCCCATCAGTTCTCTTGAGGGCTAGAGTAACGACTACCTCGATTTTAGAGCGGGGAGAACAAGGCTCACTGAGAGGGCGTGGCCTGCACAAGGTCACCCAGCCAGTGAGGGGGACAGGACATTGTTGTTCATGATACTTGATAACAGGAAGCAGTGGTGTATTTCACTAGGGCTGTTTTGGCCCAGGCCTATTGCGATGTCCAGCTGTATCATGAAGTAGGAAAGCCAGGATTCATCCAGACCCGAGCGACTCCAAAAGCCTGTGCTTTCTCTCCAGCTTGTATGGCCTTCTGGGAAGGTACCTCCCCGGCAGCCAGTAGGCTTGAAACATTTCTCCAGGGCTGGACTGCGCTGAATGAGTTGAGGCTGAGAGGACTTAATGTTTCTTGAGCACTGCAGCATGCTAGAGCTTTCATGAGTGTGATAATCCTCCTGCCGCCTCTCAGAGGTGCTTGGTAGCTGTTCTTGCAACGTAACAGAAGAGAAAGCTAGAGCACAGAGAAGGGAGATGACTTGCCCAGCGTCACATAGTTAATAAGGAACAGAGCCAAGATTTGAACTCACGCCTTTTGGACCCCAGAGCCTGTACTCTGGCTCAGAGTGGTAGGCAGTGGGAGCAGTTTTTCTGTAAGAGGAGCTTGTAGAGAACTGAGTGGGGGGCACAGGGTCTAGGGTCTAGGTCCATGATTAAGCCCTCTTTGTTAGGTGTTTGATCCTTGGTCTCAGGCCCCCTGGAAGGCTGCCCTGGTTTCCAAAGCAGATCGAATCGCGGAAAGGGGAGGGGGTCAGGCCATTCTGGGCATCCCAGGCCTTACCCATCTCCCGCTGCCCCCAGAACACGCATTACTATGACAAGCGCTGGTCCTGTGAGCTCTTCCTGCTGGTGTCCGTCAGCACCTCAGTGATCCTCATGCAGCATCTGCTGCCCGCCAGCTACTGCGACCTCCTGCACAAGGCCGCTGCCCACCTGGGCTGCTGGCAGAAGGTAGACCCAGCGCTGTGCTCCAACGTGCTGCAGCACCCGTGAGTTGCCCTCCGCGTCCCTGGCCGACCCCAGCCCTCGTGGTCTGTGTCTGCGGAGCCACGGGCCTCCCCCCTCACCAGCTCATGCATTCAGCTGGTGGGTGGTCGTTGAGCACGTCTTGTAAGCTAGGTCTTGCGGCCAGAGTGGGATATGGTTGGGCCCCAGGCAGACATGTCCCCCGTGCTTAGGTAACTTGCAGCGTGCTAGAGACGGGAGAAGGCCAGGCAGTAAATTCATAGACTCGTTGACTTTCTCATTCACTGACTGTTACTTACGCAGCTCACGGACCGATTTGCTCTTGCCTTCATTCATTGCTTCTCTCCTTCTGTTACCTGCTCACTCATCCGTTCAGTCATTAGGTCACCTCCTTTCTGGCAGACGTTTACGTCTTCTGAAGCCATACCCGTCCTGGTGCTATGTATTGGACAGAGGAGCTTGGACTTGACCTACAGGCAGAGGGGGGCTATGGAGGCTTTGGAACAGTGGAGGAACCCATGCCAAGGTGCCTTAGAACCATCAATCTGGGCAGAGGATAGGGTGCCATGTTAGCCGATGGTGAACCCTGGCCAGGGAAGCAGAGTCACAAAGAGAGAATGACCAAGACGAGGTCCTAGAGGAGGTCAGTCTGGTGCGGGTGACAGCCGCGTACACAAATGGTTATAGGATGATGGGAAGAAGGAAGCCCGGCTGCAGGACAGCACTGCAGAGGTAGAAGCACCTGCTCAGGAGCCCAGCGTCCCCTCAGCCTGGCTCATCCTTCATGGTGCCATCCTCAGTACTTTTCACCCAGGTTACCCTCATTTTTCCTGCCTGTATCCCCCCATTAGGCTGGAAGCTCCTCAAGTCTGGGCCCTCCTGAATCACATCTGAGCCTCGGGCCCAGCACAAGGTGTGGCAGAGAAGAGGCCCCTAGGACAGGTTTGTAGAGGTAGGTCCATCAAGAAGCAGAGATGCAAAGGGAGGCCACAGAGACGCCTGGCTGGCTCAGTCAGTAGAGCATGTGACTCTTGATCTGGGGGTTGTGAGTTCAAGCCCCACGTTGGGCATAGAGATTACTTTACATAGATAGGTAGGTAGGTAGATAGATGATAGATAGATAGATAGATAGATGATAGAGGAAAAGTAGCTAAGTGCCTAGGACGGTCCATGGAACATTGTAGTAGGTGCTATTTACAGACATTCCTTCTTTTAGCTTAGGGCTTATCCATTTCCCCAGGTCCTCAGACACAGCCCCAGAAGGGTCCCCTGGCTGCCTCCAGGAGTTAGGGCCAATGAGAATGCTACATTTTCTTATCAGTAGTAACTTTTTTCTTCCTTTTTTCTGATGTTCCAAGAAGGGATACATGATGTCCTTGGGTAAGCAGTTGGCCTTTTTGGGTTTTTGCTTTCTGGTCTATAAAACGGGGATGCTACCATTCTCCCTGGGGTAAGGTTAAGTAAGAGAACTTGGAGAACTGTGGTCAGGAGCATAACCTTTGGGGTCACATAGCCCTCCATGCTGGTCAGGGTCCCTCCCAGGCTCTGTCCAAATAGTCAAGGAAAGGGGATAGACATTGCCAAATGGGCCTAAAGGGGACTCGGCTTAGCCTTAGCCTCTGAAGGGAGGGAGGAGTAGAAAGGTAGAATATAGGTGAACATGAGGAGAAACCTGTCCATAGCTCACCATGGTCCACAGAGAAGACCCAGGCTCCTTCGCATGGCTTCCCAGCTGCTGAACTGGGCCCTCCCAGCCTTTTCTGCCTCCTCTCTTACCATGCCTTCCCTGCTCATACTCTGCTCTGGCCATACCAGACCGCTTCGGATCCTCAAATTCTCTATGCATGTTTGTATCCAGGCTTTGGCACATGATGCTTGTTTTGCCTAGAACACCCTTTCCACCTTTCTTTTCCTGATTAATTGCTATGCATCCTTTAGCAGTTTGCTTCCTCCGGGAACACTTTCCTCACCACCCAGGATAGGTTCAGTGCCCCCTACCCCGTGCTCCCACAATCCCTTAATATCATGATCATTGCACCTAACTCTTTCTGCTCTGTTTGCTTAGTTACTTACCTGTTATTCCAGGACTAAAGCTCCTGGAGGTCAGGGTCCTTGCCTGTCAAGCGCTCAGCCATCTCACTCCTGGCAGAGTGCCTGGCTTAAAATAGGTCCACGGTAAATTTTTGTGGTTTGTGTCTAGTCTTTTTTTAAGATAAAATTTTTATACAGTGAAATGCACAAATCTTTTTTTTTATTTAATTTAAATTCAGTTTAATTAACATATAGCGTATTATTAGTTTCAGAGGTAGAATTTGGTGATTCATCAGTAGCATATAACACTCAGTGCCCTCCTTAATGCCCATCACCCAGTTACCCCATCCCCCCACCCACGTCCCCTCCAGCAACCCTCGGTTTGTTTCCTAGAGTTAAAAGTCTGAAATGCATAAACCTTAAAGTGTACAATTCTTTGGGTTTTGATAGTCCTGTACACCCATGTATAGGTAGACCTGTACCCCCATATGTAGGCAGACCTGCACCCCCACATATAGATAGAACAAGATATAGAACATTTACAGCCTCTCAGAAAATTTCCTCTTGGCTCTTCCCAAAGACTGCCCCCCATTTACCACCACCACCCAGACAACCATTTTTCTATTTTCTTTCAAAACTAACCTGTTCTACAACCTCACATAAATGAAATCTTGGGTTCAGTTTCTTTTTCATTCAGCATATTGCCTGTGAAGTTCATCCATGTTGTTAGGTATAACATAATAACTAGTTTTTAAATTTAAAAAAAAAAAAAGATTTACATATGTATTTGAGAGAGAGATGGAGAGAGAGTGCACATGAGCAGGGGAGGGGAAGTGGGGGAGGATATCCAAGCAGACTCCCGCTGAGCTTGGAGCCTGACAGTTCTCTCATGAGCCATGAGATCAGGACCCGAGCCAAAACTACGAGTCAGATGCTTAACCGACTGAGCCACCCAGGTACTCCGATAACTGTTTTTTTTTTTTTTTTAAGATTTTTATTTATTTATTTATTTAACAGAGATAGAGAGAGAGTGTAAGTAGGCAGAGCGGCAGACAGAGGGAGAGGGAGAAGCAGGCCCTCCGCCGAGCAGGGAGCCCAATGCGGGGCTCGATCCCAGAACCCTGGGATCATGACCTGAGCCAAAGGCAGCCGCTTAACCGACTGAGCCACCCAGGCGCCCCTGATAACTGGTTTTTAAATGAATGAATCAACAAGGTAGGAACATGAGTTAGAGTTTTTTGTGATTCTCTGTCCTCTGGCCCAGGACCCTTGGAGTCCCTGGGAGATGTGGCAGAACTGGAAGAACGCACCATCCCACTCACATGCTCACTGAGGCCTCTCTGTGCCAGGCCTTGTGCCGTGCTCTGAGGACATAGAGATGAAATGGACACCATCCCTTCCCTCAAGGGCTCCCAGACGAGGGAGGGATACAGGGAAATAAGTGACGAAACACTGGGGAAAGTGGACCAGTAGCAGGAGATTCAGGTTGCTGTTGAAGGATGCTGAACTCTGTGGGGAGTTTGAGAAAGGCTTTCTGGAGGATCCCGAGTTTTGAAAGAGCTTGCCAGAAGGATACTGCATCAGGAAGGGCAGTCCAGTTGGAGGGAGTGACTTACACAGAGACATGAAACCGTAGGCTGTGCTGGAGAACTAGAAACCGCTGGGAATGGCTTGAGCACAAGCTATGTGGCCGGAGTCCTGAAAGTCCACGCAGGGCCTCAGAGGCCACAGCGAATCCTTGGGGACTTGAATCCAAGGGCACTGAAAACGCTTCAGAGGGTTTTGAGTGGAAAATAGGCTCAGCTTGGTGTTTTACAAAGACCACTCAGGCAGCTGTGCAGTGGACCAATTGGAGGCTAGAGATGAGAGTAGGTGAGGAAAATGCAGGGCTCCCGGGTGGCTCAGTCGGTTGGGTGTCTGCCTTCAGCTTGGGTCATGATCTCAGGGTCCTGGGATTGAGGCCCGAGTCGGGCTCCCTGCTCAGCGGGAAGTCTGCCTCTCCTTCTCCCTTTGCCCCTCCCCTGCTCCTGCTCTCTCTGTCTCAAATAAATAAATAAAATAAAAAAGAAAGAAAGAAAATGCACCCAAAGAGGGAAAAGCGTTTTCTTGACAGCCCCTCAAACATGAATGTCAACCCTAGACCTTCTGACTCCCATGAATTTCTCATGATTCTTACCCCATTTTTACAGAGGAGGCACCTGAGACCCAAGAAAGGAAAGTCACTGTGTCTAAATGATAGAAATGGGGAGTCGGGCCCTGGTGGTCACACCAGGCCCAGTCTGCTGGTAGCCCCTTTTGTGGGTGAGCTGGGTGTAAGGGGCACTGTTGGGTTGTGCCTCCAGGTGGACGGAAGAATGCATGTGGCCACAGGGCGTGCTGGTGAAGCACAGCAAGAACGTCTACAAAGCCGTGGGCCACTACAACGTGGCCATCCCCTCGGACGTCTCCCACTTCCGCTTCCACGTGAGTCTCCTCCCCTGGGAAGGAGGGGTGGGGCCTGATCTCAAGCCGGGAGGATCCCAAGGCAGGAGGGTGATGTCCTAGCAACAGAAAGCTATTTTCAGTATTTCTCAAATCCAAAGGAAACCCCACATGTGCAGCACTGGACAGCCATTCAGACGGTGACTCTATAACCGCAGCTCACGTGCTAGCAGATCTTGGAAAACGTCGGGTGGAGGCGGGAAAGATGACACCATAAAAGGAGGGATTTTTAGGGGCAAAAATCATAACTATCCTCATTCATATGGTGTGCCGGGCACGGTGGTAAGCACCTGCCACGCACCCTCCATTCAGCCTTCACCCTGCGCGTGAGAGAAGTGCCAGGGCTATCGCCATTTTCTGAGACTGAAATTGGCTTAGCGTCTGACTTGTTCAAGGGTGCCTTGCTGGGAACCTTGGGTCTGATGGTAAGGACTCACGGACTCAGCATTATGAAAAGAGCTGCTCAAAATCACTGAGGCCAGTGGTCTCCATTTTATTTACTTATCTTGCTATCAAAATCCTTTTTCCAACACAGTCATAGACTAAAGTCCGGTATATAGGACCTCATGGCACCCCTCTATTTGAAAGGGTTGGGACTCCCTTCACTTCCCACTCACCACTACCTTAGGCCCCAAAAAGGCCTCCTCAGATCCTGGGCTTCCAAGGAACCCAGTTTAAGAAATTGATCTGGGTGATCTCTTCACAGTAGAGAAACCTGAGGCCCAGACAGGAAAGGGACTTGCCCAGGGTCCTGCAGGCTGTCAGGTGCAGAGCTGAGCCTGGCGTGCTGGTTTCTTGGACTCCTATTTCCTGCCACGTCTCTTCCCACCCTGTAAGCAGCTTTTGAGGTTTAGGTACCTTGGCCCCTGAAGAATCGAGATTCCCTAGACCTTGACCACTCTTTGGAACTGATCAAAACATTCTTCTTGAGTCCCTGCACTCTACCCTGCTTTTTTTTTTTTTTTTTTTTTTTTTTTTTTAAAGATTTTATTTATTTATTTGACGGAGAGAGACACAGCGAGAGAGGGAATACAAGCAGGGGGAGTGGGAGAGGGAGAAGCAGGCTTCCCGCCGAGCAGGGAGCCCGATGTGGGGCTCGATCCCAGGACCTGGAATCATGACCTGAGCCGAAGGCAGACGCTTAACGACTGAGCCACCCAGGCGCCCCACTCTACCCTGCTTTTTAAATACCAGGTCAGAGTGAGGTGTCACCACATGCCCTGGAAGTTTCTGGCCTAGGTCGGGATGCTACCCATGAAGAAGTGGGTGACTCAGACTCTATAGTCTATAATAACTTTCCGTATCTATGTCGTAAGATTCTAATTTGTTCGGGCCAGGCTGTACCCAGGAGGATCACATATAAAAAGGTGTTGATTGCAGACCAGAAAAAGTTTGAGTGAGCAAGCAAGATCTCTCAAGAAAAGCTTCCTAGAGGAAGGTAGAAGTTCAACAAGATCTTAACTTCTGTGGGAAACGGTAGTCTTTTTTTTTTTTTTTAAGATTTTATTTATTTATTTGACAGAGAGACACAGTGAGAGAGGGAACACAAGCAGGGGGAGTGGGAGAGGGAGAAGCAGGCTCCCCACTGAGCAGAGAGCCTGATGCGGGGCTCGATCCCAGGACCCTGGGATCATGACCCGAGCCGAAGGCAGTCGCTTAATGACTGAGCCACCCAGGCACCCAAAACAGTAGTCTTGACGGAAGAAAGACCATAAGCAAAAGGAGAGAGGGTGGCAGAGTCTCCACCCATGTCTGCATGGGGCCCCAAGAGCCTGTCCCCTTCACTGGCCCCCCCAGAACCCCCATCCAGGAGGCAGGTTTCTGGAACATACTTTCTAGTCCCTGCCTACCCTTTCCTGGGCAGTTCTTTTTCAGCAAACCCCTGCGGATCCTCAACATCCTTCTGCTGCTGGAGGGTGCTGTCATTGTCTACCAGCTATACTCCTTAATGTCTTCTGAAAAGTGGCACCAGACGATCTCCCTGGCACTCATCCTCTTCAGCAACTACTATGCCTTCTTCAAGCTGCTGCGGGACCGCTTGGTATTGGGCAAGGCCTACTCCTACTCGGCCAGCCCGCAGAGGGACCTGGACCACCGGTTCTCCTAAGCCCCAGGGTGACCCCAGGGACAGCATCCAGGCTTCAGCCAGGGGCTCTCTGGGAAGGGGCTGTTGGGGAGGGTTGGGTGAGGGGCAAAAAAACCCACAAAAACAGACAAAAAAATTCACCAGAGCTTTGTATTTTTGTTACATACTGTTTGTTTCTTTGATAATTGATGTGATTATGGGGGGGAAAAAAGTCCTATTTTTATACTCCCATTAAGCCTGTGTGTCCTTTGTTTCTTTCCCTTCTTCTTGCCTATCAGGTAGAGAGCAGATGTTAGAGGTTAGGACTCTGGGCCAGGAAGCCCCTGTGTGGCTTCTGGGGCCCCTATGGGTCCTGCCTTCTCCAATAGAGAAGAGATGAGGCACCAGAGGTCATGGTAACAGTGGTAGCTACTGATGGCTAAATGCTGTGTACTGGACATTAATCTTATGTGCATTATAGGCCTGTCTCAATCCAACTTTTATGACAACCCTAGGAGGTAGGTGCTGTCATTCCAACTCTATAGATGAAGAACAAGCTCAGAGAACTATAGTGACTTGCCAAAGACAACACAGTAGTCAAAAAACCCTCCCAAAAGACACCACCACTATCCTAGCAGAATGTGATGTCCTGATTCTCTCAGCCTGCAGTCACTGAGACCCTGCTCTGTGTCAGGATGCCCAGGCACAGAAACAAAAAAGTCATACTGCACTGGGATGGGTATAACAGTTACAAGATACAGAGTAGCACAGGAGAGAATGTTTAATGCTCTCTGGACTTCTTGGAGGCAGGGATAGTCTGAGTTGTCAGCCACTTCCTAGGTGGACAAAATGGGGGAAAGGCACTTCAAGCAGAGGAAAGGACATATGGAATAGCACAGAGATTTGGAATATCCTGGTATATTTGGGGAGGGTAAGCAGAATGGTTCCTAGAGCAGGAAGGATAAGGAACAGAGGGTGGGGATGGGGTGGGGATGGGGTGGGTCTGCAGGGAGGTGCTGGATCAGGACCAATGGCTCTAGGCGAGGGAGAGTGTGGAAGCAAGGCCAAGTGCTAGAGTGGAAACAAAGCCGCTTGGGAGAGCCCCCTGGCTCCTATAAGACAGGCTGGAGGGCTCAGGCTGGGAGAAAAGGACAGTCCTAGCCGCTCATCTACTCTGCTTGTGTTCACTGAGCCCTTGTTGGCCACAGGATATGCAGATGAGTCTGTGGTGGTGTATGGGAGACACTACAACAAAAGTTTTTGGTGTCTCTGGTGAGGAAGGCATCATGCTAGGCATGGGACAGATACAGAGGTGAGGGAGATACTGTCCCTTAGACAACCAGGAGAGGCATAACTTGTGAGCAAATTAGGATGCTAAGTTTTAGCTGAGGAAAATGTGTGTCCAGGGCACTGGGGAGCAGAGAGGACAGATACCCAGACTGGAAAGAGTTTTTCAGGAAGGGGAAAGTTGAATTGGGTCTTGAAAGTGAATTTGTTCACCCCATGGTCAAGGAGGAAGGGAAGGCATTGCATTCCAAGCAGAGGAAACAGCATATGCAAAGGCAGAAAAGATAGCATACTTGGGGAAAGGGGGTTCCCCAAATATGGATGGAGCCTGGGTTGCCTGGTGGGGAGTAGCCCAAGAAGTGAATAAGGACCCACCTGTGTGTCAGATTGCAGTGTTTGGGCATTACCTAAGAGCAGACAGACAGAATTTGCTAAGCAGAGGAACAACCTGACAAGGTCTCTGCTTTACCGAGATGGTGCAACTGGGGAGCCTGGAGGCGGGAGACCACTGAGGAGCAGGCAAAATAGACCAGGAGAAAATAAGTCTGACCTTGAGCAGAGGCAGTAGGAAGAGAAAGATAATGCTACCTCTCCTGACCCTGAGTTCCAGAGGTGGCTTTTTGAGTTGTTTCCCTTAATGGGCCAGGCACAGGCCAGACACACAACTGGAGGAGGCAATTTGTTGCAACAGAACCTGGAAACCCAGGTCCCTCATTCAGCTTCCGAAAGACAATTCCCTGTTTGACTAGTGACTTGAAGATATACCCTTCTCCTGTTTGTTGAGGTGGGGGACCAGGACTGGCCTGTCATTATGCAAAAAGGCAGGTCTGATGTGTACCAGTCATAAATTCCATGATTACAAAAGGCACATGAACGCTTAGCCTCAATTTCCTCATCTCTAAAAAAGGGAGATCATTCCTCACTTTGTGGAAGTCACAGGCCTATTCATTTGTTGCTTATTCAGTAAACATTTATGGAACACATACCATGTGCCAGATCCTGTGCAAGGTGCTGGAGATGTGGTGATGAATGTACAGAACCTACCCCTGCCCTCAGCTTGCTAGGGGTGGGGGTGGGGGACGAAATCGCTGGATCAACTATAAAGCCCTGCACCAGTCTCATTATTTTTCCACTTCTTATCTCCCAATAAGGTTGTAATCGGGTTGACTCTTAGCTTCTTTATTTCCTTATCTCCATATCCTAAGCAAATCTCTTCCCCCTCTCCAGAGGATTCCTTATTCATATCCAGCTCAGGGTCTATGATTGGCTTTAACTACGAAAGGAGAAAAATTTTCTAGGGGAGGAGACCTCACTATAAAAGAGGAAATAGGAGCAGAAAAAGCTGAGAATTCCTAAGCACACTTGACTTTCTTTAGTAAGTATCCCCTCCTAGTCTCTCTTCACTGCTCTTATATTCCACCCCTATTCCCCGCCTTTAGTAGCTGCGGTCTCTTTAAATGCGCTCATCCCTGTAAACTAGGCTGTGGGGCGGAGAGCGCGTTTCTTCCCCGGGTTGAATGTTAAGTTGTTTGTCCATTTCGGCCTGCCGTCCTGCAGATCCGCCATATTGTCTGCTGAAGCTACCGCTGAAGCCGCCGCCGCTGCCGCTGCCGCTGCCGCCGCCAAGTACGAGCGAGCGGAGCCGCGATGGGTGAGTAAGGACGCCAGGCAATTGGGGACTCGAGTTGAGGCAGTCCTGGGGCTTGGGGTCTAGCGGGAGCCTGTCTCCGGTCTGCAGAAGATGTCTGAGGCCCCTCCAAATAGGTTTGAGGGGAGAAGCCAGGCCGGGGGAGCCGCTCAGGCCAGTTTGGGGCCGGGCTAGGGCCCTTGCAGGAGCAGTCTTCGGGAGCTGGTTCCCGGAGCACCTTGCCACGCCTGGAGCCCCCACGTGGTGGCCCAGGGCTGGAGCCCACGCGTTCCCGGGGGCTGGAAAGGGGCCGCTCCTCCGGCCTGCGCCGAGACCGGGGCTGGGGGACGGGCTCCCGGCGGCAGGCCAGGGCGGCGTTGAGGGAGCCCTCTCCAGGCGTGTGTCTGACCGACGCGCATCTTGAGTGGATTCGGGGGCTCCTCTGAACTCAAGGGAAATCCTGCCTACGTCGCGAGTAGAGTCCTCTGGTGAGGGAACGCCAGGCTTGCCGGCTCCAGGCCCGTAACCAGGGGCAGCCATGCCGTAAGCAGCCCGGGCCGCTGAAGGCCGGCAGAACTTCCCGAGCCACGGGCGGAAATGGGGTGGTTCGGTTGGAGTCAGAGTGACAGCCTAGTAGTAGAAAACCGCAGGCCAAGACCTTGGGGCCATATGTAGTAGATTGGGGATTTCAGGTGTGGGCCTGGCCCTGGTTAGGAGGAAAGGAGCGACCTGTTGCTCTCTCTGAAGGGACTCTGGCTGGCAAGGCCTGTGCTCAGAGAGAATCCGATGGCTAAATGTTTGGACTTAGCGACAGAACCATCACTGAAGAGCTATTTCCTCTTAAGCATTAAAAAACTATGCATCTTGTTAAGCTCTTCCTGCGCGTGGGCATTGTTCTGACGGCTTTACATGTCACGTTTTACTTAATATGCGCAACCTAATGAGACAGATACAGCTGTTACCCCAATTTACAGGTAAGGAAACTGAGACTTAGAGAGAGGTAAAGTAACTTACCCAAGGTCACACAGTTAGTGGCTAAACCAGGGTGATCCCTCCAGAGCCCTAGTGTATAGCTGCAGTTCTTTATGGCTTGGCCACCTAGTGGTTGGGCGGGAAAGGGGGGAAGAAAGCTTTAACCCTAGGCAAAGTTGTAAAGGTGGGTTTTTTTGTGCTAGTGGGCCCGCTTTGAAATCTTTAGTCTGAATGAAACTGAAAAACTCCAAAGTGAATTGCTCACCCCAACTATTGTGTGTGGAGGGAGAGCTAAATGAGATTCTGGGTTTGAGTTTTGTAAGAACCCTGATCCTAAGGAACCATAAATTATTCCCTTGAGTTGCAAGGCAATAACTTTAGAATCAGATCTGGTATTATAATCCTGCCTGCCACTTTCTGGCTTTCCCATCCAGAGAAATCATGTAAGTATCGAATGCAGTAGAAAGCATCTAGCACAGTGCACAATAAATGTTATTTTCCTTTCCGATTCTTCCTTTTCCACATCTCTAGAAGGAGGGGAAAGGGAGTGTTATCAAGATGTTTTGAGGACTAAGATAACAGTGTTCAGAGCCTAGTAAAGGCTCCATAGGCATCAGAACAGATTCTTTTCTACCTTCAATAGCATTCCTTTCCCTTCAGCATTCCGGTTTCCAGAATCTACTGTCAAGCCTGATGGGCTTATCTTTGTTAACTGCAGCTTTATGTATCAATGGAAAATTTAGGGGACTTTTATGTTATAGATTTTCTATTGGCTTTCAATTTTAGAAACACTGGTGTCTCAAAGGGAAGGAGCTAATGTTAAGTTTATTATGCTCAGTGAAATAAGTTTATAGATTGGGAAACTCCCTCAGAGAAGATAACAGCTAGTAAGTAGCAGAGCCAGAAGTGATATCCTTACCCATTTTGCTGTACACAAACTTTTTAGAAGAGTTAAGGTGTGAAGTAAAATTAATTCTTTTCTGGTAGACTTTGAAATGAAAGTTCTTATTATATGGAGCAAAAAAGCCTGAGCAGGGTCCTGAAGGGGATTATTAGTCTAGAGTTAGGTGGCCTCCCTTTTTCTCTCCAACTCCATTTTAGGTACCTCTTCCCTGTCCCACTTGGTCTTTCTGAATGTCCAGCTATTGGTGTTCATGTTTTTTGGTTGATCCTTATACATACGGTGTGAGTGAAACTAAGGATACATTTAATCCTAACATGGAATCCAAGGTAGTTTGGGTTATCCCCATTCATAAATGAGTAAACCGAGGCTTTGTGAAGATTAGGTCACTCATCCAAGGCTGGTGATCTAGGCCCTTTGTGTTCTGGGGATACTAACATAGCCCTCACCACCCCCCCATGAATCTAGAACATGCTGTATGTCACTGCCTCTCAGGTGGGCTCTACTCAAGCCCTACTATATCCTATACTGTTTGTCCTGTGCCAAAGGTCATTAGCTTTAACAGACTTTTGTAGTGATTTCACTGCCATTAGGAGCCTGTGGGGTGATGCTTGCAGCTCTAGAAGTTACTTATTCTGACCCTCCCTAGCAGAGACCACAGTCTCTTAAAAACTAAGCTTTGGCAGACACTGGTTGTTTTATCACCCATTCCTGCCATCTTGCTAACCCAGCCCCAAGGATAGGACTTGATTAAATAAACTATTAACCGGTCATTGTAATTCTATCTCCCTAGGCAGTGATTGATTTAGGCCTGGGTATGTGATGCAGCTCTGGCTAATTAGACAGGAAGGGAAGTCTGGGGGACTTCTGGCAAAGACTTCCTTATTTAAAAGAGATTTGCCAGGTTTTATTTTATTATTTATTTTATTATTTTTTTGCCAGCTTCTTCTATTTTAACTTGGGTATCACCAAAGTATGAGAGCCTCAAAAAAAAGAAGAGAGAGAGATGGGCAAGCTGTAATAATAGCCAGCATTTAAATAGAACTTGCTATGTGCTAGGCACTAAGTACTATAATACTAACTCCTTTACTTCTCAGATTCTCATGTTGTAGTTGAGGAAACTGAAGCCTAGAGAAGTTCAGTAACTTGTGAAAGGTCAGAGCTAGTCAATAGAACCACTTACTCAGGTAGTATGGTTCTAACCAACATAATGGGCTATTAAGGGCTGTGTTCTGCCTCTGGAAAGGAAAGAGCCCTTTTCTGACTCTAAAATTGGCATTAGTAATGCTGGGGTCGTGAGGCAGAATTTATAAGTAAGAGCAGTCAGCTCTAAGGGTGAGAGTAGAGAAGATGGGAAGAATCTGATATTTTCTTGATGTTTTTGAGCCACTGAATTGGGCAACTTTGGAACTGTCTTATCTCTTGATTTAACTAGGATACTTAAGGCCACTTCTAGTTTGGTTTTTGGCTGCAAATAACAAAACCTTTCTAACTGAGAACACTTCCTGGTCCAGAGGTAACTTAGCCCATCTCTTATTTTCCCTCCAACCCGGGTTGCCCACCCACCCGTGTATAACAGCTACTTGCAGAGTAGGCACCTAATTGTCAGTCACCACCTAAGTGTCCCACAAGCATCAAACTTACTCCCCTTTCCTGGCCAACTTTTCCTTCATTTCTGTAAATGGTAGAACCATTGGCCCAGGCACTGGGGCATCTATCCATCTTTGGTTCCTCACTCTTTTCTTCCCTTTCTGTATTGGCAATTGTTGAAGACTGTGATCATGTTACTTCTAAATTGCTTTGTGTAGGTTTTTCTCACAGCAAAGACCCACAAAGAGTATTAATTCTGTGCTCTTTAACCTTACCGAATCTCAGGCTCCTCAAAGTGAAAATGTGGATAGGGGTGCCTGGGTGGCACAGTTGGTTGGACGTCTGACTCTTGATTTCAGCTCAGGTCATGATCTTGAGGTCGTCGGATCAAGCCCCACATCAGGCTCCACGCTGAGCTTAAGACTTCTCCCTCTGCCATACCGCCCTGCACGCCGGTGCTCATGATTTCTCTCAAATGATAAATCTTAAAAAAGTGAAAATATGGGTAACACTTTATTAATATTAATGAAGATTCAGTGAAGTACTAGATACCAAAAAATATAAATTGTAAAGGTATTTTAGAAGCCCTCCAGATCTCTTCTATAGCTTCCTGTGCCACTGCTGTAATTCTTGCTGTAGCAATGTTGCTAAAACACCCATTTGATCTTACCACTCTACTCCTTAGTTTAGGAAACTTCAGGGATTTACTATCTACAGGATAAAATCATAACCCATACAGTATGGTATTCAAGGCCTTCCTAATGATTTTACTAATCTTACTGTATTTAGAGATTCATGTACATATCCTGCATTCCACTCAGACTACCTCCTTTGTATGTTAGCATTACTGGCGATTACTTACAGTCCCTTCCCCACCCATCTTTTTCTATGGAAATCTTGCCTGATTTTCAAGGTCTGATTTAAATGCTACCTCCTTCATGAGCTCTCAGATACTTTATGCCTTCCAAACTAGAAGTGAGCTCTCTGAATTCTGTAGCACTTTGTTCTTGCCTTTCATATAGCCCATTTTATATTCTTTCTTGTGTTAACAGTTACTTAATCTGTAATACAGGGGCACCTGGGTGGCTCAGTAGGTTAATGGTCTGCCTTCCGCTCAGGTCACGATCCCCGAGTCCCAGGATCGAGCTCGTTCCACGTCGGGTTCCCCACTGAGCAGGTAGTCTGCCTCTCCCTCTGACCCTCCCCCCTCTCATGTTCTCTCACTCTCTCTCAAATGAATAAATAAAATCTTAAAAAAAAAAACTAATATAATTCGTTCTTCAACCAGTAACTTAATCTCCACAGCCTTAGAGTGCTCATCTCTAAAATAGGGATAATATCGGGGCGCCTGGGTGGCTCATTCGTTAAGCGTCTGCCTTCAGCTCAGGTCATGATCCCAGAGTCCTGGGATCGAGCCCCGCATCGGGCTCCCTGCTCCGTGGGAAGCCTGCTTCTCCCTCTCGCACTGCCCCTGCTTGTGCTCCCTCTCTTGCTGTCTCTCTCTCTCTCTGTCAAATAAATAAATAAAATCTTTAAAAAAAAAAAAAATAGGAATAATATCTACCTCAAAGGAGTGTTAAGAGGGTTCAGTGAGCAAATGTGTGTAAACCATTTTAGCATGGTGTTTATTATCAAGTAGTAAATACTTAATAGTAATTGCTTTTAGTCACTTAGTGAATAAATAAAGGACTTACTGTGTTTCAGGCCCTATGCTAAAAATAGATTAATAGATTAAATAGTTTGTCTTTGAGGGGAAGGCAGTAACATATTATGAAAATTTGTCAGAAATATACTTTTAGGTGCCAGGCAGGCAGTGGTTATTTATTCATCAATTTTAGCAAATGTTTATTGAATACCTAGTATGTGCATGACCTGAGCTGAAGACTATTCTGCTCTAGGCCCTGGAAATCTCTTTCTGGTGAAATTTCAGAGTTTAAATTCTAATGGGTAATCAACCACATGGAGACTGGCAGGCCAGCTACAGAGTTCGATGTGGTCTATGCAGCTCTAGCCAATTGTTTCCATGGGGGACTGGAGGTCTAGCATTGCCTAATTTCCCATTCCTTTCCACAGTCCCTCTCCCCTTGAAGTTGGAAATCCAGATTTTCATGATATTATTGGATTAAACATTTATAAATATTACAACTTAACTCTTAAAATCTAAAAACCTTGGGGGCACCTTAGTGGCTCAGTAGATTAAGCCTCCGACTCCCTCTCAGCTCAGGTCTCAATCTCATCATCCTGAGTTAAGGCCCTGTATTGGGCTCTATGCTGGGCATGGAGCCAACTTAAAAATTCTAAAAACCTTAAGCTAACCAAATATTTGGATATTTGAAGCCAAATATAGCCCAAGACCTGCCTGTCTTGTAAAATATTAGAAAATAATATTCTATGTATTTTATAAAATATTTCTTAGTTTATGTATTTTAAAAAAACATTTTAAAAGGATGAAGATGGGCTCCTGGGTGGCAGTGATGGGTTAGACGTCTGACTCTTGGTTTTGGCTCAGATCATGATCTCAGGGTTATGAGATACGAGCCCCACATCAGACTGCTGAGCGTGGAGTTGACTTGGGATTCTCCCTCTGCCCCTTCCGCATGTGCGCTCGCACACGCGCTCTCTCTCAAAATAAATATTTTAAAAAGAGGATGACAACAGACATTTTTAAAGTCTTGCAGATCATGATAGCATTATGTATTTAGTAGGTATTCTTTTTTAAGATTTTATTTATTTGTCAGAGAGAGAGAGACAGAGAGAGCACAAGCAGGGGGAGCGGCAGGCAGAGGGAGAGGGAGAAGCAGGCTCCCTGATATGGAACTCGATCCCAAGACCTGGGATCATGACCTGAACCGAAGGCAGACGCTTAACCAACTGAGCCACCCAGGCATCCCAGTAGGTATTCTTTTTAAGCATAATATACTTTTGGAGTAAGGTGCACAAGAGAGGGGCGCCTGCTGAGTAAGGAGCTTGCTTCTCTCTCTCCCTCTGCATGCTACACCCCCCTCCCTCTTGTGCTTTCTCTCTCTCTCTGTCAAATAAATAAAGTCTTTAAAAAAAAAAAAACAACTAAGTAGCTTGTAAATCCACTTAACTAGGGACCCAAACAAACTACATTATGAGGCAGTATCTTAAATGTGAGTGAACAAGTATCCTCACCTTGGTATAACTTCCAGTCTTCCTTCAGGAAAATTTGGCCATGTGACCAACAGATAAACATTGCCACATTGCCAATATTAATAGGCTTATATGTATATATACACCTACAATAAAGGTAAGCCTTCCTAATACATATATTAGTATATTAGCATATATACATATGTTTTTCTTCCTACCTCCTAGTTAATCTTGTGTCCCACACTTTGGAGACCAGTGAAAAATGGTAAGTATTTGGATGAGGCAGTCCAGAATGCTGTGGACACATATAGTAAGGGGGTCCACCCTCGCCCAGGGGAATCAGGGAAGGCCTTTTAAGCTAAGTGAGATCTGACCTAGGGAAAAGAATTGTCAGTGGCAGGGTGGGAATGATTATTTCAGAAGCAGAAGATTGGTAGACTAAAGGGATTGGTAGCATGGGGGGAATGATATTTGGACTTTATCCTGATGATAGTGAAATGCCATTTTAATCTTAGAAGTGATATGATCAAATTTATTTATTTATATGACTTGGACAGCTGTAGGAGGATGAATTAGGCTGCAATAGGATTCCAACCAGGAGGTTCTTTAAGTGGTTGGTTCTTTTTTTTTTTAAAGATTTTATTTATTTATTTGGACAGAGAGAGAGACACACCGAGAGAGGGAACACAAAGCTGGGGGAGTGGGAGAGGGAGAAGCAGGCTTCCGGCGGAGCAGGGAGCCTGACACGGGGCTCGATCCCAGGACACTGGGATCATGACCTGAGCCGAAGGCAGACGCTTAATGACTGAGCCATCCAGGTGCCCCAAAGTGGTTGGTTCTTAAGTAGTGCAGTAGTCCTGGCAAGAGATGATGATGGCGATTGAGGTGGTAATAGTAGGGAATAAGAGAGTTAGGAATTTGAATTAGCAGGACTTGGTTATTAATTTCACCAGGAGGCTGATGGGGCGGGTGGGGGAATTAAAAGCATGACTCCTAGACCTCTTGCCTTCAGCAGCAGAGTGGATAGTGATGCTGTTAACTGGGATGAGTTTAAATTTTGACATTTTGAGGTGTCTCTCTGACCTCTAGGGGAAAATGTCCAAAAAGCAATTGGATTATAGAAGTCTGAAGCTCCAAGAGTGAGGTCTGGGGATGGAGATAGATGTTTGATCATCTATTTATCTATATATGGTAACTAAAATCATGGAATCACTGATGTATCATGGGAGATGGGCTGAAAAGAGAATCCCAACGTGCATCAGCCTTAATACGCAAGATGGGGATCAGCAGCCTGAATTGGAAGAAGAAAACAGTGATTGATGTCTCAAAAACCAAGGAAAAAGAGTATTTCAAGAAGGAAATGGTTGTCAGGGTTGAGTGCTGCTAAGAGGACCAGCAAAACATGGACTAAAAAGATTGGTTGAATTTAACATCGTGCACCTGATCAGTTGCTTTTACAAAAACAGTTTTGATGGCATGCAAGCAAATTGGAGCGGGCTAAGGAATGAGCGAGGAGAGGCAAACTGTTTCAAGAAGTTTGTATTATATGGAGAAAGAAGAGGTTAATGAGGCTCTTATAAAGTCTACACAAGAAATCCTGAAGACCTGAGTTAGGGCAGTTGGCAGTAGGAGTGGAGAAAAGAGTGCAAAAATAATTAGGAAATAAAACTGGCATTTCTTATTGATTGGATGTGGGGATAAGGGGAAAGTTGTCAAGAGTAACTCCCAAGTTTCTGGCTTGAAAAGCTGAGATGTTGGTACAGACCCCTAATTCCTTGTTATCAGTATTTTCTCAACCTTTCTTTCCCCTCTTAAGGAGCCCTTTTAGACATTTTTTTTTTTTCCTGATGCATCCCTCCCATGAAATTTTAACACACAGATATTACTCTTTTTATGTATGGTAGTATGTCTATGCTTTATACATAAAAAGAGTAGACATAACGCTTGCTTTTTATTCAATGTAAGGTTAAGAATGATGAAACAAAAATTTTAGGTTAAAAGTTAAAATTAAAAGCTGTTTGCATTTAACTAAGTTTTATAGCTGTATTTGCTGAGTAACTTTTAAAGTAATTTACTTACGTGAATGCTAATGTATCAAATTGCACATGCAAATTAGCATTTATAAATAACTAATGTAATAAATTAAAATCATTCAAAGCTGTTCATTTTTCAGTAATAGGAAAACATCACTTAAAGTTATTTTTAGTGAACTTTTTTTTAAACAGCTTGATATGAAGAAACTTACAACTTAACTAGCTTTCAGATATTCTTTTAGATATTGTTGACATTTTTCTTTTCAATACTTGGCATAACTAATCATGACAAATTTTAGTTTGTAGAATTAAATAATAAAATATAAACTTTTAATTTCCAGAAAACCAGTGTCACACACAAAAGCACCGAGTATAAAGCATAAATAACATCCAGAAGGCATAACAGGTATGCACAGGCCACTTCTTGTATGACTTTGAGATCTAGTGGTCAGTCAAGAGAAAGTCCCCCAGTTGTGGCCCTCTGTTCACCATAACTTTGAGTATGGATCTTGCATACCTGTTGTCTGCTTTCCATGAAATCAGTGTCAGTGCTGCTCATGTGATATTCAAGAAAACCCATTGAGAGAAATTAAATACTGAGAAATAAGACTTTATTGATAATGTTGAGCTTTGGAGCACCACATACCATTGTAATATGTAAGTCCCCCCACTCCCCATGAACCAATTTTACCCTTTTGGGTGCAGTATTTCCCCCATTGAGAATGCATGCCTTTAAAAGAAACCATTTATGCCAGATATTTCAGAATTTTAATCGTTTAGATTTTAGAAAGGCCTTATAGTGTATAAGAGTTGGATAGCACCTCCAACAGAATCTGGGGTAGAGTCCTATATAGTCAAGTATTATTAATATTTTGTAGCAAACCATTAAGTGGGATAAATAAAGGCTGTAGTCTCATGTTTTGTTCGAGTTTTGCTGAATGTTTTGAAGCTGTATTTACTAAATGTCTTATTTTCAGAGCTCTTTTGATTTCGGAATTTCAAATTAGGGATTGTGGATTGTGAATTAAAAGAAATGTATAAGGAGCAGGTTTATGGAAAAGGTGACAATTTAAAAAAAATTTTAACATGCTTTTTATTTTTTTGTTTTTTTATTTATTTTTTTTTAGATTTTATTTATTTATTTGGCAGAGAGAGACACAGCGAGAGAGGGAACGCAAGCAGGGGGAGTGGGAGAGGGAGAAGCAGGCTTCCCGCGGAGCAGGGAGCCCGATGCGGGGCTCGATCCCAGGACCCTGGGATCATGACCTGAGCCGAAGGCAGATGCTTAACGACTGAGCCACCCAGGCACCCTTAACATGCTTTTTAAAAAGATGTTTCTGTCAGTTAGGTGTCTGACTTTTGATCTCAGCTCAGGTCTTGAGTTCAAGTCCTGCATTGGGCTCCACGCTGGGTAGGGAGCCTACTTTAAAAAAAAAAAAGATGTTTCTGGGATATGGGTGGAAGGAACCCCTTGGGTATTAAGTGTGGACTGCAGGTGTAGATTTGAAAGTTATCACCATCTTCCAAAGAGGCAATAATTGTCTAATGAGACATGATTGGAATTGCTTTGGGGTGACGTAAATGGTAGAGAATAGTCGTCCCCCCCCTTTTTTAAAGATTTATTTATCTGAGAGAGACTGGAGGGAGTGGCAGAGGGAGAGAATCTTCAAGCAGACTCCCCACTGAGCGGGGAGCCAACACAGGGCCTGATCTCACGACCCATGAGATCACTACCTGAGCAGAAACCAATAATTGGATGCTCAACTGACTGAGCCACCCAGGCACCCCAGGAATAGGCCCTTTTTTAAAATGCTGGCTCATTGGTTCTTACAGCCTAGCTTTGGAGGGAGTGAAGATGGACTAGAAGGGTAAGGATCAAGAGAAAGGAGCTACAGTGTTAGGAGAAAAGGAAAAACCACCTATTGTAGAGAGCAAGAAAATATAGCTGTCCTCTTTGACCCTAACATCCTAGAAATTGCCCTCACGGGGAATTGAGACCTTTCAGAGTAGGAGCTGAGAAGAAAAAGAAAGTATCATTGATTCAGCACTGAGGCCCTAGACACCATCATATTACTTCATCAGTCCTACAGGACTATGAAGTCTATTATGCTCATTTTATAGATAATGGATGTAGGGACTCAAAGGTAGTGGTTCTGCCATTGGGATTGGAGCCCAATCTACCTGCCTTCCAAATTGGTGCTCTTTCTCACTGCATCATTTTGGAAGGAGTTGATAGGGTTTAAGGGGGCAACACTGGATGTCTGTCCACAGCATGCCTTCTGAGGGCAGAAAGGATTCCCTTTGTGTGGCCTCTCAGTCTGGTGCTCCTCCCCCATATTGTCTTGGGCCCTTTGTATATGGGGCCTCAGAAGACTGCCTCCCAAAATTGGCTCCTTCTTTTTGGATTAATATATACGGGTTAGAGAAATCTCTGCTTTTAATTTGTCAGAAGGGCTCTTGGAAAAGCCCTTTCTCAGATTACTAAAGGTTAAAACAGAGCTAATCAGAGAGATTTCTATAATTCAACCTACAGACACTGACAATGTAGAACCCTCCTTGTTACGGACTAGGGATGGAGCAGCGTAGTGCTGCAGAATAGAGGCCAACTGGCCGGCAGTTCTTTTGTATATCTCAGGGACGTTTTGCTGTAGACCTTTGTTTTTATACCTAACCAAACTGTTACTGTTCCTCAAACCAACCTTGGGCTTTCTAATCTCCTAATCTTTGCTCCTGGTGAACTGTTCTCCCTCCCCACCCCTATTATCTTCAGAAATATTAACCATCTAGTGGGGCACCTAGGTGGCTCAGTTGGTTAATGGTCTGCCTTCAGCTCAGGTCATGATCTCAGGGTCCTGGGCTCCTTGCCCTGCGGGAAACTGCTCCCCCCCCCCACCCCCCGCTCGTACTTGCACACTCTTGCTCTTTCTCTCTCTAGTGTGCTCTCTCCCAAATAAATAGATAAAATCTTAAAAAAAAAAAAAAAAAGAAATATTAACCATCTAGCCTCTAAAGACCCCTGTAGAGCTTATACTTAGGGCAGATAGTTCTCACTCCCACCTTCTGAACTCATTGAACATTTAGATTCATTGTCTATTATATTCTTGATGCTATGAGAGTAAAGTAAGTTGTAAAACTTCCTTTTTTTTTTTTTTTTTTTTTTTAAAGATTTTATTTATTTGACAGAGAGACACAGCGAGAGAGGGAACACAAGCAGGGAGAGTGGGAGGGGGAGAAGGAGGCTTCCCGCGGAGCAGGGAGCCCGATGCGGGGCTCGATCCCAGGACCCTGGGATCACGACCTGAGCTGAAGGCAGACGCTTAACAACTGAGCCACCCAGGCGCCCCAAGTTGTAAAACTTCCTAAAGGCAGAAACCTTTACACAGTGCCTGGCACACGCGTTTTTTTAAATGAATAATAAATCACTTGTCTATTTGCGTCAGTTTGGAGATGATTATTTGGAAAATATATATATATACAAACATATATTTTAAGATTTTATTTATTTCAAATTCAATTAATTAACATATAATGTATTATTGGTTTCAGAGGCAGAGTTCAGTGATTCATCAGTCTGATAAAATTTTATTTATTTGACAGCACAAGCCGGGGGAGCAGCAGAGGGAGAGGGAGAAGCAGGCTCCCCGCTGAGCAGGGAGCCCAGTTTGGAGCTAGAGCCCGATGTGGGGCTTGACCCTGGGATCATGACCCAAGCCAAAGGCAGACGCTTAACCGACTGAGCTACCCAGGCGCCCCAAGGTTTTATTTTAAGTAATCTCTACACCTAATGTGACGTTCGAACTTACAACCCCAAGATCAAGAGTTACACACTTTTACCGACTGAACCAGTCAGGTGCTCCTATTTTCTTGATTCCTTGAAAAGTGTGAGTGCTTGGAAGATATTCAGTGAATATTTTGGGGCTGGCTTCAATGGAAGTTGAGCTCCTCCTCTATTTTTTTAATTTTTCTTTAAAGATTTTATTTATTTGTCAGAGAGAGCACAGCAGGGAGAAGCAGACTCCCCGCTGAGCAGGGAGCCCGATGGGGGACTCGATCCCAGGACCCTGGGATCATGACCTGAGCCAAAGGCAGATGCTTAACCAACTGAGCCACTCAGGCATCCTGATTTCCCTACTTTAATTCATCTTAGTTCCTTGTAGCACCTGGTGGCAGTGGCAGTGGGTTGTCCCTAAGAAGGTGAGAGCTGCCAGATTCTGCACAGTCTACAAAGGATAGTTGGAAATTTTCTTTTGGAGAAATTGGATTTTGGACTATAGCTATCCTAGTACTGTCCTGTGTTTCTCACTACCCCTTACTTCCCACCCCTAGGTCTGACCATTGCACTTACATATAGACTCAAAGGCCAAAAGGACTAGTAAATCTGTGGGAGAATTAGCATTAGAGAACTAGTCTCTGGGACTATGAACATCTGATTGATTGAGTACCTCGGTGTGCCATACTTCACTTAGACCTTGAGCTTTGAATACATAGTTGTGTATGCAGATACAGTTTTTCCACGTGGTCTTCTAGCCAAACCACCTAGTTCATAGATTCAGCTTTGTTTCCTAGAGTGATCACTGCTCAGCCCAGTCCGGTGAGGATCGGCCAGAATAGGAGTAGCCTTATTATGGCCCCATTGTGGACTGACCCAGTTGTCCCATAGAAGAGCCTCTCCCATTGTCTTTGTGACTAGCATTTCTGACAGGCTGGCAGATAATACCCTGAGAGCTTCATGCTGTCGTACCTGTTTGATACACTGTTTTCTTGTTTGCAGTATTTCCTGGTCGTGAAGCTAGGGGAGAAATTCCAGAAGTTTGAAAAGCTATTACCAAACCTAATCCTAGAGTAGTTTTGTGTATATTCTCATTTATCTTCATTATAACTCTGGTATGAGACAGGGTAAGGGTAGGAAAGTCAAGGTACAGTTAAATGACACCCAAGTTTGTACATTTATTAAATAGCAAGGCCAGAAATCAGATTGTCTAGCCTTGTAGCTCCTTTCACCAGTACCACACTGTTTCTGGCATGCCTTTTGGTGATCCATCTAGCACAGCTGCCTTCTCTCAGCCTACCTATTTCTTTCTAATACAAACCCTTGATGAACCCTTGTCCATTTACATAATGTTGAACTTTTTAAAAAGATTTTTTAATTTAATTTTTATTTATTTCTTTTTTTAAGATTTTATTTATTTATTTGACAGAGCGAGAGCAGGAACGCAAGCAGGGGGAGTGGGAGAGGGAGAAGCAGGCTTCCTGCCGAGCAAGGAGCTGATGCGGGGCTCGATCCCAGAACCCTGGGATCATGACCTGAGCCAAAGGCAGACGCTTAACAACTGAGCCACCCAGGCACCCCTATTTTATTTTATTTTTAAAGATTTTATTTCTTAGAGAGTATGAGCAGGGGAAGGGGCAGAGGGAGAGGGAGAGTAGCCGACTCCCCACTGAACCTGGAGCCCAACGCCAGGCTCAGTCTCACGACCCGAGATCATGACCTGAGCTGAAATCAAGAGTCAGATGCTTAACTGAGCCACCCAGGCACCCCCATAATGTTGAACTTTTTAAAAACATTTTCAAGCCCTACACCAGACTTAAATGACATTTATCTCAGCTCATCATATTTCCCTCAACTTGATATCATCAGTGTAGCTGCCGCCACCGCCAGTGACTCCCTTCCACACAAACACATGCACGTGGGGCACTTCTAAAACAAGGAGGATTAACTCAAGTGGTTGTTTTTGCTTTTCCTTTGAAGTGGCAAACAGCCTTCAAGTGATTGCCTAACCACTTGCCAGTCCCTACATTTTTCTACTTCTGGTCCTATCAGTGTTGTTGTCACCTAATATTTGTATTCCCCATTCCTGGCAAGAACTGGATCACACCTCATTTGAGGGATTGACTCAGGCAATGGGTAGGGTAGTAGAAGGAACATTGACACTCCTTCCAGAAAATAACAAGGGAGTCCCTTTGTGGCTAGTAGGCTGTTAAGTAAGGTATATGTAATGGAGAGAGCATTGGCTTTTAAGAAATACCTGGATTAGACCCATTTAATTAGCTGGGTCCTTCTGCAAGTTATGCCTTGGTCTCCCTACCACTAAAATGGGGGTTTTATATGAGTTTAGCCTTAAAAGCTAAGCAGATTATTACTAAATTATTACCATTCAAATTTGAATTTTCCCTGGGAATATCCCCTCATAGAGGTTAGACATACTTTGGGATATTTCAAAGATCTTTCAAAAGGGTATCTTGGCTTTTCCTCTGGATTTAGATAAAACCTTTTGACCATGGCTAGAGACTTTAGAAAGCATTCTGGGCTGAACTCAGAAGACTGCTTCATACCTAGCAGTGAGGACACAGATCTGTGATTTTCTTGGCAGGGGCGTCATGATTCTTGCTGGCGTTGGGGCCTGACAGAGAACTAAGAAACTTGACATAGGAAAGAAACTTGT
This sequence comes from Halichoerus grypus, assembly GCF_964656455.1. NCBI lineage: Eukaryota > Metazoa > Chordata > Mammalia > Carnivora > Phocidae > Halichoerus > Halichoerus grypus. The sequence goes on along the minus strand of NC_135716.1, from coordinate 163,517,739 downwards.
ATTCTGCAGCAGTTTGTTAGTTTAATAGACTGGTTTAATCATAAAAACCATTAACTTTGAAGGCATCGCAGTTAAAGATAGATTCATTAAGAAAGGACTTATGTGGATCACTGGTTTGTCTTTATTCTCATGTGTTAGGTATTATATATAATGCCTAAAAAGAATACGTATCCATTTACAAAAGAATGAAGTTGGACACTCACCCCCTCCCCCACCTTATACAAAATTAACTCAGTGGATCAAAGAGAAATGTAAAGGGCTAAAACTATAAAACTCTTTTAAGAAAACAGGAGTAGGGGCACCTGGGTGGCTTAGTCGTTAAGCGTCTGCCTTCGGCTCAGGTCATGATCCCACGGTCCTGGGATCGAGCCCCGCATCAGGCTCCCTGCTCCGCAGGAAGTCTGCTTCTCTCTCTCGCACTCCCCCTGCCAGTGTTCCCTCTCTTGCTATATCTCTCTGTGTCAAATAAATAAATAAAATCTTAAAAAAAAAAAAAACAAAGGGGCGCCTGGGTGGCGCAGTCGTTAAGCGTCTGCCTTCGGCTCAGGTCATGATCTCCAGGTCCTGGGATCGAGCCCCGCATCGGGCTCCCTGCTCAGTGGGGAGTCTGCTTCTCCCTCTCCCTCCACCTCTCCCCACTGCTCCTACTCTCTCTCTCTCTGTATCTCTCTGTCTCAAATGAATAAATAAAAAATTCTTAAAAAAAAAAAAACAAAAAAACCAGTAGATCTTCATGACCTTGGGTTAGACAGTTTCTTAGATACAGCATCAGCACAAGCAACCAAAAAGGAAAAAGATAAAATGGACTTAGTCAAAATTTAAAACTTTTGTCCTTCAAAAGGCACCATCACAGGGACGCCTGGGTGGCTCAGTTGGTTGGGCGTCTAACTCTTGATTTCAGCTCAGGTCATGATCTCGGGGGCTTGGGAGCGGGCTCCGCTCTCAGTGAGGATTCCTCTCAAATCTTTTATTTAAAAAAAAAAAGCACCATCATGGATAATGAAAATTATGTAAGTGTTCACTCGTTGCTTTGTTTTGGCTGCCAGGCAGCTAACATGTCAAAATGCACCTCAGTTGTTTTTGTTTTTGTTCTTGTTTTTGTTTTTTTCAGATTTATTTATTTGAGAGAGCACACATCCGGGAACAAGCACGAGTTGGGGGGAGAGGCAGAGGGAGAAGTAGACTCCCCACTGAGCAGGGAACCTGGTAAGGGGCTCAATTCCAGGACCCTGAGATCATGACTTGAGCTAAAGGCAGACGCTTAATCAGCTAAGCCACCCAATTGCCACAAAATGCAACTCAGTTTTAATAATTGATTCTTATCCTGCTGTCTGTCTATCTCTATCTTTCCCTGTTTTGTTTTGTTTTTAAGGTTTTATTTATTTGAGATTGAGAGAGCATAAGTGGAAGGGGGTGAGGAGTAGAGGGAGAGGGACAAGCAGACTCCACCCTGAGCATGGAGCTCAATGTGGGGCTCGATCTCACAACCCTAAGATTATGACCTGGGCCAGAATCAAGAGTCATATGCTTAACCAGCTGAGCCACCTAGGTGGCCCTCATCTTTCCCTGTCTTCTATACAAATTGGTATATTCCTATACCAGATTTTTGGTTTTATATTTTTATTTTGTTGAATGTGTTGTTAACCACTTTGGATCCTTTGGGAAACTGAAGTTTAAGATGTTAGATGGAACATTGGAGAGCATGTGTGTGGTGTGCACTGTGCCACGGATTTTTGCTTTCAAAGATTTAATGGTTTAGATGTGAGAGGTGATGAGTTATAAACTAAAACAGTATCATTGCAGGTTGTCAGTAGGAACCAATTTGGGTAACGAGTCAAAGATAAAGTGGACACTAGTTAAAGTGACAAGGGCAGATAGATTTTAATCAGTAATGTTACTATTATAACAGGGAAACGTGTGCTCTGAATTCAATGTCGATTTCTACATGGTTAACTGGGCATTTTAAAGGGAGGATGGACGAATAGAGGGGCCAGAGAAAGGGGGCTCAGAAGAGTAAGGGAAGTGAAAAATTACAAAATGTGAGAAAGGGGGATTAGTCCATCTGAAACCCATCTGGGTTTGCTAACTGGTGCTTATTGACCTTAGGCTCCTACCCTCCCACAGAGCCTCGGAGATGGGGCCCTATTTTCAGGTATTGGTGGAACAAACAGTAAATTCTTTTCGCAGCCTTAAGATTTTCTCAAGCGGGTACTTTAAGGGGGGACTAGGGTCATACTAGTGACCCGTTAGAAACTATGTTAGTGTTTTGTTCAATGATTTATAGGCCATGGTTGAGGCCTAGTTGAGAAAAGGCTCAGAGGAAGCTGGATAGACTGGTTACGGAGAGACTGGCACAGGTAAAAATCAGTTTATCAATAGTTGAAATTTGGGGGGGAGGAAGGTAATGAATGGTAATGGCATTAACCGAATGAGGGAAGATAAGAGAAAAAACTGGTTTAAAGAGAAAGGGAGGTAGAGATATAGCCAGTAGGCATTTGGAAATACACTTTCAGGAGGCAGTAACAGTAGGGATTTGATACTTGGCATAAAAGTGGAGGCTTGAGGAGGGGGCTGCTCCTGCTGAGAAGAGGACCAAAGGTAGAACTTTGATCCACACTGACAGAGTTGGGCACTGAAGAGAACACAGTATGAAACCTGAGGAGTTGTAGGAAAGGTAGAAGTGGGAGAAGGTGGTGCTGTCAGAATCATGGGTGGAGTTTTAAGAAGACAAAGGTGATCATCAGTGACAAATTAGAAAGTCAGAATCAAGGCTGTCAAGGTCACTGGATTTAGCAGTCCAAAATGTATTCTGAAGCACTTGTGTCCTGCTTTACGACTTGTTTTTATTCAGTTTTCATATCAATTCTGGAGGAAACCTATGGTTTCTGGGTTTCTAGGAAGAAACCCTTCTAAAATCTGCCTTTGGAAGTTGTGCTCCACTCCAGTCACAGGAAGATTTCTTTGCTGTACCCTTCCTCACTTACCGGCAAACACGTATTACGCAGCTGTTACAGCTAGGCCTTGTGTCTGAGGCAGTGTAGGTGTTCAGTAAATACTGAATAAGTACTGGAGATAAAACAAAGGTCTCTGCCTTTGCAGAACTTAAAACATCCTACAGAAGAGAATAGACACAGACTGTAAAATAGTGTAACGAAGGAAATAAAACAGGTGTTCTGACAAAAATAGAGTAGCTGACTGTGGGTTAGGGTAATGAGGAAAGGACCTAGCAATTCGAAGAGCTAGGGAAGAGCATTGCGGGCAGAGAGAAAACAGGAAGTGTGAAGACTGCAACCGGAAACAGCCTCCAAATACTGATAGGGCCATTGTGACCGGAGCATATGATGAATGAAGGTACAGAGTTGAATGAGATGAGATGAATATATAGGCAGGACCTTGAATTGGAAAAAGGATTTTATTCTACATGGGAGCAGTGGTGTCTCTGGTTTTATTGTGGTGATGAATGGGGGTGTGGGGGAAGAAAGGAAGAGGTAGGTTGCTTTAGTAGCCAGGTGAGAGATAGTAGTGACTTGGATGGTGTGGGGGTCAGGATTGAAAGACATGTAAATACATTCAAGATATATTTGGAGATAAAACTGAGATAGGTTTTGGCAATAGATTAGATGAAAGTGGAGAGAGAAGGAATCAGGGATGGCTTTTACTTGGGTTTTGGGTTGAGTAACTTGTAAATGTTGTTGCTGTTGCTTTTTGGGTGAGGGGAGTTAGAGTTAGTTTTGGATATCCAAGTAAAGATTTTGATAGGTAGTTGAATATATGGGTCTGGAGCTCAAGGGAAAAGGCTGAGCTTGGGACATAAATTTCTAAGTTATCACCAGAATGGATGAAATCAGCTAGTAAGTGAGTGAAGATAGAAACCAGTATGTAGATGTAGGGAGGAGGAGCCATTAAGAGGACAGAGAAAACTGGATGAGTTGGGAATGGTGCCAAGACAACAGTGTTTCCGAGAGAGAAGGGATTAGTAATCCTACTGAGGGCTTAGAAGAGGACAGAAATTTCTATCCATTAGATATGGCAACAGGGAGGTTGTGACCTTGATAAAAGCAGTTTTCTGTGGAACAGAAGGAATAGAAGTCAATTTGAAGAGTTAGAAGAGTGAACAGAGCACACAGATTGAACAATAATGATTAATGCCTATTTTTAAAACTTGGTCATTTTATCATAAAATATGTAATATTCAAGAAACATGTCACAACAAAATTAAAGTGAATGGAGACTTAGGGTATGTAGATGACTGTCAAGAGAGATCTGGTTGCCATCTTATCAAATTTATTATCATTTGGGCAGCCCACCATTACATGCCTCCTGATGTGATAAGCATGAAACACAGCATCCCCTTAATGTATTATTGCCAAAAACATATTGTGAACCCAGGGCGCCTGGGTGGCTCAGTCAGTTCACCCTCTGCCTTTGGCTGAGGTCATGATCCCAGAGTCCTGGGATTGAGCCCCTGGTCAGGCTCCCTGCTCAGCGGGGAGCCTACTTCTCCCTCTCGGTCTGCCCCTCCCCCCCCAACATGCTTGCTTGCACAGATCTCTTTTTCTCAGATAAATAAAAACTTTTTTGAAAAAAAAATATTGTGAACCTGAATCTACTCTAGCCTTAAGACCTAACTTCGGTTTTACAGGAAATACAAGAGATGGGCATATAAATTAATGACAAAAAATGAGAATGCAGGGCATTCATTTAAGACAACTGACCTAGTCTCTTCAGAAAGTCAGTATCGCAAGTAAATAAAGGGATCGGGGGAGAGAAGGATAGGGATTTTATAGATTAAAAATGACCAGATGTTAGAATAACCATATTGTTATTTTTAAAAAGTTTTTATTGTTTGAAGCTACATACTGAAATATATATAGATGAGGTGTCAGGAATTTGCTTAAGTGATTCAGGATCTGGGAGTAGATAGAAACATAGATTAATGGCTACTGGTTGATTATTGAATCTGAGTGATTGCATTGAGATTATTCTGTCTACTTTTGTATATATTTGAAATTTTCTATAATAAAATGTTAAAAGACTAATACAGTGGGTGAACCTTGACTGGATTCTGGCTTGGGTTGGGGGAAAAAAAACCCCAACTAGCTATAACAACCATTTTGAAATAAGTAAGAAAATTTGAATATGGACTAGATAATAGATGTTTTGTTAATTTTCTTAGGTTTGAAATTGTGGTTATGTAAGAAGGTCCTTATTAGGAGGCACATACTAAAGTAATAAGGGTGAAGTGCAAGTTGTGACATTTACAACTTTGAAATGTCCAGTTAAAATATATATACATGTATGTTAAAAATATCCGTACATCTGATGGAGTAAAACAAATATGGCGTTGTTAAAAATTGTTGAATCTTGGGGCACCTGGGTGGCTCAGTTGGTTAAGTGTCTGACTCTTGATCTCAGTCCAGGTCTTCATCTCAGGGTCCATGAGTTAAGCCCCATGTTTTTTTGTTTTGTTTTGTTTTGTTTTAATTGTTGAATCTTAAAAGAGAGTTTATAGATGTTTCTTATGCTATTTCAATTTTTTAGTGTTTAAGTAATTCATGGGGCACCTGGGTGGTTCAGTCAGTTAAGCGTCTGACTCTTGATTTCACTCAGGTCATGATCTCAGGGTCATGAGATTGAGCCCTGCATCAGGCTCTGCGCAGAGCCTGGAGTCTGCTTAAGATAATTTCTCTCTCCCTCTCTCCTTCTCCCCCTCTCCCCTGCTTGCACGTGCTCTCTTGCTATCTCTAAAAATAAAATAAATTTTTTTTTTTTTTAAGATTTTTATTTATTTATTTGACAGAGAGAGACACAGCAAGAGAGGGAACACAAGCAGGGGGAGTGGGAGAGGGAGAAGCAGGCTTCCCGCGGAGCAGGGAACCCGATGCGGGGCTCGATCCCAGGACCCTGGGATCATGACCTTAGCCAAAGGCAGACGCTTAACGACTGAGCCACCCAGGCGCCCCTAAAATAAATTCTTAATAAATAAATAATTCTTTTTTTTTTTTAAAGATTTTATTTATTTATTTATTTGAGAGAGAATGAGAGACAGAGAGCGCGAGAGGGAAGAGGGTCAGAGCTAGAAGCAGACCTCCTGCTGAGCAGGGAGCCCGACGTGGGACTCGATCCCAGGACTCCAGGATCATGACCTGAGCCGAAGGCAGTTGCTTAACCAACTGAGCCACCCAGGCGCCCCTAATAAATAAATAATTCTTAATAAAAGGGGGACAGAAAGTGTTTTTGCTCTTTATGAGAACAGAGAAATGGGGCAGTAGCTTGGGTAGGGGGGTGAATGAAAAAATACACTCACAAGTGACTGATTCTTAGGATAAAGAACTGCAGGTGGTAGGGGTACCTGGCTGGCTCAGTCGGTGGAGCATGTGACTCTTGATCTCAGGGTTGTGAGTTTGAGCCCCATGTTGGGGGTAGAGATTACTTAAAAATGAATCTTAAAAAAAAAAAAAAAAGAATTTCAGGTGGTGAGATTACTGGAACTATTCCTATGGTGCTGATTTTAACTAGCAAAGTTGTAAATCAGTAATACCAAAACTTTGCCATAAACTTCGTAATTATCTACTAGATAGACCAGCAAGAAGACAGGTAAAATTTAAGCCAGCCTATGATAAGAAACTGAGCCAGGTAAGTTTCGGAAGAGCATCTTTGAAAATGTCCAAATTTACCTCTGTCATTTGTGTTGTGTGTTGTCTTCCCACCCTTCCAATCTCATCATGGCTGACTTTATCTGTTTTGGAAGAATTTTGATTTAGTTAATTCTGGTTGTATAGGTGTTCACACAGCGTCAGAGGTACTTTAAGTTTATGGCTGGTTGGATTTGTGGTCTAAGGAGAGAAGTCACTGCAAAGAAAAACCTATTACTATGAAAATGAGTTCCTAAAAATCAGATATAGTGGATAGAAGGTGGAACTCTTAGGCAGACATCTTGGCAAAGTTTTCAATTGCTCCCTGTTCATATGCACTAATTAGAGAATTGATTGCCAGTAATTCTCAAGTTAAAATGACTGAGTACATAGATCAATATAGACAGAACCTAGTCCAAGGGCAGGAGCCAAATTGAATAGAATTGTGTGTTGGGGGGATGGAAAGAAGTAATTCTCAGAGGTTGGATGTGAAAGTGGAGGCCTTTAGAATTAGAGATCTAGATCCCAGTCCCCGCTTCACAATTTAATAGCTGAATGATCTTGTGTAAGTCATAACACTTCTGAACCTGGTTCTTTAGCTCTTAATTGCTATTTAGCTACTGTCCCAGGGCTTAAAACAGCTAATTTCACCATAGCCCCTGTCAAATCTTGTTCGGCTGGCACAGTGTTGTAAAAACTGAGTATGAGTGCAATCCCTGATGTAATATTATGACTGTCCTGTTAAAAATAATTCACCTCTTTACTCCTTTTAAGGCATTTGAGTTTGTGTTTAACTGAAATTCTGGGATGTAACCAGATTTGTTTCTTTATCAGTGATGGAATAGCTTCCAACCCAGAATTCTGATGGATTTGCTGTTACCAATAGCTTTCCTTTTCAGGAAATGAGAAGAACCTGGAGTTTGGGACCAAATAGGTCAGGGTTGATATTAGCTTCCTGACTTGTTCACTTACCCTCTGAGTCTTTTTTCTTGTTTGTTAAATGGATTCTCAGGATTGTTGTGAAGATTAGAGATATCAACGAAGAGGTTGGCACTATCGACGAAAAGGTTGGCTCATTATCAAATGTTACTAGCCTGCTAAGGCTTATGGACTCTATCCTGGTACCTACCCTCTTACCCTTTTCAATTAACAGGCATATGGCCATAGTGTTTTAACCCAGGAATCTTATGTTGATACATATTTGCTAGAGAATTCCTCCTGAAAGGTATGAGAAGCCAACTGAAAAAAGCCATTCAACCTGTGAGGAATCAGGTTTCTTACTTTCTTGAAGGAAGAGGCCTTAAATTGGGGAGTAACCATTTTATCTCTTTTATCTCTCTTCCCAGTGCCATTAAGAAACCTTTAATGCATCATTATGAGTTGTAAAGCTTCTAACTGTAGCATATGCCATATAGTCAGTCTGTGTGATTTAAAGCCTTAGCTCATTCCCGGGCAGCTATAATAACATTTCTTTAGAACCTCCCTCTGCCGAGGAGCGCCCACTCAACACCAGGACAAGGGAAATCATTTGAAAAGACTGACTCTTCATAGTGTTCCAGGTCCCATCTCCTTTGAAGATTGTCAGGTCATTGCCTAGAAAATAAAGCTAGTTCCCTTATCTCCTAAATATAGCTCCTTTGGGTTCTCCCAGGCAGATGCCTTCAATCAAGTGATTGCTTGGTAGCTTTTTGAAGTACAGACCATGAACATAAAGCTTTGATTTGGAAAGCCCTAAAGCCAGCAGGTGTACAGGATCTGAGCTTGAAGGTGTAGTAGTATCATCCCGATCCCACACACAGGACAGCTGGCTGTGCGTAGTAACGCTTTTTTCTGAGAACATGTGCAAAATTTTTAAGTTTTATGGATCTCAAAATTTTAAACATCAGTGATTAAAAGGAGTACTGCAGTAATCTTACTACTCACTCAGTGTGTGACTTGAGACTCAGGTTCTTTATCTGGCAGTTAGGGCTTATAGTAATTTACTAGGGCTGCCATAACAAAGTACCACAGCCTGTCTGGCTTAAACAACAGGAATTTATTTTCTCACAGTTTTGGAGGCTAGAATTCCAAGATCAGGATATCAGCAGGGTTGGGTTTTTCTGAGCCCTTTCTCTCTTCGGTTTATCAATGGCTGTCTTCATGTTTACATGGTATTCTCCCTCTGTGTGCATCTGTATCTTAATCTTCTTTTTATAAGGACACTAGTCATATTGGATTAGGGCCTTAACCAAGTATCCTCACCTCTTTAAGGACGCTGTCTCCATATAGTCACATTTGGAGAGACTGGGGGCCAGGCCTTCAACATAGGAGTTGGAGGCAGGGCAGAATTCAGGCCATAACAGGGTCCTTGCCTATTTTGTATTATTATTACTGGTTCCTTGGTTCTAAAAGTTTATAGAGAGTGCATGGTAACATTTGACATTTATTTCCTAGAAATGGGAGGTATAACTTCAGGGAACTATTCACTTTGAGAGAGTTCCTTGCCTAAGAAAACCCAAAGGCTGTCTAAGACAGATGCTAGAAAAGGTATTTTTATCATGGATTTCTTTTTTTTTTTTTAAGATTTTTAAAAATTTATTAGAGAGAGAATGAGTGGGGGGAGGGGCAGAGGGAGAAGCAGACTCCCTGCAGAGCAGGGAGCCTGACACAGGGCTTGATCCCAGGACCCCAGGGTCATGACCTGAGCCAAAGGCAAATGCTTAACCAACTGAGCCACCCAGGCACCTCGTATCCTGGATTTCTTGATCCAGCCCCAGCAAGTAGAGGAGTGCATGATGAAAAAAGCCCCTTTGCCTTCTGGTCCCTAAATGAGAGTCCAGCATTCCTTTGGTTGCTGATTCCAGATGTGCTTCTGCGGTTGTTCCTTCTTCCAATCTAACCTCCCCTGCCTTGCTTCTCCAGTGAAGTCATAAGCAAATATTTGTGATAGTTTCTTGTCACCGTGGTGACTGAAGAAGCACAGCCTGGTTCTCCTTCCAGCTTTGCTGTCAGCTCTGCTCAAAGGAGGGGACAGCCCTCTAGGAGAGCCCAGACTCAGAGTCATGAAAAACCATGTGTCAGGTAATGGGGGACAGCAATCCATAGTGCTACCTTTAGGAATTTGTCCTGTGCCTTTTAGTCTCCAGGCACAGGAGTAATCAGGAACTCCAAGGGAGGCCACTGCAGTCCCCTAGAATTTTTTTTAATAAAAATTCACTTAGGGATGCCTGGGTGGCTCAGTCAGTTAGGGTCTGCCTTTGGCTCAGGTCGTGATCCCAGGGTCCTGGGATGGAGCCCCGCATCGGGCTCCTTGCTCAGCAGGAAGCCTGCTTCTCCCTCTGCCTGCTGCTCCCCCTGCTTGTGCTCTCTCTCTCTCTCTCTGACAAATAAAATCTTTTTTTAAAAAAAAATAATAAATTCACTTGGGTTTCACCAAGTGGATGTGGAGACATGCACATTCTAAGACCCACTACTGCAATTGGGTTCACCAAGCTACTTCCAGAATGACCGAGGCACCTTCTCTGAAGTTTCATTTCCTCAGTTTCTCTAGCTCCGGAATTCAGCTCTTTTTTCAACTTCCATTTTCATTTCTCTTTCACTCAGATTCTCTTAGTAGACTCTACTCTGCCCCCCTCCCATTTATATATGGGTGTTTCACTCCCAACATGATTTCCTGGTTGAAGAACCAGCCCAAATCTTATCTTGGGAGATTTCTTTTTTTTTTTAATTTATTTTTCTTGATGTAGTGTTCCATGATTCATTGTTTGCATATAACACCCAGTGTTCCATTCAATACGTGCCCTCTTTAATACCCATCACCAGGCTAACCCATCCCCCACCCCCCTCCCCTCTAGAACCCTCAGTTTGTTTCTCAGAGTCTACAGTCTCTCATGGTTCGTCTCCCCCTCTGATTTCCCCCCCTTCATTTTTCCCTTCCTACTATCTTCTTTTTTTTTTTTTAACATAGAATGTATTATTTGTTTCAGAGGTACAGGTCTTTGACAGAGCACAAGTAGGCAGAGCGGCAGGCAGAGGGAGAGGGAGAAGCAGGCTCCCCGCTGAGCAGAGAGCCGGATGTGGGACTGGATGCCAGGACCCTGGGATCATGACCTGAGCTCAAGGCAGCTGCTTAACCGACTGAGCCACCCAGGTGCCCCGGGAGATTTCTTTTAAAACTCTCATTACAGGGGCGCTTGGGATCCAGCCCCACATCCGGCTCTCTGCTGAGCAGGGAGCTTGCTTCTCCCTCTCCCTCTCCCTCTGCCACTACCCCCTGCTTGTGCGCGCGCTCTCTCTCTCTCTCTCAAATAAATAAATAAAATCTTTAAAAAAAAATAAACTCTCACTACAATCACCCCAACCACTTCAGAAGAGAGCAATCTTAGAATTACTTGTTCGTTCTGTGTGCCTGTAAAACTTATTTTTCACCCCTTTAGCAATACCTTTAGTAACTGTTTCCAATTAGAAATTGAGGAGAATGGGGGGCACCTGGGTGGCTTAGTTGGTTAAGTTTCTGACTTTGATCTCAGCCAGGTCTTGATCTCAGGGTCATGAGTGCAAGACCCACATTGGGCTCCTCCCTGTGCATGGAGCCACTTTTAAAAAAAAGAGAAAGGAGGGCGCCTGGGTGGCTCAGTTGGTTAAGCGACTGCCTTCGGCTCAGGTCATGATCCTGGAGTCCCGGGATCGAGTCCCGCATCGGGCTCCCTGCTCGGCAGGGAGTCTGCTTCTCCCTCTGACCCTCCCTCCTCTCATGTGCTTGCTCTCTCATTCTCTCTCTCTCAAATAAATAAATAAATAAATCTTTAAAAAAAAAAAAAAATAAAAAATAAAAAAAAGAGAAAGGAAAGAAGAAAAAAAAAGGAAATTTAGAGAATGGGAAATGCCTCTAGAGGGAGACTAAGTAAGGCTTCCTCTACTTGTGCGTTAACATAGGTACGCTCGTGCTCGCTCGCTCTCTTTCAAATAAAATCTTTTAAATAAATAGAGTGGGACGCTTAACCCACTGAACCACCCAGGTGCCCCAATCAGCGTCACTCCTATCAGTTTTTTAAATACTGAGATTGTTTTTAAAATGTAAATATGGGGTGGAAGGTATGATAAGGTCCCTCTGGCCACAGGAAGAGACAGGAATGAGGTGCAGAAGGAAGAAGTTTGTTATGCTCACAGGTCAGAGAGGGAGCCACTGCATGCTTGTAGGGTCCCAGCAGAAAGCACCAGGTGGTCAGGAGGCAGAAGGAGCAGGGGCAAGCTGATTTAGGCCAGAGCCTTTATTGAGATTTCTGAGGTAAAGTGAAGGCAGGGCATAGTAAACAGTTTAGGACTGGCTAGTTTTTGGTTGTTTTTTGTTTTATTTTGTTTTAAGATTTTATTTATTTATTTGACAGAGCAAGAGAGCACAAGCGGGGGGAGCGGCAGGCAGAGGGAGAGGGAAAGGGAGAAGCAGACTCCCCACTGAGCAGGGAGCCCAACATGGGGCTCCATCCCAGGACCCTGGGATCATAACCTGAGCCAAAGGCAGACATTTAACCAACTGAGCCACCCAGGTGCCCCCCTCTGTATTATTCTAAGCATTTTATGGTCTTCGCTTGTATTTAGGTTGCTGATCCATTTTGAGTTAATTTTTGTATATGGTATGAGCTAGGTGTCCAACACAGTTCCTTCATATCTGGAAATCTAGTTGTCCCTGCACTATTTTTTGAAGAGACTATTCATACTCCACTGAATGGACTTGATACCTTTATTAAAATTATTTGGCTGACCATAGAGGTGTGAATTTTTTTTTTACACTCTGAAATTTATTCCGTTGATCTGTAAACACCCTATGCCAGTACCACGCTATTCTGATTATTGTAGCTTTGTAGTAAGTTATAAAATCAGGAAGTGTAAGTCCTCCAACTTTATTATCCAAGAGTATGTTGTTACTTTCCACATATTTGTGAATTTCTGGCTTCATTCCATATGGTCATAGAAGATACTTTGTCTGATTTCAATCTTTTAGAATTCATTGAGACTCTTTGTGGCCTACAAGGTCTATCCTGGAGAATGTTCCATGTATACCTGAGAAGATATATTCTCTTGAGTGTTCTATAGATCTTTTTAGGTCTAGCTGATTCATAATGTTGTTGAAGTCCTCTGTTTCCTTATTAAATCTTCTATTAAGTGTTCATTTTTTTAAAAGATTGATTTATTTGATTTTTTTTTTTTTTTAAGATTTTATTTATTTATTTGAGAGAGAGAGAGAATGAGAGCCAGAGAGCATGAGAGGGAGGAGGGTCATAGGGAGAAGCAGACTCCCTGCCGAGCAGGGAGCCTGATGCGGGACTCGATCCTGGGACTCCAGGATCATGACCTGAGCCGAAGGCAGTCGCTTAACCAACTGAGCCACCCAGGCGCCCTAAAAGATTGATTTATTTGAAAGAGAGAGCACACACGAGCCAGGGGAGGGGCAGAGGAAGAGGGAGAGAGAGAATCTGAAGCAGATGCTGTGCTGAGCTTGGTATCATGACCTGAGCCAAAACCAAGAGTCAGCCTCTTAGCCAGCTGAGCTGCCCAGGCACCCTGGTGCATTTATGTTTTATAATTGCTATATCTTCTTGATGAATTGACCCTTTTATCAGTATATAATGTCCTTCTTTATCTCTTGTAACAATTTTTGACTTGAAGTTTTTGTCTGATATTAGTATAGCTATCCCAGCTCTTTTTTGGTTACCAAATGGATGAAATACCTTTTTCCATCCATTTACTTTAAACTTGTCCGTGTCTTTGGATATGCAGTAAGTCTTTGCAGACAGTGTATAGTGGTTGGAGAGCTTAGTCCATTTACATATAATATATTACTGATAAGGAAGGATTTTTGGAATTTTACTCATTGTTTCCTTTGTCTTACACATTTTTTGTTCTTCTCTTCCTCCATTACTGCCTTTTGAGTTCAGTTGATTTTTGGTAGTGAATTGTTTTGATTGCCTTCTCATTTCCTTTTGTGTATATTTTTAATTTCTATTTTGTGTATGTATTTTTAGGTATTGTGGTTACCATAGGGATTACATTTAACATTCTAAATTCATAGCAATCTAGGCTGAATTGGTACCAACTTAACTTAAAAAAGTCTTTTTCTATACAGTTCCAGTTCCCCTTATGTTGTTGCCGTCACAAATTACATCTTTACACGTTGTATGCCTGGTAACAGATTTGTAATTATTTTATATGTTTGTCCTTTAAATCATCTAGGAAGTAAAACGTGGAGTTACAAACCAAAAATATAATAATACTGATTTTTGTATTTACCCGTGTAGTTACCTTTACTGGCTTCAAGTTACTGTGGAGTGTCCTTTCATTTCCTTTCGTTTTCAGTTTGAAGGTCACCCTTTAGTATTTCTTGTTTAGCAGGTCTAGTGGTAACAGACTTCCTCAGCTTTTGTTTATCAGAAATGTCTTAATTTCTCCCTTGTTTTTTTTATTTAATTTTTTTTAAAGATTTTATTTATTTATTTGTCAGAGCGCGAAAGAGAGCACAAGCAGAGGGAGCAGTAGGCAGAGGGAGAAGCAGGCTTCCCGCTGAGCAAGGAGCCTGATGCGGGGCTCGATCCCAGGACTGGGATCATGACCTGAGCTGAAGGCAGATGCCCAACCAACTGAGCCACCCAGGCGCCCCTTCTCCCTTGTTTTTGAAGCATAATTCTGTCAGATATAGAATTCGTTTGACAGGTTTTTTTTTTCTTTTGGGTCTTTAAATTTGTCATCCCAGTGCCTTCTGGCCTTCATGGTTTCTAATGAGAAATTGGCTTGTTATGTGATGAGTCGCTTCTCCCTCACTGTTTTCAAGATTCTCTTTGTGTCTTTGGCTCTCAGCAGTTTGATTGTGTGTTCTAGATATGGAGTTTATTCTCTTTGGGATTCAGTGAACATCTTTATGTGTAGATGCATGACTTACATTGAATTTGGGAGGTTTTCTGCCATTATTTCTTAAATTCTTTCTGTCCCTCTTTCTATTTCTTTGACTCCCATAATGATTGTTGGAATCTGATGGGTCTTCTAGGCTCTGTTACTTTTCATTCTTCGTCCTTTCTGCTCCTCAGATTTCATAATTTCAGTGTTCCTGTCTTGAAGTTTGCTGCTTCTATCATCTGCTCACATCTGCCATTGAACCCCTCTAGTGGATTTTTCATTTCAGTTATTGTACTTTTCAACTCCAGAACTTTTTTTTTAAGTTTATCTATTTATTTATTTAAGTAATCTCTACCTCCAACGTGGGGCTGAAATTCACAACCCCAAGATCAAGAGTCGCATGCTCCTCCCAACTGAGCCAGCCAGGCACCCCTCAACTCCAGAACTTCTGTTTTTCTTCTTCTGTTTGGTCCTTTTTCAGTTTGTTGATACTCATTTTGTTCATGCATTGTTTTCCTGATTTCCTTTAGTTTGTTTGCTTATTTATATTTAGCTCTTTGAGTGTATTTAAAACCATTGTTTGAAAGTCTTTGCCTAGTATGTCAAGTATCTGGGTTTTATCAGGGATAGTTTCTTTCTTTTTTTTAAAGATTTTATATTTTTATTTGGCAGAGAGAGACACAGCGAGAGAGGGAACACAAGCAAGGGGGACTGGGAGAGGGAGAAGCAGGCCTCCCGCCGAGCAGGGAGCCTGATGCGGGGCTCTATCCCAGGACCCTGGGATCATGACCAGAGCCGAAGGCAGATGCTTAAGGACTGAGCCACCCAGGCGCCCCCTCAGGGATAGTTTCTGTCCATTTATTTTGTCCTTTCGAATGGGCCATACTTCCCCTTTTTCTTCATATGCCTTGTGATTTTTTTTTTAATTAAAAACTGGAAATTTGAATATTATAATATTGTAACTCTGGAAATCAGTTTTTCTTTTTCTTTTTTTTTTTTTAAAGATTTTATTTATTCATTTGAGACACAGACATACAGAGAGAGAGAGCATGAGCAGGGGGGAGAGGCAGAAGGAGAGGGAGAAGCAGGCTCCCCACTGAGCCAGGAGCCCAACGCGGCCTTGATCCCAGGATCCCGGGATCACGACCTGAGCTGAAGGCAGACGCTCAACCATCTGAGCCACCCAGGCACCCTGGAAATCAGTTTTTCTATTTGTCATGTGTTCTTGGCCCATTTGTGTTTTTTTCTTTTATAATTCCATTTTATCTCCATTATTGGCTTAAAGAAATGTTTTAAATGGGAAAAAGTTATTTTATATGTACCTATATGTTTACCATTTCTAGTATCCTTCCTTCTGTGAGGATCTGAGTTACCATCTGATATCGTTTTCCTTCTACTTCAAGTACTGTAGTTTGTTTTTGTTTTGTTTTAGAACTGTAGTATTTCTTCAGTGCATGTCTGCTAGAGACAAAGTCTCAGCTTTTGTTTTCTATTTCACTTTCATTTTTGAAAGTATTTTCATTGAGTATAGAATTCTAGTTTGACAGGTTTCCTTCAGTAAATTCAGGATGGTACTTCATTATCTTCTGACTTCTGTAGTTTCTGGCAAGAAGTCACGTCATTCTTATCTTTGGTCTTCTATGTGTAATGAGTCATTCTAGCTGTTTTTCAGATTTTCTTTATCACTGGTTTTCAGGAATTTTGCTATGATGTGCCTTAGTGTGATTTTCTTTGTTTTTTAAAGATTTATTTATTTATATGAGAGAGAGAGCGTGCGCGCATGTGTGTGCAGGGGGTGGGGGGTGGGCAGAGGGAGAGGGGGAGAGAATCCAAGCCGACTCCATGTTGAGCACGGAGCCCCATACAGGACTCAATCTCACGAGCCTGAGATCACCACCTGAGCTGAAGCCAAGAGTCGGTCGCTGAACTGACTGCGCCACCCAGCTGCCCCTGATTTTCTTTGTTTTTATCATAATTAAGGTTTATCATGGTTTCTTGGGTATATGGGATCAAATTTGGAAATTTTTCAGTCTTTGTTTCTTCATAAGTTTTTTTCTGTCTCCCTTCCTCCTCCACCCCACTTTTCCTCCTGTGAATCCAGCTACAGGTATATTAGGCCATTTGATAACATTTGTACTGCAGCATCATTTTGGGGTCTATTTTCTTCTGACTGTAGGTCATATTTTCCTGCTTTTTGGCACATCTGTAAGTTTTTAATTGGATTTTTGATGGAATTTTTTGTTTTTGTTTTTTTAAAGGATGTAGAGCTTTATAGGCAGTTGTTACATTCTGCTCAGTTGATCAGTTTAAGTCTTGTTTTTAAACTTTGTTAGTAGTCTTTTGTAGGGATAGTTTAATCTCACTATTAAAGCATAGCCCTTTTAGGGTCTTCACTGAATGCCCTGAGTGATCAGTGAGGAATCTCCATTCTGATTCATCAAGTGCCTTCCCGCCCTTAGTCTTCAGCATGGATTTACGGGAACCCCAAATAGATTTCCTCAGTTTTTTTCTGTGTATCTCACTCTTCTCTGGAACTCTGCCTCACAATTTCCAGCTGTCTCAATCTCTTTAAACCGTCCAGTCTCTTTCCCCAACTAATAAGATTCCTGTGCTATTTGGTAACCCTCTCCCTGCTCAGTGGTCTAGAACATGTTTCCTGGCAGAAAGTCAAGGAGATAAGTAGGGCTCACACTCTTGGGGATCACAGGTTTTCACTGCCTCATGTCCAATATCTGAAACAGTTTACAGCAGGAAGGTAAATCAATCCCTGTTATTCCACCATGACTGGAATGGAAGTGATAGATAGCTATGTTAATGTCTAACAAAGTAGACAAAAAGCATTGTTAAGGAATAATTAGGCTGTTTACAGTTTAAAAAAAAAATTCCTAAATACACCAGGAAGGACAGGACTGTTCTAAATGTATGTACCTCTAATAAAATTGTCTTAGAATATATAAAGCAGGGGCGCCTGGGTGGCTCAGTCGTTGGGTGTCTGCCTTCGGCTCAGGTCACGGTCCCGGGGTCCTGGGATCAAGCCCCGCATCGGGCTCCCTGCTCAGCGGGAAGCCTGCTTCTCCCTCTGCCCCTGCTTGTGTTCCCTCTCTTGCTGTGTCTCTGTCAAACAAATAAAATCTTTTTTTTTTTTTTTTAAGATTTTGTTTATTTGACAGAGAGAGACACAGCGAGAGAGGGAACATAAGCAGGGGGAGTGGGAGAGGAAGAAGCAGGCTTCCCACTGAGCAGGGAGCCCGATGTCGGGCTCGAACCCAGGACCCTGAGACCATGACCTGAGCCAAAAGCAGACGCCCAACAACTGAGCCACCCAGGCGCCCCCATGACTTTGAATCTTGAATTTAGGTCTTTTTCCAGGCTGGTGATATGTGGTACACTACTCTCTCTTAATGCTGGCCAGCAGCAGTGAGGCCCAGCCCCCAGCCAGCCATGTGATCACAAAGGTAAACAACTGATACACTTACAACCATTCTGTGCCCATATGGCCATTCTTTTTTTTTTCCACTTTCCATATAGTATTCAATTTTTTTCCACTTTCCATATAGTATTCAATAAGTTACATGAGATAGTAAATATGTTACTATAAAATACCTTTGTGTTGGATGATTTTGCCCAACTGTAGGCTAATATGAGTGTTCTGAGCACATTTAAGGTAGGCTAGGCTAAGTTATGATATTCCGTAGGTTAGGTGTATTAAATGCATTTTTGACTTACAGTATCATCAGCTTAACAGTGGGTTTATGAGGACATAGCTCAATCATATAAGTCAAGGAAGATCTGTAAATTTAAAAGAATCTCTGAGACTCTAACTACAGTGTAATTATATTAGAAGTAAATAACAGAAGAAGTAAGTCCCCAAATATTACTAATTTAAAAGAACACTCATGATCCAAATAAAACTGATGGAAATTAGGTATTCAGAAGTGAATTACAATTAAAATATTAATTTGAAGGAAATTTAAAAGCCTTAGGAAGATAATAACCAAAATAAAAAGTCTGAACATGAATGACTTAGGTACATGAGTTAGAAAAAAGTAGACAGGAGGGGCTCCTGGGATAGAGCCCCCCATTGGGCTTCCTTCTTGGCGGGGAGTTGGCTTCTCTCTCTCCCGCTGATCCTCCCTAGTGCTCATTCTCTCTCTCTCTCTCTCTCTCTCTCTCTCTCTCTCAAAGTCTTTTTAAAAAAATAAATGAAATTACCCACGAAATCCTGTGATAAGCTGCACTTGGTCAAGATGAATTAGTTTTTTTATACATCGCAGGTTATGTTTTAATATTATTTAGAATTTTTGTATCCTTGTTCACAAATGACCTAAGAAAAGTATAGGACCTTCTCATATTATTATTCTTTGGTGTTGTTATCAAAAGAAATGCTCCTCGGGGCACGGTGTTAAGCATCAGCTCTTGGTTTCTGCTCAGGTCATGATCTCATAGGTCTTGGGATTGAGCCCCAAGTCTGGCTTGGCACTCAGCGGGGAATCTGCCCCTCCCCCCACTCACTCTCTCAAATAAATAAACCTTAAAAAAAAAAAAGAAATACCCCTTATTTTCCTGTTTTCTGAATGTATAAGAGTAAATAAATAATTTATTGAAAATTTGGCAGAACTCTGTAAAACCACTTAGGCCTGGCATTTTCTTTCTTTCTTTTTTTTTAAGATTTTATTTATCATTAGAGGGAGAGAGTGAGCACAAGCTAGGGGAGCGGCACGCAGAGGGAGACGCAGGCTGCCCGCTGAACAAGAACCCCGACGCAGAACTTGATCCCAGGACCCTGGGATCACGACCTGAGCCGAAGGCAGACGTTTAACCGACTGAGCCACCCAGGCACCCCGGCCCGGCGTTTTCTTTGTTAACTAGTCTTTACTGTTGATTCAATGTATTTCATGATTATAAAGCTAGTGAAACATCCTATTTGAGTCAATTGTGGTAACTTAATGTTATTCTAGGAATTTGTCTTTTCAGAGGTGTTAGCATAAAGTTAATGTTCTTTTTAATTTCCTAGTTACTTGTAGTTCTTTTTTTATTTCTAGTATTTGTGTCCTCTTTTGTTCTTTTATTTATTTATTTTTAAGATTTTATTTATTTATTTATTTGACAGACAGCAAGAGAGGGAACACAAGCAGGGGGAGTGGGAGAGGGAGAAGCAGGCTTTCCGCTAAGCAGGGAGCCTGATGTGGGGCTCGATCCCAGGACCCTGGCATCATGACCTGAGCTGAAGGCAGATGCTTAACGACTGAGCCATCCAGGTGCCCCTCTCTTTTTTTTTTTTTTTTAAATTCTTTTTTTTTTTTTTTTTTTTTAAGATTTTATTTATTTATTTGAGAGAGAGAGAAAGCACATGAGAGGGGTTAGGGTCAGAGGGAGAAGCAGACTCCCCGCCGAGCAGGGAGCCTGATGCGGGACTCGATCCAGGGACTCCAGGATCATGACCTGAGCCGAAGGCAGTCGCTTAACCAACTGAGCCACCCAGGCGCCCCAGGCGCCCCTCTCTTTTGTTCTTTTAAAAATCTTACCAGATTTGACTTCTTTTAGTCTTTTGAAATATCCAAGTTTTTCCTTTTTTAATCCTCTCTACTGTATGATTTTTCTGTGTTCTACTTTAAAAAAAATTTTTTTGAGAGTGTGCAAGAGTGCATGTATGGGGAGGAGAGGGAGAGGGAGAAGTAGACTCCTTGCTGAGCAGGGAGCCTACCCATGGGGAGCCCCTCATGGATAATTTTATATTAGAAAATCTATAGTTTAATTCATTCATTATGCCTTTTAAAGAGAAAAACCACATATCATCTCAGTAGATGCAGAAAAAGGATTGGAAAATAATCAACACTTAGTCATGATTAAAAACGTGTAGAAAACTAGGAATACAGGGGTCTTTTTTAAACTGATCAAAGATGTATGCCAGGGCTCCTGGGTGGCTCAGTTGACTGCCTTTGGCTCGTGATCCCAGGGTCCTGGGATTAAGCCCCACATCAAGCTCCCTGTTAAGCAGGGAGCCTGCTGCTCCCTCTTCCTCTGCTGCTCCCTCTTCCTCTGCTGCTCCCCCCTGCTTATGTTCTCTCTCTCTCAAATAAATAAAATCTTTTTTTAATTTAAATTCAATTAGTCAACATACAGTACATCATTAGTCTCAGATGTAGAGTTCAGTAATTCATCAGTTGCACATAACACCGAGTGCTCATCACATCACATGCCTTCCTTAATGCCCATCACCCTAAAATTTTTTTTAAAAGATTTATGTTAGAGAAAGTGTCTGTGTGTGTGAGAGAGAGAGAGAGAGAGAGAGAGAGAGAGTGGGGGAGGGGCAGAGGGAGAGGTAGAGAAAGAATCTCAAGCAGAGCCCAGCAGGGGGCTTGATCCCATGACCCTGAGATTATGACCTGAGCCAAAACCAAGAGTCAGACGCTTAATCGATTGAGCCACCCAAGCACCCCACAAATAAAATCTTTTTTTTTTTTTTTTTTTTTAAGAAAATATGATGTTGGGGCAAGAAAGAAATTGATCAAGAGATTCTAAAACTAGACTTGGGGGGGCACCTGGGTGGCTCAGTTGATTAAGCGTCTGCCTTCGGCTCAGGTCATGATCCTGGGGTCCTGGGATAGAGCCCCATGTCAGGCTCTTTGCTCAGCTGGGAGCATGCTTCTCCTTCTCCCTCTGTCTACTGCTCTGCCTACTTGTGCATTCTCTCTCTGTGTGCAAATAAAATCTTTTAAAATTTTTCAAAAATTAAAAAAAACTAAAACTAGACTTGGTCAGAAAGGGAGATTTGTTTGATGACAGGAGTGGCATAGTGAGAAAGGAAAGTGTTCAGTAAACCGTGCCAAGACAATTATTTATCCACATGGAAAAAAATGAAATTGAATCCCTATCTCATATACAGTTAAGTGTCAGGTAGATGAAACACTTGCATGTAAAAGGCAAGTTTTAAAACCTCTAGAAGACATAAGAAGCTATCTTTCTGATTTGGGGAGCATGAAAGGGTTTATTAAACAAGACACATAGAAAAAGCTAAGTATAAAAAAAATTTTAACTATGTTATATATATAATATATGTATTTGTATATATATATTTAACTACTATATATATATTATATATATATATTAAGAACTTGTTAAAGAACTCCATAAAGTAAAAATTGAAAAAACTGAAAAGCTTCAAAATGCTAGAAGATATTTGTAACACAAATAACCCACAAGAGATTAACAACTAGAATATCTAAAGAGCTACAGATTGATAAGAAAAGGGCAAATAATTCAATAGAAAAATGTTCAAAATACACAAATAGATTTTTCAGAGAAGGGTAAACATGGCTAATAAATATAAAATCTAACCTCATTAGTAATCTGGGATGTGCAAATCATTATCAGTGAAATACCTCATACACAGTAGGGATTGGCAAAAGTGAAAATTCCAAGTAATAAGATATATATCAATGGGAACCTGTTGTGTATTGCTAAGATAGTGTAAATTGGTATCACAGTGGAAGGCAACATGGTGCTAGTTGGTCAAGTTTAACATTTACCTGCCTACAACCCAGCAATTCATTCCTTAGAGTTCTCAAAGTGCGATCTGCAGAGTATTTCAGAGGGCCTGGGAAGTGAAGACTAAGATGTTATTTGCCAACTCAAAATGGATCAAAGACTTAATTGGTAAAAACTGAAGCTATAAAACTCCTAGAAGACAACATTGGAAAAAAAGACCTTGGTCTTGGCAATGATTTTTTTGGATATGACACCAAAAACATAAGCAACAAAAGCAAAAATAAACAAGTGGGACTACATCAAACTAAGAAAGCTTGAACTAAACTTAAAAGCTGCTATACAGCAAAAGAAACAGTCAACAAAATGAAAAGGCAACCTATAGAATGGGAGAAAATATTTGCCAACCATGTATCTGATAAGGAGTTAATATCCAAAATATATAAGGAGCTCATACAACTCAACAACAGACCCCAAATATTCCAATTAAAAATGGGCAAAAGGGGGCGCCTGGGTGGCTCAGTCATTGAGCGTCTGCCTTCGGCTCGGGTCATGGTCCCGGGGTCCTGGGATCGAGCCCCGCATCGGGCTCCCTGCTCAGCGGGAAGCCTGCTTCTCTCTCTCCCTCTCCCACTCCCCCTGCTTGTGTTCCTGCTCTCGCTGTGTCTCTCTCTCTCAAATAAATAAATAAAAATCTAAAAAAAAAAATGGGCAAAGGACCTGAATAGACATTTTCCCCAGAGCCAGACATATGAGTGGCCAATAGGTACATGAAAAAAGTGCTTAACATCACCAGTCATCAAGGAAATGCAAATCAAAATCACAGTGAGGTACCACCTCACACCTGTTGGAATGGCTATTATCAAAAACACAAGAGGTAAGGTATGCCTGGCTGGCTCAGTTGGAAGAATGTGCAACTCTTGATCTTGGGGTTAATGAGTTCAAGCCTCACCATGGATGTAGAGGTTACTTAACTGAATAAATAAATAAAAACTTTAAAAACCCCAAGAGATAACAAGTGTTGGCAAGAATTTGGAGAAAAGGGAAGGTTTGTTCTCGGCTGGTAAGAATGTAAGTAGGTAGGGGTTCCTGGCTGGCTCAGTCAGTAGAGTATGCAACTCTTGATCTCAGGGTGGTGAGTTCAAGCCCTAAACTGGGTATAGAGTTTACTTTAAATTTTTTTTAAAAATAATGTAAATAAGTAAAGCTACTATGGAAGAGGGTATGGAACTACCTCAAAAATTTAAAAATATAACTGCCATATAACCTATCAGTACTACTTCTGTGAAATGAAATCACTATGTCAAAGAGATATGTGTACCCTCGTGTCATTGCAGCAATATTTACAAGAGCCAAGACATGAAAACAACCTAAGTGCCCCATCAACAGATGAATGGATAGGGAAAACATGATGTATATATAAACAATGGACTATTATTCAGCTATAAAAAGAAAGGAATTCTGCTATTTGTTTTTTGGTTTTTTTTAAAGATTTTATTTATTTATTTGACAGAGAGAGACACAGCGAGAGAGGGAACACAAGCAGGGGGAGTGGGAGAGGGAGAAGCAGGCTTCCCGCGGAGCAGGGAGCCCGATGCGGGCCTCGATCCCAGGACCCCGGGATCATGACCTGAGCTGAAGGCAGATGCTTAACGACTGAGCCACCCAGGCGCCCCAGGAATTCTGCTATTTGTGACAGTATGGATGAATCTTGCGGTCATTATGCTAAGTGAAATAATAAGTAAAAAAGAGAAGGACAAATATAAATCCATGTATGTGTAGAATCTGAAAAGACCAAACTCAAAGAAACTGTAGATGGGTGGTTGCCAATCTGGGGTGGGGGAAATGAATGAAGGTGGTCAACAAGTACAAACTTCAGTTGTAAAGTAAGTTCTGGGGATCTGATTGTGGTGACTATAGTTAACAGCACTGTAGTATATACTTTAAAGTTGCTAAGAGAATAGATCTTAAATGTTTTCACCACACACACACACACAAAACAGTAACTGAGGTGATGGATATGTCAACTAACCTTATGTGGTAATCATCTTGCAGTATGATGCATAGATCATCACTTTGTGTACTGTAAACTTAAATGATATAGATCAGTTATATCTCAATATAGCTAGAAAAAATTTAAAAATGTTATTGGCCAATTTCTACTATTTTGATGTTTGTATTGCAGAAGTAGTTCAAAAGCAATGATGGGTGAAATTTCTGGTGCCTTAGCACAGATCAGGACAGTGGTACCAAACTGTACTAGTAGTCCATGTATTTGCCACTAACTCCCTCACTGTTGGAAAAAAAATTTGCTAGTTTCACTTAAGAATGTCCTTGATGAAACAGTACAAACCCAACCTTTGAAAATGTGTCTGGAGGAGAATCACCTGTGGGTAATTGAGTTACTAGCTAAATTAGACATTTTTTAAATTGACACCATTTTGGGGGCGCCTGGATGGCTCAGTCGTTAAGCGTCTGCCTTCAGCTCAGGTCATGATCCCAGGGTCCTGGGATCGAGCCCCACATCGGGCTCCCTGCTCGGCGGGAAGCCTGCTTCTCCCTCTCCCACTGCCCCTGCTTGTGTTCCCTCTCTCGCTGTCTCTGTCAAATAAATAAACAAAATCTTTAAAAATAAGTAAATAAATAAATAGACGATTTTTTAAGAAAAAAAGAGACAGGGGCGCCTGGGTGGCTCAGTTGTTAGGCGTCTGCCTTTGGCTCAGGTCATGATCCCAGGGTCCTGGGATCGAGCCCCACGTCGGGCTCCCTGCTCAGTGGGAAGCCTGCTTCTCCCTGTCCCGCTCCCCCTGCTTATGTTCCCTCTCTCGCTGTCTCTCTCTCTCTGTCAAATAAAAATCTTAAAAGAGAGAGAGAGAGAGAGAGACAAACCAAAAAATAGACTGAACTATAGAGAACAAACTGATGGTGCAGGTGGGCAGGGGGATGGGTAAAAGAAGTGATAGGGATTAAGAGCACACTTATCTTGATGAGCACCGAGTAATGTATACAATTGTTGAATCACAATATTGTACACCTGAAACTAATATAACATATGTTAACTATACTTGAATATTTTTAAAAAGTTGACACTATTTTTACTCGAAAGAGTGACTGACAGACAAACTGGTTATTCAGACTTAGATACTGGGCAGATGTTTTCTCAAAATGAATGAAATTCAGGATAGCAGTTTCCTTTTGGCTGGAGTTGGAGTGGGGCTGGAGGAGCCTGGGACAGGGTAAGGGCCCACAAGATTCAGACATATTGATAATGTTCTAGTTTTTAGATTTGGTGGTGGGTTTACAGATGCTCATTGTATTTTTTGCTTGGTAACATTATGTTTCATATTTTTGTATGTATCAAATATTACAGAATAAAGTTTAAATTTTAATGTGAAAAATAGATGGTGGGCATACGGGTTATTAAAGATAACATGGTATTCCACTGAATTAGATATGCTGTAATGTATTTCACCTAGCTCAGTTAAATATATTTGAGTTTATTGGGCAAGTCAAGTTTTCTCTCTTGTCATAGAGGTGATCATAACTTGTGAGCATTTACCATATGGCCTAGCATTGTTTTAAGTAGTACTTCACAGGTACTAACCTATTTAATCCTTACAACTCTATGAAGTAGGAAGTCATGTCCCTGTTTTAAAGATGAGATGTCAGGTGCTAAGTTATTGAGATTATCCGGCCTCCTTGAGGAGCGTCGGTCCCCTGAGTAGGGGAGATTGGGAGGCTGGGTAGGGACAGAAGCCCAGTGAAAAAGAAATGCTGTCCTCTTAAAAGCTTTTGTATTTGTTATCTTCTCTTTTTCTAGAGACCATGGCGAGCCCCGGGAAAGACAATTATCGAATGAAGAGCTATAAGAACAATGCCCTAAACCCTGAGGAAATGAGACGAAGAAGAGAGGAGGAGGGCATTCAGCTCCGGAAGCAGAAACGGGAGCAACAAGTAGGTTAACCTGAGTGTGCTCAAACATACTGTTCAGGAAAACAATCCAGCCACCATGGTTGGTCTCCACCTTACATTCTCACTTTCCCCTTAGGAAAATAGCTTAGCTCTGTGGGCCACTCATCTAGTTTCCTTTATTGTAAAGATGCTGGAAGCTTTGAAAAAAGAACCAATCTCTTACTCCTTTTCCATAATTTAGAACAACTTACGGGGTGCCTGGGTGGCTTAGTTGGTTAAGCATCTGACTCTTGATTTCAGCTCAGGTCATGACTTCGGGGTTGTGAGATCGAGGCCGCCCCCCCGCCCCGAATCGGGCTCTGCATGGGCATGAAGCCTGCCTGCTTAAGATTCTCTCTCTCCCTCTGCCCCTCCCCGCAACTTGCACTCACGCATGCTCTCTCTCAATTTAAAAAAAAAAAAAAAAAATTTAGACGTCATTTTTGTCTATTTTCACATATATGAAATATATATATATCATTTTTCATATATTGTCTTCAATATAATATTCTAGTTCTAGCCCCTTGTTGTCTTCTCTCTTCTTCACCCCCATAGTCAGTGTTAGGCCTGGCTCCTTAAGAGGTTCATCAGCCATTCTGGCTGCCTTACTTCTCTGTCTTAAGTCCATTCTTTGTAAGTCTCCCTAGGACTGAGACTTTATTAATGCCTCATCATCTATTCTGGCATAAACCACCACGATTGGTGCCTTGCCCAGGTCTAGATGCAGTTACCTAACCTGCTTTTGCCCACCCTCTTGCTTTACTCTTATTTCTTTCCTTCAAAGCCTTTTATACCCATCAACTTTTATACAAAGGGCACAGAAATCTTCACATGTTCTCTTAGGGGCACCTAGTTGGCCTAGTCAGTAGAACATGCAACTCTTAATCTCAGGGTCATGAATTCAAGCCCCACATTGGGCATAGAGCTTACTTTTAAAAAAAAGGAAAAATGTTCTCTTAAAAAATGTGAACAATTAGGTATAACATAGTAAAGCTGTTGAGTATCTTTCCATGTCAATATATTAAGCTTGGCATTATCTCAGCTATGCTAGCATATCCTTGACAGTTACTGCCATAATTTAGCATTGGATCATTCTTGGTTTTCTTTATTACAGTGAATAGTTTAACCACTCTCTTCTCTTTCAGCTTTTTAAACGGAGAAATGTGGAGCTGATTAATGAAGAAGCTGCCATGTTCGACAGTCTCCTCATGGACTCCTATGTGAGCTCTACCACTGGGGTAAGGCCCTTGCATGTGCTTCAGGTAGACCTGGGAAGTACCGGTGTCTATAGAACAGAAACTGGGCAGTTCTCATCTAGTGGCTTTGCCGACAGCCATGCTAAGTTCTTTCTTCCATGGTCCAGTTTTGTAACTGGTCAGCATAAGGAATCAATAGGGTTACCTCGGTGATGGAGACACCTGAGGAAACATTTAAGGGAAGCCATCATTTGCCTCAGAGGTTAGGAATCATCCAAATGTCCCAACTTAAAGCAGCCATGGATTAAACAACAAATACCTTCTCCTGAGCCTGCTGTTATGCCATCCTCTTGCCCTCAAGTCTTTAGAAAGCAGGATGCCAAGCAGGAGTGTGTACTCATATCTAGCTCTGGTGTTGGTTTGCAGTCTTAAATCTGTCTTACGTTCTAGGAGAGTGTGATCACACGAGAGATGGTGGAGATGCTCTTTTCTGATGATTCTGACCTGCAGTTAGCAACCACACAGAAATTCCGGAAACTGCTTTCCAAAGGTACAAAGCCTGGTCCTCGTACAGAGGCCCTACATGATTTAAGCTCTTGTTTCCTCTCACTGACCTTACCTGCTACTCCCCTTCACTCATTCTGCTCTAACCATACTGCTTTGGTATTCCTTGGACAAGCCAGGCACATTTTTTTTTTTTTAAGATTTTATTTATTTATTTGACAGCGAGAGAGGGAACACAAGCAAGGGGAGCGGGAGAGGGAGAAAGCAGGCTTCCCACCAAGCAGGGAGCCCGATGCGGGGCTCGATCCCAGGACCCTGGGATCATGACCTGAGCCGAAGGCAGACGCTTTACGACTGAGCCACCCAGGCACCCCAAGCCAGGCACATTCTTATCTTTGCACTGGCTCTTCCCTCTGCCTGATATCCTCTGGTCGCTGATAACTGTGTGACAGCTCCCCACTTCTCTGATTATATTCTAGATTCTCAGCAAGCCTACCCTGATGCCCTATATAAAATTGCAGGTCCCCTCCACTCAGCATTTTTAATCTTCTTACCCTGCCCTACCTCTCCTTTATTTCTCATTATACTTACTAACATGATAGAATGTCTCTCCTCTATGAGGGCAGAGACTTTTGTTGACTTTGTTCATTGTTGTATCTTCAGTACCTAGAACTGTGTCTGGCACATAGTTTGTACTCAATAAAAATTTGATGTATGATAGGAAAATACTTCTTGTCTCAGGATATGAAGCAGTCCTCCCGAGAAAACAAATGCTCTTTTTATAAGGGAAATATTTAGACGAGGGTTCCCCATCTCTTGGGCTTTCTTCTCTTCCTTAATTCTTTACTTCAGGAATTAAGTTTCAGGAAGCCAAAGGTGAATATACTTAATTTGGGATTGGTTTTCTCTTTAGCATCCCAACTGTATCCCACATTTCAAAGATGACCAATTATTGTGAAAACTACTTCACCAAAAAGGAGTTTGAGAATATCAATAAGGACAGTCAGAACTACCTAGGAAGGATGCGTGGACTGACCCCAGTGAATACACCAGCCAAAACCTCTCCTGACTTTTTCTTTCCTTCCTTTCTCCCTCTACCAGAGCCTAGTCCTCCAATAGATGAAGTTATCAACACTCCAGGAGTGGTGGATCGGTTTGTGGAGTTTCTGAAGAGGAATGAGAATTGTACATTACAGGTGAGGCCTGGTGTAGAAGGGTACCAGATAAAAGCCCTTTTCCCAAGAAATTGTTGTGGGGTGTTTCTATAGACACATCTCTCAAGAAATAGACAAGTAATATGAGGAAGTATTTAAGAGATGCATCAGAGGTCTTGGTCTCAAATAAGAGAGCCAAAATTTCTTCCCTAAAACAGTCTCAAAGGCAAGATACCAGAGGGGCATTTGGGTGGTGCAGTTGGTTAAGTATCTGACTCTTGGCTTCAGCTCAGGTGATCTCAGGGTCGTGAGGTCAAGCCCCAGGTTGGGCTCTGCGCTCAGCATGGAGTCTGCTTAAGACTCTCTCTCCCTCACCATCTGCCCACGTCCCCCATTCCCGGTGCTCACTTACATGCTTTGGCTCAGTCTCTCTGAAATAAATAAATCTTTAAAAAAAGAAGAAAGAAAGATACCTTAATATGACAGTTTGATTATTCAGTTATAAATCAAAGAAGGTTCTAGGGACGCCTGGCTGGCTCAGTCAGTAGAGCATGCAACTCTTGATCTTGGGGTCATGAGTTTGAGTCCCACATTGGTCGTAGAGTTTACTTTAAAAATACATACAAAGGTTCTAGTCCACTTCTAATTACCTGTGTGACCTGAGGCAAATCATTTAACCTCTCTAGGTGTCTCTTCAGAAATAGGTAGTGAGTCCATCCATTAGAACCTAGCCAGAAACTCAGCTGAAAGGGACTTTGAGAGATGCATGTCACTCTAATCCTGGTTTCGGAAATGAAGAACGTGAAACTCAGAAAATAAAGCGACTTGCCAAAGGACGTGGGTGCTTGGTGCTGCAGAGCTACACTTGGGACCATTGAAGCCTGGGTCCACCTTCCCATTGTGTTACTCACTGGCCACACTGCTTTTTGTCAGTTTTTTTTTAATAAAGATTTTATTTGTAAGTAATCACTACACCCAACATGGGGCTTGAACTCAACAACCCCGAGATCAAGAATTACATGCTCCACTGACTGATCCAGCCAGGCGCCCGTGCTTTTTGTCATTTAAAGGGGAAGAGGAGGAGGTTCCTGGGTGGCTCAGTCAGTTGAGGCTCCAACTCTTAGTCTCAGCTCAGGTCTTGATCTCAGGGTCATGAGTTCAAGCCCCACGTTGGGCTCCATGCTGGGCGTGGAGCCTACTTAAATATAAGATAAAAATAAATAAAGGGGAAGAGGAAAAGGCTTATGTTTCAGTTTTTTAGTCAGGGGCACGTGGCTCACTGCTCTCAGCCAGCTGGTAGGCACGGCTGATCTGTCTGGAATGATCTCTCAGTCATGGCTTAATCTCACTTTCAGTTTGAGGCTGCCTGGGCTCTAACGAACATTGCCTCTGGAACCTCTCAGCAGACCAAGATTGTCATTGAAGCAGGGGCAGTCCCCATTTTTATAGAGCTGCTTAACTCGGACTTTGAGGATGTACAGGAACAGGTAATGTTCACATTTGGCTTAATTCTTGGGGTCCCTGTGCTATAATAAAAAATATATTTGATCTTTGTGCCCAGTTCCTAAAAACTACTAAAAACCTTGGCATTTCCTGCATGATAAGAATGTCTTTTGTTATTTATAATGGAACACACCTAATGAGATGATTGGGTGGGGCCCCTAGGTAGCCTCAAGATGAGGAAGGTGGTCATCAGAACCCCCAACTCTTCCCATGCCTCCACCCCAACCTCCCCAGAGAACTTCTGGGTTGGTGAGCACATTGATGCAGTGCCCTAGAGAGGGCATGGAAGTTCGGTACCACCATGACTGCTCACCCCATACCTTGCCCTATGCATCTCTTTCATTTAGCTCTTCCTGAGTGATATCCATTACAGTAGCTACTAATGTAAGCAAAATGTTTCCCTGAGTTCTGTGAATCATTCTAGTGAATTATTGACTCTGAGGAGGAGATTATGGGAACTTTTGAATTTATAGCCAGTTGGTCAGAAGTATGGTGGCACCTGGTAATTGTAGCTGGTGTCTAAAGTGGGGAGCATTCTTGTGGGCCTGAGCCCTTAACCTGTAGGGTCTGTGTTAACTCTTAAGAGTTAGTGTCAGAATTGAATTAGACTGTTGGACACACAAGTGGTGTTGGAGAATTGATTGCTGATGTAGAAAAAACTCCACACATTTGGCATCAGAGGTAGTATTGGAAAGAAGACACCACAGTATGCATTTCTCAATACCTACAGATCGTAGAGATTAAGACACAACTTGCATTTCTTTCATTGGATTTTTACTGATTGGATAGAAAGTAGAAAGTGGTGCCTAGGGGCACCTGGGTGGCTCAGTCGTTAAGCATCTGCCTTCAGCTCGGGTCATGGTCTCAGGGTCCTGGGGTCGAGCGGGAAGCCTGCTTCTCCCTCTCTCACTTCCCCTGCTTGTGTTCCCTCTCACTGTGTCTCTCGCTGTCAAATAAAATCTTAAAAAAAGAAAGAAAGAAAGTGGTGCCTAGATTTTTTCCTCCCTTACTACATACTGGCTAGATCCTGTGAGGCTGCAAGAATGCAACTTTCCAATCACTTTCTCTTTTTCTGAGGAGTGGGCATAGGGAGGTCTTGGTTTGGCTTCTTTGGCAGCAGTACAGATGTCAGCCTGTCTTCCCCTACTAAATCAGGAACTCCGAGAGGAAAGGCCCTCATAGAGCAAATGCTCAATAAGGAGGTCAGCAAGGAGGGTACCTTGATACGGTTTTTGTCCAAGTTACTGGTGGGTACTCACTCTGGTATAAAATAGTGACAGGAGCCACTAGAGTCTGTGAGTGACGGTTCCATCATCTCCTTTTCAGGCAGTCTGGGCACTTGGAAACATAGCTGGAGACAGCTCCGTTTGCCGAGATTACGTCTTGAACTGTTCCATCCTTAATCCTTTGTTAACGTGAGTAATTATGATCATGTGCACCTGGGGCCTCTGTAAGGCAGCCACGTGGCAGATCTTTGCGGGGCAGCTTACCTTAAGATGTTGAGTAAGTGCAAAAATACTAAAAGTAT
This sequence comes from Halichoerus grypus, assembly GCF_964656455.1. Lineage (NCBI taxonomy): Eukaryota > Metazoa > Chordata > Mammalia > Carnivora > Phocidae > Halichoerus > Halichoerus grypus. The sequence goes on along the minus strand of NC_135716.1, from coordinate 163,485,917 downwards.
GTTGATTGCCAAAGTAAAAGAGAGGTATCTTTTGAGAGTAAGAAGATTGTGTCTGTGCCAAGGAGGATCTTCTGTTTCCTTACTTCATGGCACTATAGATTCTCATGTTGGTCATACCTGCCTCATTGTTGAGTCAGAAGAGAGAGGCAAGACTAGCCCATCTGGAAAAATCCAACCCTTTCTATGGAATGCATTGATTTGCTATTTTATGCATAGGCATATCGGAGAGCTATGTCGTAAACGACAGATTAAAGACCCCAGGAAGGGGCATGGGGATCCTTCGCCAATCCCTCCCTCCCATACCCTTCAAATAGAGCTTCATCTAAATCAAAATAGATGGAGGAGTTGTACTTCTTCAGAGACCACAATCTCAAAGACTACCACTATAACTCTTTCTTGGGCCCTTCACAGAAAATCATTGCTTATCTCACACTAGACCTTCAGCTTTTATTTCCAAAGAGAACAGTACTCCTTGTTTAGATCTTGTGGCCAGAGTTAGGAGCACAGTATGTCCTATCTTAAAAGGCTTGCAGGCTTACTCAAATTTCAGCCCTTTGTATGTCCTTACTAGCTATGGTCTTAACAAGCCACAGCTGGTCCTTATCCTGTGAAGCTGTAGGTCGGCCTCCTGGCCCAGACAAGCTCAGTTAACTTAGGTCTATGGGTAGAAAGACACGGTGAGGCTGCTAGAGTCTTAGGGGTCTGATTGGATTTGCTCCTGGGGTTCATAGGTGACAGCCCTATGCCAAGGGCATCATTGCTTAGGATCTGTCTGGCTTTGCTGTTTCCTTCAGACTCCTTACCAAGTCCACACGACTGACAATGACAAGGAATGCAGTCTGGGCCCTGTCAAACCTCTGCCGAGGAAAGAACCCACCCCCAGAGTTTGCAAAGGTGAGAGAGCTTCTTACCAGTTTCTGAATGAAAGCAGTTTCCTTCATATGCAGGCATTTTGATATAGGAGTTTTCAGGTCTTTCGGGGACCCCTTAGGGTCTCAGTCCATGGGAAACTGAAAGAGGCAATTGTCAATGAAGTAGGTGATCTTGTGTGCTTTGGATGGCAAAGTGAAAAAGGTAGTCCTGATGGTTTAATGTAGCAGAAATCTCTAGGGCTTAGAATTACTTGTAGGGGAGGAGACAACGATGTTAGGGTTAGTGGTAGAGCTGATTAGCCCTGTCCCCTCATGAGTCCCTCTCACTCTGCTTCCAACAGGTCTCCCCTTGTTTACCTGTGCTGTCTCGCCTACTCTTCAGCAGTGACTCAGACTTGCTGGCAGATGCTTGCTGGGCCCTTTCTTATCTGTCCGATGGCCCCAACGAAAAGATCCAGGCAGTCATAGATTCTGGAGTCTGCCGAAGATTGGTAGAGCTTCTAATGTGAGTATCTGGTTGGAAAGATTCCCTAAAGTTCTCCAAGCTCCAACTAAAGAGCTGCCGTAAGCAGTCTGCTGCTCTGTGCAGAGGGCTGGAGCCGTGACAGTGCTGCTGGCCCTCTGCTGATCAGGTCTCCCCCCTCTATAGGCACAATGACTACAAAGTGGCCTCTCCTGCCCTGAGAGCAGTGGGTAACATTGTCACCGGGGATGACATCCAAACCCAGGTAAGGAGGGAGCTGTTTAGGGACAAAAGCCCTAACCAAGGGTTTGGGTCTTGTTGGGGGGCAGCATGGTCCAGGAGACAAAGCATGGGCTTGGGTGAAAAATTCCAACTTTGCCACTTCCTGAATGATTGACTTGATTGCCTTAATTTCTTTTATAAGTTGGAAGCAAATCATTGTCCATTGGGTGCTTCTGAAGGAAAACTAAATGTCATAGACTGACTACCTGGGACATTGTAGGGTAATTTTTAAGTTTTTGAGTCATGGTCCCCTTGAGACACAAAGCTGTAGAATCTTACCTCTACTTCCTACACCCTTAGAATCCTACAGACACTTCCTCATGTTAATAACACCTCTGATGAGGGCACAGTAAAAAGGGTTCCTTTGTTCAAATGCTAGAGATCAGAGTATTCGTTTGGTCTTGAGAAGTTGGCATAATTCTGTGGGATTCTTGACAAATTTCTAAGAGTTGAGTGATCTCATTCAAACCACACTCAATTCCTAGGTCATTGTGTGTGTGTTGCATATATGTGTGAATTTTCATAATATAACATGTACTGCTTTTACCATTCAGTGTACACTTCAGTGACATTCAGCCCATTAACATTGTTATTTAATTGTCATCAACACCCATCCCCACAGGGTTTCATCATCCTAAACTGATTTCTCTGTGCCCATTAAATAATAACTCCCTGTTTCCTCTTTCCTGGGCCTCAGTCCCTGGTAGCCATCATAACACTTTTTCTCTCTTAGGAGTTGATTACTCTAGGTCTCTCATATAAGTGGAACTATATATAGTTGTCCTTTTGTGTCAGCTAATTACACTTAGCCTAATGTCTTCAAGGTTCGTTCATACGTAGCATGTGGCATGCCTTCATTCCTTTTTATGGCTGAATAGTAGTCTGTTGTATGCATATATCACATTTTGTTTATCCATTTGTCTTGTTGATAAATACTTGGGTTGTTTTCACCTTTTGGCTATTACGAATAAAGCTACATTGAACAGTGGCGTACAAATGTCTGAGTCCCTGCTTTCAGTTCTTTTAGGTACATACCCAGAAGTGGAGTTACAGGATCATACGCTGATTTTATGTTTAAGATTCTGAGGGACCACCTGCTGTTTCGCACAGTGGCTACACCATTTTATATCCCCACCAGCAATGTACTGGGTTCCAATTTCTCCACATCCTTACCAACACTTGTATTGTCTGAGGTTTTTGATAATAGCCATCCTAATAAGTGAAATGGTATCTTATTGAAGTTTGGTGGTTTTTTTGTTTTGTTGTGTTTTTTAAGTAGGCTCCACACCCAACGTGGGGCTTGAACTCACAGCCCTGAGATCAAGAGTTGGATGCTACACCAACTGAGCCAGCCAAGTGCCCCCTTATTGCAGTTTTGATTTGCATTTCCCTAATGATTAGCGATGTTTGGCATCTTTTCATATGCTCACTTGCCATCTGTATTTCTTCTTTGCAGAAATGTCTGTTTAAGCCCTTTCAGCATTTTTTAAATTGGGTTCTTCAGTTTTTTTGTTAGTTGTAGGAGTTCTTTATTCTGGATATTAATCCTTATCAGATACATGATTTGCATATATTTTCTCCCATTCTGTGGTTTGCCTGTTCACTCTGTCGATGGTATCTTTTGATTCACAGAAGTTTTTAATTTTGATTAAGTCCTGTTTACCTAGTTTTTTTTTGTTGTTGCCTGTGCTTTTGGTGTTCTAGGTCATTCTTAACTGTTCAGCCCTCCCTTGTCTGCTCCACTTGCTGAGCAGCCCCAAGGAGTCAATCCGAAAGGAAGCTTGCTGGACCATTTCAAATATCACTGCTGGCAACAGGGCTCAAATACAGGTAAAACAAGCAGGAGGGAAGGGGGCGGGGCAGGAGCAGGTGGGAAGGCAAGGGAACATGAGAGGTTGTGGGATATTTGCTTCTAGAAGAAATAATTTGTTCCCCTTTAGAAATTGGGGTCAGTATGTGCTGTTGAATATTCTTTTTAAGAAGCCCAGTTCCTCTGTATCCTCTTAGTCTATGGGAAGAACAAAGGACCCCCAGGAGGAGGAAGATGTCTGAATCTTAGCTGATTTTGTAGGCTAGATTTGTTAAGGCTTTTTGTAAGCTTAATCTTCTTAAAGTGACTTTCGCTGTGTGTTTCCCCCTCCCCCATCCTCTCTCAGGCTGTCATAGATGCAAATATCTTCCCTGTGTTGATCGAAATCCTTCAGAAAGCAGAGTTCCGTACAAGGAAAGAGGCAGCCTGGGCCATCACCAATGCTACATCAGGAGGAACACCTGAGCAGATCAGGTATCCATTTGTTTCTCATTGTCTTGAGTGATATGTGTACTCTCCTTCTTGGTTCATGGTCTACAGTAACCACTAAACTGCTTTTCCTGGGATAGGTCTGCCCCCAGTCCAACAGCACCAGGTTTAACTGGTAAGCTACTAGATTGGCATTGGAATCTGGAATAGATTCCTCTAAAGCATGTACCTCTTTTCTTCCAAGAGAATAGAAACCTAGGACACAGACATCCATCTCTCCTCTACTTTCCACCTTCCAGAGAATCACCCATACAAATGAAGGAGAAACCATGCTGTGATTCATTCATAGCAACTTTTGGGGGAAATCATTTTTGGGGGTTGACACTTGGGAGAAGCAAATAGCCATTTTGTGTGTGTGTGCTCTTTGATTTTGGTTTCCATCATCAGCATGAGTAGGAGTGATGGGAACTGGACAAGTGTTTTGCCCTCAGCTTGTTGCCCAGGAAGAGGAGTAGGAATATATTCAGCATATTTAAAGCCTTAGGAGAAAAGGAATAACCATTAAGTTAAACTTTGAAGGATTTAGGGTTGTAAAAGCCCTTTTGGACAGGAGAAAACATAAGTAAAGGTACAAGAATCAGAAACCTGGAGATGTTTACTTGTTTGACTGGAATGTAATGTCCTTGGAAGGGAATGATGGGAGGGTAGGAACCAGATCGGAGAGGGTCTGTTTTGTCAGGCTTGTAGAGCTTGGGCTGAACATTTTAAGCAGGGAAGTGATGTGTTCAGAGTGGTAACATTACAGCAAGGGGACAATAGAGACAAGGAGGAGCAATCTATGGCAGCCTTCGCCATGGAAATGAACTAGACCCAGAGCATTGGAAGAGTGGAGAGACTGAGATAAAGAAGTGGATATGAAGGCTCAGCAAAAGGGGGTTGCTGAGAGTATTGACATGTGTGAAGGAGACCCACAGGCCCTACGGCACCTGCCTAGCACCTCTTCTGCCCTGCATTAATTTAGAACTTCCCTGGTCTCTGCCCCTAGGTACCTGGTCTCACTGGGCTGCATCAAACCCTTGTGTGACTTGCTGACTGTGATGGATTCGAAGATTGTGCAGGTGGCCCTCAATGGGTTAGAGAACATCCTTCGGCTTGGAGAGCAAGAGGGCAAGCGCAGTGGCTCAGGGGTCAACCCCTACTGTGGCCTCATTGAGGAAGCCTATGGTATGTGTCCTGTCTTTAGCCTCACCTCTGCCTTAAGTAGAGAGGTTCCAGGTCAGGACCCCAGGGACTGAGGGCCTCCAAGGTAGTTTACATGTAAGGCTGTGGGATTTGGGGGGTCATCATTGAACAAGGTTTTATCCCATCATTTCATTCTCCCTCTGAGGAGCAATAGATCCACTTCTCTTTTTGATAGGCTCTGCCCCCAGTAAGTAGGCATGGCGCTGATGCAAAAATAGAGCTCCAGTTTCTAGCAAGTTCCAGTAAGAGTGTTCATCACTCATCTCTGAGAGCTTCAGAGAAGCTAATGATTTGCCCAGGCCACACAGGTATTTAAAGCAGGACTAGAACTTCTGATTTATAACTGACATTTTGGTCTTTTTCCTTTGGGGCTATGTAGTTTTAGGAAAAAGTCTTGGCTCTCCTCTTTCTTGTCAAAGAGAGATCTGATCGTATTACTTATGTTGATAAACACTAACATACCTCAGGGAAAGAAAAACATAAATGTTTCATGGCCCCATAGAAGAGCAGTTACATTTTACTCTTGTCCCTCCTTCCTCCTTGCCACCGCCATCGTAGGCTTGGATAAAATTGAGTTTCTCCAGAGCCATGAGAACCAGGAAATCTACCAGAAGGCCTTCGACCTCATTGAGCACTACTTTGGTGTAGAAGATGATGATAGCAGCCTGGCTCCCCAAGTGGATGAGACACAACAGCAGTTCATCTTCCAGCAGCCTGAGGCCCCCATGGAGGGCTTCCAGCTATAATGTCTGCCTCCGGGGAGGGGAGGGGATGGGAAGCACCACCAACCAGCGGAAAAGCAGCCCTCTGGTGGGCGGGAAACCAGCCCCCCCATCATCAGCCACCACACACCTCTGCTGCCCTGGAAACTGTGCTCTTGACCTGCTCCGCCCCCTTCCCTGGAGGGAGCACCCTCTGGACAGACGGAACCATCTGAGGCTCACATTTGGGTTTTGTGACAAGAAGGGGACGTGTTGGGTTTTTCTTCCTTACACTATATTTTGGCTGCACATATGTCTTTAACCCAGGAGCCCAGGGGTAGACAAAGGAGGACTGAGGTAATCAATTTTGCACCTTTTTAATTTTTTTTTTTTTTTTTTCCTTTAGTGGTGACTTCCTTCCCTTTTATCTTCCTTCATCCTTCCCAGTTCTCTGCCCTGATCTGTGTAACTCTTATCTTGGGTACTTGAGCAGATGGACTATTCCAGAGGTGGGGGGGTGGGAGGGGAGGGAAAAAATTCAAAACAAAGTGTTCTTGCTCTGACAGAATATTAATCTTGTATGCTTGGATTGAGTTATTTAATTTTTTTTTTCTTTTGCACATTTTTCTTGTATTAAGATTGCTCTTTCCAAGAGCCATGAGTTCCTGGTTTTAGGAATCCCAGCTGCCAGCATGGTCTGGGACTAGAGGCTGAGGGGGAGGTCACCATGAGACAAAGGTTCCTTCCTCCCTCTAACCCCTCCGCAGACCTCTTTAGTTTGGGGGTTCGCCTTCTCTCCAGGGGCACGTACACCAGTGGGCGTGGAGGGGAGGAGCGCAGGCCTTCAGGTGGGTCTTCCCATGTGTCGCTACTGATCCCATGTTTCCTACCCACCTTCCAGTGGTGCGACCCAACTTCATTTGTTTACTTGAAAATTCCCCTCGGAGTTGAATGAACCTCTGAGGTAGCTGTATTTTCTCCTAAGCACGAGACGGGGGCAGTGGTCCTTCCTCTCTCCTGAGGAGAAAGTCCTTGCTCTGGTGACCCATAAGTTGCAGAGGAGGTGGAGTGAGAGTGTCATGTATTGGGATAGCCAGGGATCCCTGCCTTTGGCCTTCCTTCTTCCTCTTCCTCTTCCATAGTTGGATCATGTATATTTTACTTCCAAAGGAGAGAATGTCAAAAAGTTCTGTATTTTTTTATATTCTATATATTAGGTAGGTCAATCTTATTTGGTCTCAAGAGGAAGAACTGTCTGTAATTTCTGTAAGTAGGATACTGTGAGGACGACCAAAAAGAGAGGAGGAAGCTGCTTCGCTCAGGGAGCCTGGGCTTGGTCCTTTTCCTCTCTGCTTAGGTTCTGGGCCACCACCTGGGACCAACCCTTAGCTCTGGAACCTTCATATAGCAGGTCAGCCTGGTCTAATTGTCCCAGTACCTGAAGGGAGCAAGGATGGCCCCAGGGCCCGGAGAAGTCTACCACTCTAGTCCTTATTGCTAAGCGTCCTGCTTATATCAGGAAACCCAGAAAGCAGTCTGCCTTCTCAGATTCAGTCTCAAAGGCCCTGGCCACACAAAGTATCAGACACAGCTGCCTCTCCAGTGATCATAGAAACTTAGCAGCCTCGGGACTTTCGTGAGAGTTATTGGTATCTTTCCTGTTTGGGATCCTTGGGCCTGGTTTGGGTTTTTCCCTTCCTTGTGACAGTTATAATCCTAATGCCTTTTCTCTTTGAGTAAAGCTAGAGCAGTGCCTCAGTGGCTTGCCTACGCTTTGGTGGATTACATGAGAATAAAGCCCAGTTGTTGGGGAGAGGAGTGGAGAAAGTTGCTGGCTAAGTGTAGACCAACTGTGGAGCTGTGGGCACAGTCTGCCCTGCCCCTGCTTCCCCACTGCGGTCAGTCCTGTGCCTGCGCCGAGCTGTCGTTACCCGTCCCCAGGGACAGTGCCACTCTCACTCCCATTCCTGCAAATCCCTTCTGGCTCAGGTTAAATCCCTGCCCCTCTGCTTACAGATCTAAAGTTCAGGTGCTCACTGTCGGTCACTGGTCTTAACTTTGCCCTCTCCTAGTGTTGAGATCCAACTTCAGAACCATTCGCTGAGGAAGGTGGTGTGGGGCTTGCAGTTATCACTGAAAGGTCACACCAATGCTGTGCCACTTCAGGACGTCAGACTTTAGTACCCTGACCTTAGTACGTCAGATGCTATTCTTCAGCTTAGGAATGACAGATACCGGCCCACAAGGAGACAAGGGGCGGGACCTCTGTTACTTGGCCCACTGACTCCATTACAAAACTTTTCCCCTACAGTTCAAAGAGAAGCCACCTGCCCCCGCTCCGTCCTTCCCAAAGGGCAAAGCACTTTAGTAGGACCTATTGTGTACATCTCAAGCAATAGTTGAGTCCCTGTCATTGGGGCCAGATTTTTATTGTGAGACATACACACTCTGCTTTTCCCAACTACTCTAAAATCTTGCACTTCAGATCTGGGGCCTATACCAGATGGAAGACTTTTCTGATCCATCTGGCTGCTGCTTACAAGCCAGCTTTCTCCAGGGACTAGAAAGGCTGAAGTCTCCCAGGGTACAACATGAGGACAGATTTCTCATCAGATAAAGTGGCCTCTAGGAGCTTTCCTTTGTTGGCGTCTTCCTCAGACCATATTTTCCCATTATTTCCTTCTACCCCTGTTTCAGTCAGCAGGTGAGATTCTTCCAGCCCACAGGGGCAATAACATCTTCAGTGTCTCCTCTCTCCTTTGGTCCTCTTGGAAAGCAAAACATTATTTCCATAGGCCAGCCTTGACAGCCACTCTTCGTGGGCAGCCCCAATCTGGACTTCAGACCCTGGCCTCAGTGAGGTCACAGTCTGCTTTCCGGTAGATTTCTGAATGGATGTTGTAGGGATGAAGGGGCTCCGCAGCCTGTTGTCGGGAATAGCCTTGAAAAGACCTGTTTTTGGAATCTTCATATGCTGGCACATGGCTGGTATATCCATTTAAGATCTCCGCTGGAGGTGGAGATATCTAGGTGTGGATCAGGGGATAAGGATCCTTTTAGCTGAAGTTTTAAAGACTGTTGGCTATTCTTTATTGCCAGCCCCTCTGGTTATCCTACCCCCAACATCTCTAGTACTAATAGTCTTTGGTCTTACAAGTCTGCCTTCAATTCTGAGCTGCCCCCAGGTGACTGCATGGCCTTGGCATTGGCTGCTGCCTTCTGGTAGAACTTCATGGGTTCCACTTCCAGCTGGCCAGCCTGGTTACTTGGGGCAGTGCAGACAGATGACTCTTCCGAAAAGCAGGCATTGATGACCTCAGCTTTTGGGGACCCTTGCTGTTCCCCCTTTACAAAGAACCTTAGATCTACTCCTACTCTTTGCCCTGGAAGCCACTTCCCAAGAGCCCTATTTTTTGGAGCTAAACTGCACAGATAATAGCTGCTACTGTACTTGGTCAAGGAAGAGTGAAAGAAGGCTCTCAGGCACACTTTTTCTCTCAAGTCACACTAGTTTAAAATGAAAACCATCTGACAGAATGAACTGGATTTCTATGTTCTCATGTCTACCTGTTTCTCTCTATACCCTAGAGCTACTTGTTTCCAGCAAACTAAAAGGGAAGATGAACAGTACTTCCCTCCTCTTCTCCCTGAGACTCACTCAGCTTGGTATCCATCATCTTGGATTCTTCAGTAGATAATCTGTGAGCCCAGACTCTGGATTTTCAGTTGAAGGCAGGGAGCCATAGGGAGGACAGGCTGGCTGGAGGCCTCCCTGGCAGCCTGGGGAAAGGTGTGAGGCTCAGTGCACTGAACCATAGGATGTACTCGTAACCAGTAGCAACATCTTCTAGGTAGGACTGTCCTAGAAGTGAGTGAGTGTGAGACTGAGTAATTGCTCAGAGTAGGTTTCTTCCACAGCCGTTTAGGATTGCACATTCTAGACCAATCTTGTCCAGTATTTTTTCTGTGTCTTAACTTTTGAAGTCTTTTTGTTAAGCCAGCAAGCTGAGAATTTGGCCCTGCGGGGATCCATGTGGTAGGCACTAGCTGCTCTTTGTCCAAGGCCTTTGTAAGTGATTCAGTCATCCCACTGTCTACCCCCAGCCCCACCCCCACTTTAAGGCCATGACAAGGGAAGAATTTGAAGTCAATACCAATCAAGTCTGCGAATTAAAGCTGTTATTTTTCCTCTGAGAGGGCATTTTGCATCAGGCCTGGGGTATGTGCAGAACCAAAACTGGGTGTGGGCAGCAACATTAAATTTTGGGCCCCGAACACCCAGGAAAAAGGCTCCTATAGTGTGTCATAAAGGTCTCCAGTGGTTTTGGGCCTACCTCGGTATTTCTGGGCCAGCCTGACTGCTGATGTCCATGTTAGCATATACCTAAACCCCTTTCCTAACGCTAGCCCTCCTCCCTTGTGTAGATTAGATTTTTAGCTCCTGGGTTTGGGGAGAAAAAACTGCCATGCCCTGGGGCCAGTGAAGGAAGTCAAAGCTCAGATCCTGAGATTGGCTGGGAACTTCTTGACTCAGGATGTCATTAAAAAGAGTCCACCTCTACCAGAACCCTCAGACCCTGGAGTTAGGTATTGTCTCTCTTAGCCAGCTTCTGTGGGAATTGCCTTTGATGACTAAAGAAGCTAAGGAGGGGTGGGAGGTGGGTATGAGGTCCCATCCACCGAGGTCAGACTGGATGTCCTTCAAAAACAGCTTGGGTTCCCAGCTAAAGACCCTAGGAAGGTGAATCGAAACTTTTCCCCATTGGTTTATTCTTTCCAAATTCATTTGCTTTTAGTTTTCTAAGAACTATAGACTCTGGCTATTTTCCATGTTCTCAGGGCCCCTGGGTAGACGGACAAAGTTTGATGATTTCAGAGCAGACATAGGCCAAGAAACCGTGGCATTGAGTGTGCTGAGTCCAGACAAATGATATTTATATACACATCCAAATTTGAAGAGAAAATGTATTTCTTTAGGTTTCAAACACTGTACTAGATATAAAGCAAAAATAAAAACCTGTTGCAAAGTTCTAAATTGTCTTCTTTCGAATCATCCTAAACTGGATTTTTTGGAAATGAATGAGCCAAGGGTGTTTAAACGTGTGGCTTAACAGTGGAATTAGGATTGCAGCAGCCTGCTCCTGCTTATAAAGAAAAAAAAATTTTTTTAAGATTTTTAATCATTTGAGAGTGCAGGAGCTGGGGGGGAGGGGCAGGAGCAGACTCCCCAATGAGCAAGGAGCTCAACACCTGGCCAATTCCAGGACCCTGAGATCGTGACCTGAGCCGAAGGCAGATGCTTAACCAACTGAGCCAGGCACCCCAAGAATTGCTTTTAAGTAAGCTCTACGCCCAACACAGGTCTCAAACTCAAAACCCTAAGATCAAGACCTGAGCTGAGATCAGGACACTTAGCTGACTGAGCCACTCAGGTACCCCAAGAATTTTTTTTACTCAGCTTTATTGAAATATAATTGAGATACAGTAACTGGCACATATTTAAAATGTACAATTTGATAAGTTTTGACATACGCACCCATGAAACCATCACCACAATCAAGATAGTGAACATATCCATCACTTCTAGAAGTTTCCACATGCCCCTGTGGAGTCCCCCCTTCCCGCCCAACCCCTAGCAACCACTGATCTGTGTTCTGTCACAATAGTTTAGTTTGCATTTTCTAGAGTTTCTCTACAGGATTTTGACATTTCATCAGTTCCAGTTAACAGCCCTTTGAGCCACTGGGGTCATACAAACTACTCCCATTTAGGTCAATTCCTAGGACAGAGATTACAAACAACCAGCCAAAAAGCTGAGTTAATCTAAAAGGAAGGTTTTGGTTGGCTGATAGAGTATGTTTAATTCATTGGCATCATTTTTTTTTTTTTTTTTTTAAAGATTTTATTTATTTTATTGAGAGAGAGAGAGCACAAGAGGGGGGAAGCGGGAGAGGGAGAAGCAGACTCCCTGCCGAGCAGGGAGCCCGATGCGGGACTCGATCCCGGGACTCCAGGATCATGACCTGAGCCGAAGGCAGTTGCTTAACCAACTGAGCCACCCAGGCGCCCATCATTGGCATCATTTTTTAAAAGATCTATCTTGAAAAATTTCTGGCACTACTGGATCTAAGTTTCTGCTTGAAAACAATCTGCAAGAGCTCTATTTTACCACAATCCCCACCATTCCCAGTGGTCTCCCCGACAATCTGGAAAATGTTAATAATTGTTGCTATTTTCTTTTACAGCAAAGGAGAACCTTTAACCCATGTTTCTCAATTTTTCTTATTCCTCGCCTACCTACTCATTACCCAGCTGGCCCGTGTAGGCCACTGTTGATCTTTCTAGCTACACCATTCCACCCCCTTACCCCACACATGCCTTGTTCTTATCTTCTTTATCTCTGCCTAGAACACCCTCTTCCCATGGGAAGCCATCAAGGCCTGATTTATATGTTACCTCAAGAGATTTCCAACATGTTTTTCTGGAAATAATCAGGGCCTTAGTTGGGAGACACCTGGATCCCCAACATTTCTGGCTTGAGTTCCACCTTTATACTATTATACCATATTCTCAAAGTTACCTGGTAAACAGACTAAGGGATGAGGAAGAGCACTGCCCTTAAGTCTAACTGGGGAAGATACTGAACATCCTTAAGAGCCCCAAAACAATGCTCGATTTGCACAATTTCATTCTCTGCCTTCGCTGCCCTGGACTGATGCTGGGCTTTAGGAATACAATTTAGCCAACAGTTCTTATAATGTTCATTGAATTGTAAGCAAATAATTTCAACATCTCATTACTAATGCTGTTACAGAGCTCTATCCAGACCTAGGGAGCAGGGACAGACTGCAGAGCACTGGGAAGGCTCTAAAGTGACCTCTGTGTTGGACCTCAAAATGCTGTTTTTGTCAGAAGGGCATTTTGGAAGCTGGAATAGCACCTGCAAAAAACTGGGAAATCCTGGAAATAGTAAAAGTATAGCGGGAGCAAAAAAGAGGGCATGGGCAGGATTGGCTGGAAAGAAGCCAAACCATTTACACATTAAATTCCAGGCACATGGGTTGTTGGCTTTTTATTCCATTATCTATAGGCAGCTGAATAAAGAACTGTGATCTCACATTTGGAAGAAGGTTTCGGTTTTCCCCCTTTAGCCCCAGGGCAACTCGGATTTTGTCTGTAGAGGGTGGGCCAGTCATAGAAAAAGTTCAGGAATCTGCTGAGGCCAAACTTCTTGCAGAGCCCCCTCAGCTCCTTCCAAAGAGGGACTCAGGCTGGTAATGGGAGAGTTGGGGGCGGGGGGTAAATAATTTCACCAAATTACCTTCACTCATCCTCAGGGAAAGGGTGCCATGGTTATTTCTTCTGGGTAGGAGTCAGAGTAGTCCAGGAGTTAAAATGGGTACTGTCCCAGACTGGTTTTGAATCCCTGCTCACACCACTCAACAGCGATGGAACAAGTAACTTTTGACTTACTGTCCTCAAATGCAAATAGAAATAACTAATAGTACTAATCTTAATAAGTAGTTACGAGGATTAAGCTAGTAGATGGAAAAATGCACACTCTAAACGCTCAAAGAATTACTATTGTTATGGAAAGTTTTCATTTGAATACGGAAAATGAGGCCCTGGGAGAGAAAAGAATGCCCGGTCACACAGATTAGCGATGAGGTTAGGACTGGAATATAGGTCTAATTACCAGCCCAATATTCTATCCCTTGTCCTCAGAGTTCCTAGTCATAGATGTTCACAGCAGACGGTAAGGACCGGTGGGGGTGTGCAGGAAAGAACAGCCAGTCGCAGGGCTTTGGGCCTGAATTATAACTTCACGATAGGAACGAGATGGACTCGAGTATTTGTGCAGAATGACTAGCTCCTTTCAGACCTCCTGGGCATCCGGCTCCCAGAACTAAAGTCCTTTCTATTGCACCTTGGAAGTTGCGGGGCGGGGGGAGGGGTCAGCCCCGGTGCATGGCGGGAGGTGTAGTCCTTTCCCTCCCCCGCTTTCCCAACTCACCCGCCTCAGAGGCCGCCTTCGCTTCATCTTTCCCAGCAAGCCCCGCGAGAGCTCCGGCTATTGATTGGCTGCGGCAGGAGCAGGCGGCTCGGCCGGCAGCGGTTACCCAGGGTTTCCGGTGCGAGGCCAGAGCGGGCGAAGCTGTCGGGAGGTCGGCAGTGAGGTGCGTGTCGCGGAGGCTGGGCGGGCTAGGCGACCAGAAGGTCTGTGGGCCTGAACGCTCTCGGCCAGTGGGGGGAATCATGCAGATTCCGCGCAAGGGCGCGGGCCGGGGGGGACCGGGCTGGGGCCTGTGCGCATGCGCGGGCGGGCGGGGCGCGCGGCTGGAGGGCGCGCGGGGCGTGGGTGGCTGCGCGCGCGGCGGGGGGGGGGCCCACGTGGGTCCTGGGCGCCGGGGGAGGGATGGGAATCGAGCGTCCCGCCACGTCAGTCTCCGGCCCTGAGCCTATCCCGCGCTCCGCCTGTGGTGAGGGGGCCGTGTAGTGCCGGGAAGCGGCTTCGAGAAAAAGGAGGCCTCGCCTGCCCTACTTCTGGAGCGGCGCCCCGAAAACCTGCCTGGGCGCGCCGTGCTTCCCTGACCGGCCTGAGACGGAACCGTTGGCTCCCTCCGGTGAAAGCCGGCCAGTGTGTTCTAAGAAGCTTTGTGCACCCGGTATTGGGATTTCGCCTCCGAGCTGTGAAGAATTTTGAAGTCCGGAAAATAGCGAGTGTGCTTGTTTCTATAGGATCTGTTCCCAGCCTAGCATTGCAAACCACAATGAAGAACCAAGACAAAAAGAATGGGGCTGCTAAGCAGTCGGGCAACACTTCCAACCCAAAAACCAACCCGGGGCAAGCGGAAGCAGGACCAGAGGGAACCCAGGGGCGGCCCAGCCAGCCGGCGCCTGCGACAGAAGCCGAAGGTTCCTCCAGCCAGGCTCCGGGGAAGACTGAGGGTGTGTGCCAGCTCTGCTTTCCAGCGGGCAGGGGGAGGAGTTTGTGGTGCGCCAGGGTAGCTTCTGGAGTTGGAGGCCTGTGCCGCTGGGTACCCAGGAAGGAGGAAATGTAGAATGAGAGGGCGACCGCGCTGAGTCTGTGCCACCCCCAGATCCCCGTTTCCCGGGGGGGGGGGGGGGGGGGGGGACGTTGATAGAGCCTCCCACTCTAAGCACGGGAACAGAAGTCTTGAGAGAAGGCTTTGACAGGGTTAAATCAGGTGGCAATCAAATGAGACACTCAGCCAGCCCAGGTTATAAATACTATAAATATATATATATATATATATATTCACCAGTGGGTAACTGCTCTTCTCATTGGAGGCCTTTCTGGAACTTTTTTTTTTATTAAGATTTTATTTGTTTGACAGAGAGATAGCACAAGTTGGCAGAGAGGCAGGCAGAGGGAGAGGGAGAAGCAGGCTCCCCGCTGAGCAGGACTCGATCCCAGGACCCTGGGATCATGACCTGAGCCAAAGGCAGCCGCTTAACCAACTGAGCCACCCAGGTGCCCCTGGAACTTTAATAGCCAGAAATGATTTTTGCAGGGAGGAGAAGGGGGATGGACCAGATGTTGAGCTCCAGGTACATGCCATCCCTATGTGCTGGATGCTTTATTTCCTTGATTTCTTTCACACTCAAAACAGACATGGTGGGCAGTAGTGGGAAATAATTATATCATTTTATAGGTGAATAAACTGAGGCTTAAAGAAGGTAGGCAACGTTTAACCCAAACCAGTAAGTTTGGGCCTGAAAAATCCCAGCCAGTGGAATAACCATCTTGTTTCTCATTCTGTCCCTCATCCTGCCCTGCTGTAGGAGCACAAGCCAAAACTGCTCAGTCTGGGGCCCTCCGTGATGTCTCTGAGGAGCTGAGCCGCCAGTTGGAAGACATCCTGAGTACATACTGTGTGGACAACAATCAGGGGGGCCCAGGTGAGGATGGGGCACAGGGTGAGCCTGCTGAACCCGAAGATGCAGACAAGTCCCGGACCTATGCTTCGCGGAATGGGGAGCCTGAGCCAGAGACCCCGGTAGTCAATGGTGAGAAGGAGACCTCCAAGGGGGAGCCGGGCACAGATGAGATCCGGGCAAGTGACGAGGTCGGAGACCGAGATCACCGAAGGCCGCAGGAGAAGAAGAAAGCCAAGGGTCTGGGTGAGCAGAGGGCAGCTGCTGGCGAGGCTGGTGAGGCGGGGGAGTTTGGACCTGACATTCCTTGGGCTAACCTGCTCTGCCAGGATTCAGAGGAAACTACTTTCCAGAGCAGCAAGTCACATTAGTTTGATCCAAGCCAGGGTTGTGGGCCGTAGAACAGAGGCATGTAGGTTGTTCACTGCACAGGGGCTTCTGGCCTTGGGAGTAGATAGGAACCAAAATCTACCCTGCTCCATCTTTGAGAAAATGGAGAGCAGGAGGCCTGGGCGGGCTCTTGTGTCAGCCAGCACTGTTTCTAACCTGCTCTGTGAACTTGGGCAAGACCTTTTCCTTTCTGGTCCTTAGTTTTCGCCTGTCTGCAGTAAGATTTGGACTAGACCAGGGTTGAAAACTCAAATAAGCCAAGTTAGACAGGGGATCCTATGAGGACAAGATGTTGCCTACTTCATCCAAAGGGGTGATTGCCCTCTGGTCCCAGCATGCTGATAGCATGTAACACTACAGGCTAAGTGTGGCCAGCCTTTTTTTTTTTTTTTTTGCCCCTTTTATGCAGAGTTACATGAAATCTCTCTGGATTTTTAACAATTGGCAACTAATATGCTAGGAGCCAAACAAAACCCACGTGTGGGTTGGATGTGGCCTGTGTGCCAATGCTTGCAGCCTCCACACTGATCTTTTGGGCCTCTTGGGGTTGACACTTAAGGAGCTGGGTGCTGTGCTCTGTACAGCAGCCCTCCCGGGAGACAGAAGGAAGAGCCCTTGACTCAGGCACAGACAGTGAGAGGAAGTTATGGGGGGGGAGGTAGTGTGAGTGTTAAAGAATCAAAGTTAAGTGATATATCCGTGTCTTAGTCCTTACTTCCGCATCTCTGCCTGTCATCCTAATTGAAAGAGGGTTTTTTGTTTGTTTTTGTTGTTTCTTAATCTTGGGATCAAATATTGGAAGATGTATTTGATTTAAAGTTCAGTGTTTGGGAGGGAACAAATAAAGTTCACTGTGTGGCTGCCTTTGTTGACAAGAGTTTAGTCGTTCCCAAGGAGACCTATTCCTTTTTTGCATCCATCCTCTTTCAGAAGGGCCTTCCTTGCGTCAACAAGTAGCACTTGGCCAGTGGGATGTCTTTTTTTCTCCTGCTGGTAGAGCAGGCAAGTTTTTTTCTCCCACTCGCAGTGTTCACCACGGAGTCTCCACATAGCCTCAGTCATTTGTCAAGCAGTTGTTGAGCACGTCCTCTGAGATGGGCACTAGGGACAGTACCGGGCAGCACTGGGGTCACAGGAATAGGCAGAAGTGACTTGGCGGCCACCCTCATGAAGCACACGGTCTGACAGGACAGCAGCCTGTTCAACAAACAATATAAAGTATAATGGTGGAGGGCTGCCTCGAGGCCTAAGAGTGTAAGCGGGGGCCTGGGGAGAGCCCCAGAGAAAGGGGTCCATGCTTTCGCTCCCTGTGCTTTGTAGGGAAGGAGATCACGTTGCTGATGCAGACACTGAACACGCTGAGCACCCCGGAGGAGAAGCTTGCAGCTCTGTGCAAGAAGTATGCCGAACTGGTCAGTTCTCCCCCTTCTCCTTGCACCCGCCCTGCCTCGGAAAGTCAGCAGGCCACCTGGCATGGGGTTGAGGGTGCAGTGGCAGGTGGATGGCTTAATTCCTGTTCAGCCTCTCTCTCAGCCTTTTCCGCATCTGTTATGTGGGGAGTCAAGTCCCAGCTGGCCTCTTCCAGGCCGACTGTAAGAGGAGACCCTTCACATTCCAGTGGTAGAACCCTGGCTTCTGGCCCCAGTCCCAGATACCACGTCATCTCACACCTGTGTGCTTCAGTGTGCATCTCCCCAAAATGTGGAAATGCACAGCGCCATCCTCACACAATTAGCGCTGGTCACGTGATATTCTCTAATCCGAATCTTTCCCCGGTTGTTTAAAATGTCTGTTTGATCAAATCAGGGTCTAGGGAGGTCCATTTAATGCATTGGGTCCTTACAACTGTTTTTCCTTTTACTCCAAAACAGTCTTCATCTTACTGCCGACCTTTTTCTCATGACATTGACATATTACAGATCAGTTGTCCTGTAGGGTGCCTCACTTTCTCGCTTTGTGGTGGCAATTAATTTGTTCCTTAGTTCCTGTAGATAAAGTGGAAATTAGCTCTAGAAGCTTGATCCAATCCAAGTTCAACACTTTTGATAAGAGCTCTTCATAAGTGGTACTCTGTAGAGAAACAGTGTGCTCCTCCCGCTTTTAGTGATGGAAGATTGTCCACTGGGTTCAGGTGGGGCCACCCAGGTTTCTCCCTTGTCAGGTTGCCATCAGAATTTGAATGAATGGGTTCATCCAGGGTCATTTCCTGACTACTTATTTTTAACTTCTTTCACTCCATTCACATTTATTAGCTGGAATTCTCCTATAGGGAATTTTTCTCATTTGTAAAATTGTGAAAATCACACCTGCCTGGTGGGGTTATTATAATGATTAAATAAAGGACAGGATATGAAAAAGATACCACCCCTTTAGAATGAGCCAGCCGGGGAAAGATTGATGAAGAGAGGAGTAGCTGAGTCGCTAGAGTGATGTTCTCAAGTAGACGAGGAGGTAAGGGCCAGAGCGGGAGGGCAGGCTGTGGTAGGAAGCATGGCTGGGTCCTGGTGACTAAAGGAGAAGGCAGCTGGAGGTGGGTGGGCAGAGGTGGAGCTTCTGCCCCTGTGCCTTTGGTTGCTTCCATTCTCAGCAAAATGAGAAAGATAGTTGTTGCTGGGGCGGAGGAGAATTGAAAAGGAGGACGATGAAATACTTCTGTGGAAGAGGAGTGTGAATAACATAAGGAATATAGTTGGGCTGCGTGGCAGACAAGGGTCTGCCCCAAAGGGGTGGCCACGAACTTAAAGTGAGATTCTTCAGGCAAGGCTGCCTCAGTGTGGTATAGAGGAATCAGAAGGCTGGTATATCAGGGTTGGAGTTTTGCTAGGAAAAAGGGGCAAGAGAGTTGAGGGTATAAGAAATCTAAGACAGGTAAGAAGGTCAATGATTATTTATTTATTTATTTATTTATTTTAAAGATTTTATTTATTTATTTGAGAGAATGAGAGAGAGAGAGCACAAGAGGGGGGAGTGGGAGAGGGAGAAGCAGACTCCCCGCTGAGCAGGGAGCCCGACGCGGGACTCGATCCCGGAACTCCAGGATCATGACCTGAGCCGAAGGCAGTCGCTTAACCAACTGAGCCACCCAGGCACCCGGTCAATGATTATTTAAAGGAGAGTTCAAGGAAAGTGGAAGGATGATTAGGTCATTAGGTTGGAGGTCCACTGTGGTAGACTTTCTGGGACCACATATATTGGAGGGAAGGAACTAGAATGATAGGTGATAGTGGTCCTGCCCTGGGATGAGATAATGGAGATGTGTGTGCTTCTGGGTAATGACAAAACCTGGATCTCACTGTCCAGGACAGTAACCATTAGCCAATTGAAATGTGGCTAGTCTGGATTTGGATGTGCTCTGAGCGTAAGATACACATTGGATTTCAAACACCTAAGGAAAGGGGAAGAATAAAATACGCAAATTTTTTACATTGGTTTCAGGTTGAGTATTATAATAATAGATATTAGATTAAGTAAATATTTTACTAGTGTTAATTTCATCTACTTACCTTTTTAACATGGCCACTGGAAGAGTTGTCATTACATAATTGAGTCACACTGTATCCGCGTTGAATGGGCTCACAGGAGGGTAGCTGATCTGGGGGGGGAGGACGGGGTCTGAGGAGGAGGTTAAGATCTGTCCATAATGAAAAGGCCAAAATGGTAACAGCAATCACACTGAGGAGAGAAATGGTGCAGAGTCTCGGAGCCGCGAGAGGGAGTGACGGGGTTCTGTTGAGTACAAGAAGGTGTGGTGGGGGTCTCATCTGAGGGCATGAGTGTCCCAAGAGGTGAGAGTCTTGAGAACTTTGTCTCTGGTCAGAGCAGGGAGAAGCTGGGGTCTGCAGCCCTGCTTGTCCCGAGGGCCCGTTTCTGTATCCCTGCCACGGGGCCCTCGGGGTTTTCAGAGAGGTATGAGTCACCCGCACGGTGTCCAGCTGGAGCCCTTAACAACCGGCGTCGGGAGAGGGCCGGGGTCCCTGGGGAAGGGCCCCACACGGCACTTCCTTGCCTTGCCTGTCCTCAGCTGGAGGAGCACCGGAACTCCCAGAAGCAGATGAAGCTGCTGCAGAAGAAGCAGAGCCAGCTGGTGCAGGAGAAGGACCACCTGCGCGGGGAGCACAGCAAGGCCGTGCTGGCCCGCAGCAAGCTGGAGAGCCTGTGCCGTGAGCTCCAGCGCCACAACCGCTCGCTCAAGGTGGGCCGGCCCGCGACTGCTTCCCTTGCCTTCCACTCTTCGGTGGGCTTTGCCCTTAAAAAGTAGCACGGGCTTTCAGCAGAGACATCAGTGTCCCCGGTAACGCCCCTACCTTAGCGGCAGCTTCTTAGAACCCCTTGACCCATACTCGTGTCCGGTAACGTGAGGGCTGAGGTGCTGAGGGAGCCCGGGAGGCAGGGCTTCCGTATTGTTCAGTTTGCTGGCAGGCAGCTCCTCTCCCAGCCTTGGTCGGTCTGGAATGCTGGGGCTTTTCTCTTCGTTCTGCTTCTCCGGGGGCGGGGTCAGTCTGGTTAAAGCCCAGTCACTTCTGTGACCTCTGGATCTTTTATCTATTTCTTACAAATTTGGATCAGCAAATATATGGTATTTTGCAATGTGTTTTGCTCATTTTTAGTTTGACAGCATTTCAACTTTAATATAAACTTGGTATGAGAGATTCAAAGGTGACAAAAGTATAGCAGCTTAAAAGTGACAGTTGCCCACCCTCCTCAACCCCAGTGTCCATCAGAAACCACTGGGAAGTACACGTACTTACGCCACGTTTAAGTACAGCCCGCAGACTAGCTGCATCTGTACGCGCTCCCACATAGGGTTCTGTATAGACCGAGCCGTCACCGGGTATCGTTTCACATCCCGTTCCCAGAATGCGTAGCTGCCTTTCCCTCTCAGTTTATTGAGGGCTGTCTCATTCTGTTTGACAGCATTATTGTGTGCATATACGGTATTCTATCAGTGCCCCAGGTAAGGAATTGCTGCGTTGTTTCTAAGTTTACACTACTATATACATAGAGCTACAGTGGAAGTTCTAGTTATATATATCCCCCCGGCTCGTTGTATACAATTTATCCATAGGATAAACCTCAGAAGTGCAACGTCTGGGTCAAAGAATGTGCACATTGTAAATTTTAATAGCTTTTGCCAGATTGCCTTCCCACCAACAGTGTCTGCATGCCTAATTCTGCACAATCTTGCCAACCCTGGGTACTACCGAACTAGGGGTCAGGGGTGGGCAGTGGGGGTGAGAGGTGAGAAATGAAAGTGCAGAAACAAGACCACTTAACCTGAGGTCTGGAAGAATGGGCTTCGGGAGATCCAGGTTCCTCTAGAATGCCTGCATCGTTCTAGGGCAAGAATCTCTCCCTTGCTGTCACCTGATAGAGGGGTCCATTGGGAGCCCCATCGCAGGACATCTTGCAACCTGGCCGCTCCTTACTCTGAGAGCAGAGAGGGTTGTCAGTACAGACCATGGCTGGCTGGGGAGCTGCGGCTGATGGAGCTGGGGCTGACTTCTCTGCCCAGGAAGAAGGCGTGCAGCGGGCCCGGGAGGAAGAGGAGAAGCGCAAGGAGGTGACCTCACACTTCCAGGTGACGCTGAACGACATTCAGCTGCAGATGGAACAGCACAATGAGCGTAACTCCAAGCTGCGCCAGGAGAACATGGAGCTGGCAGAGAGGCTCAAGAAGCTGATCGAGCAGTACGAGCTCCGGGAGGAGGTAAGGAATCCTGCGCAGCCAACACCCACCTCCAGGCCATCTTTCCTTTCCTATTAGGAATGTAGGTGACGTCCCCACGTGCCTTTTCTCAGCTGCTTTGATCTTTGAAGCCACACTGAGTCCACCGCCTCTTGCTGTCTCACCCACTCCTGGCCCCCAGGGCCCCTCCGGCAGTTAGGACTGCCTTGAAATTTGCACATCTAGTCTTGGTCTATAGATGGGGCAGATCTTTGCCAAGGGAGCTAAGCTGTTGTGTTGGTGGAGGTGTCGTTTTTGTCCTTTCTTCCCATTTACAAGGGAGTCGGACTACAAAAGTGAGGGTTGTTAGCCCAGCCGAGTGATCTGGGGCCGGAGGTTTGAGTGTATTTATTACTTGGCTTCTTGGGAGCGAGTTTCATCCCTGTGCCCACCCAGGACTGACTGGAGAGAAACAAGGTGAGATTCGGAAGTAGACCTTCCAGGGACAAGGGGCCCAAGTGCTGTGGAACATGAGTCCAGCATGTCAGAGTGAGATGGGAGGCTGGGCAGGGGACCCTGGTCTCTGCAGATGGGACGTCTCTGTAGCCACCAGGCCTCCCTGAGAAAGGGAGCTGCTGACAGGTAGCCCTCCCACCATGCTTTCCTGCAGCATATCGACAAAGTCTTCAAACACAAGGACCTGCAGCAGCAGCTGGTGGATGCCAAGCTCCAGCAGGCCCAAGAGATGCTGAAGGAGGCAGAGGAGAGGCACCAGCGGGAGAAGGATTTTGTGAGGCTCGGGCCCTGAGGGTGGGGAGTCTGGGAGGAGGCAGGTTGGGTTCTGGCTCAGCTCATAAGTCAGGTGTCAGGGAGAGGTTGCCGCCTGGCCAGACCAGGACGTTGCTTCCTCAGATAGCAGAGAGCAGGAAGCTTCAGTGGGTCCTGGGGCATATGGCTAAAAAAGACCAAACAGCCCCTAGGGGCTTCTGATAGGATCTGGGGTCCTGTCTTGGAAATAGCTCCTCAAAGAGGCAGTGGAGTCCCAGAGGATGTGCGAGCTGATGAAGCAGCAGGAGACCCACCTGAAGCAGCAGGTGAGACAGAGTGGGTCCTGATCCTGTGCCTCTTGAGGTCCCCTCACTGGGCCCCATCCTGGGGGAGGGAAATGAGACCCTCGTTCTAGGACCACCTTGACTGCTGTGTGACCTTGCTGAGCCTTTGTTCTCTCTGGACCCGCCCAGCACCTATGGTGGTGACCAGGTGGCTAGGTGAGCTTGAAGGACTTCGTTCCTAGTTGGAAGTGTTGTGCTGCTTTTGAGGAGGCAGGGATGGAACGGTTGTTTTTAATTACATTAATTGTACTTAATTTTAGAAGAAAAGTTTGAAAACATACATAGAAGCAAAATATAAGTCACCCCAAATCCTGCTTTCTAGGCTTAACATTTTGGATTCCGTCCTTCCAAATACATAGTTTTTGTTTTGTTTTAAAGAAAAATGGTATCTCAAGTGCCTGAGTGGCTCAGTCGGTTAAGCATCTGCCTTCAGCTCAGGTTGTGATCCCAGGGTGCTGGAATCGAGCCCAAGTCTGACTCCCTGCTCAGTGGGGAGCGTGCTTCTCCCTCTCCCTCTACCGCTCCCCCTGCCTATGCTCTCTTGCTCCGTCAAATAAATAAAATCGTTTAAAAAAAGAAAAGAAAAATGGTATCTCAATAGAATTGTTGGGTCCGAGGTCCAAGGTTGGGTCTGACTGTGTTAACCAGAAGTGTCCTCCAGAGAAGCCTGATCTTATCTCGGCTTCTTTCTCACCCAGCTGGCCCTATACACAGAGAAGTTTGAGGAATTCCAGAACACTCTTTCCAAAAGCAGTGAGGTGTTCACCACATTCAAACAGGAGATGGAGAAGGTAACAGTGTCCAGGCTGGGTGTGGCTGCAGCGGCACACTGGGCCTGTCTTCCAGAAGCCCCAGCCCCTGGGGTGCCTCCTGGGGAGCTGTTTACAGTAACAGTGTGATTGATACCAAGGGTGGGCTGTAAGGAGGGATCCGAGCCTTTCCCCACCTCTCAAGGAAGCATCACTGATAAGTGCGTCCTCCAGGTTGTCCTGGACAAGGGGCAGCCTTGTCAGTCCTTGGTGGTGGTGGTGGCATTGACCTTGAGATGTCCCAAGGTGGCACCAAAGGCACTGACTGCGCCCGTAATACCTTGCCCTGTTGGGACTGTTCCCCCCCCCCTCCCTGGAGACACAGATGCACAGATGGTCTGGCCCCCTGACCATTTCCTTCTTTCTATCCCATAATCCAGATGACTAAGAAGATCAAGAAGCTGGAGAAAGAAACCACCATGTACCGGTCCCGGTGGGAAAGCAGCAACAAGGCCCTGCTGGAGATGGCTGAGGAGGTGGGTTGCGTGTGCTCTGCAGCTGGGGCGGGGGGGGGCGGGGGGCAGCGGGGAGGCAGTTTTTGAGTGTTGGGCCCTTTCCTCTGCATCCTACCAGTAAGTCATGCAGCTGGCGTGAGATGGCGCTGGGACTTACGTGTCCATCTGTCCAAAGGCACTGCCCACTGTTGCCCCATGGGAGATGGTGAGCCCAGTGGTAGGTCTGCAGTAGAAGCAAAGAGAACAGATGAAAGAAATACAGGAACCGAAAAACCAGGGAGTACCAATGGTGCACACGGTTTATATGCAGAGTAGCTCAGCTAATTTGATTTCATGGTTTGAGATGCAGAAGAAAGGAACTAATTGCTAGAGTAGCTACTATATACTAGATCCTCCTGAATGTTTTAGGTAATGGCAGTTCATTGAATCTTCTCAAGATCTGTGAGGTTGATGTTAGCCTTTTTTTTTTTTTAAGATTTATTTATCTAGGGGCACCTGGGTGGCTCAGTTGGTAAAGCATCTGACATCTGACTTCGGCTTAAGTCGTGATCTCAGGGTCCTGGGATCGCCCCAAGTTGAGCTCCCCATTCATTGGGGAGTCGGCTTGTCTGTCTGCCCCTCAGCCCCTCCCCGCCCTTGTGCACATGTGCATGCACTCTCAAATAAATAAAACCTTAAAAAAAAAGATGTATTTATTTGAGAGAAAGCATGTGTGCAGGTGCATGTGTGAGCAGAGGGGAGGGGTACAGGGTTGGGGAGAGGAGAGGATCTCAGGCAGGCTCCTTGCTGAGCACAGAACCTGACGTGGGACTCTATCTTGTGACTCTGAGATCATGACCTGAGCCGAAATCAAGAGTCGGATGCTGAACCGTTGGAGCCATCCAGGCACCCCAGTAGGCCATTTTAACAGATAAGGAAATAGGCTTTAAAAGCCAGGTCTTAACTTTGTGTCATCTGGCGGATAAATGGAGAAATAAGTTGTCTTCAAGCCATGCTCCTTCTCGGCGCCACACTGCCCCCTACCAGCAGCCACGTCTTGGCACACACCAGGGCTGTTTCACTAGGAAGGGACCAGCTTTTGGCTCTGGTCTGCTCCGAGTATCATTCAAGTGTGAATGTTTTCTACCACGTGACTCTGTGGCGTGGGGGGTTGATGGTGTGGCACTGAGGCCCCATTTCCCTCCCTAGAAAACACTCCGGGACAAAGAGCTGGAGGGCCTACAGGTGAAAATCCAGCGGCTGGAGAAGCTGTGCCGGGCGCTGCAGACAGAGCGCAATGACCTGAACAAAAGGGTACAGGACCTGAGTGCTGGTGGCCAGGGCTCCCTCCCTGACGGCGGCCCTGAGCGAAGACCGGAGGCTGCAACCGCCTCCAGGGATCAGGGTTGTGAGGGTCCTGGAGCCCAATCACCGAGCTCCCCGAGGGTCACAGAAGCTCCTTGCTGCCCTGGAGCAGCGAGCACAGAAACGCCTGGCCAAGCGGGGCCCCAGGAGTCCACCTCCACCACCGCCTAGGGAACCTGGCATGGGGGGCGTGCTGGGAAGGGAGCAAGCAGCCCAGCCAGGCCTGGCCCAGGCAAGGCTCCCACCGCTAAGCAGTCCAGTGCTGAGGCCCAGGGTGCTCCGACCTGGCTGGCATCTGACACTTGGCAGTTTTGGATTTTGTGGGTCAGTTTTACATACATACGGCATATGTGCAAGGCCTCCTACCTTTCTGTCTCTAAGTGGAACATGGGCTTGCACTGGAGGTGGGCGTGTGTACGGGTGAAGTCACTGGCTCTTCTGGGAGCTGAAGAGTCTGAAAGGAGCTGCCATCTGTAGCTGCTGTCACAGTGAGCTGGCAGGACAAGTGACTTGCGCATTCCCCTGCCTGACTTGAGGCTCAGATCCCCCCTTTTCTGCCCTTCAGGGCTTGTGACAAGTGATACACTCAGGCCTTGACTGCGTTTCCCTCGTTAACAGGGCTTGGGCAGCTCTGGCTCACCTAGCTCCCCTGGAAGCTCCTTTGCTTCTCTTAACCTGGAGAAAGGGGTCCCCGGGCAGGGCCCGCAGAGCTGGGGATCCAACTGCTGTCCTGCTTTGGACAGGGGACCTGGAGAAAGTTGCTGTGGGCTGGTACACGGTTAGGGAGCCCTCAGGTGGTGCCAGGACCAGGCCAGCGATGCTTCTCAGTAGCCTTATCATTCACAGGTGCCTCTCTAGCCTGCACAAATGATTGACAAGAGATCACCCAAAGGATGCTTTCTGAAGGTTTCTGTTTTTTGTTTTTGTTTTGCATATGACAGTGTGTGTATTGATCTGAGGAAGGAGGAGGGGCACTGGCGCAGCTGGCCTCCAGTGCCCCCCAACCCTCAACACCCCACCTGGTATCTTTGCCACGTTGGTGCTGAGCTTTCCTGTTCGGTGAAATCAGATTGCGGTTAGGAGGAAGAGAAGGGCATCTGATGGTTTTGCCACAAGCTTGCCTATGTGTTTCGGTCCTGGGAGGCCACTGCTGATGCCCATCACCACTGTCTCCATGTGGCAGTTGCTGGGCCCCGTGCCCAGCTGTCCCCTTGGCTTTTAGGAGTCTGTTTCTGCTTCTAACCCCACCGTTAATGTGCAATCCTTGAGATTTGCCCTGGTCCCATTGCCTAAAGAATAAGCTGAAGTATGTCCTTGATGTCTCAGTTCCTGTGTGGAAGCCCCCAGCTCTTATCTGGCAGCTGAGGGACAGAATGAGACTTGACAGTTGATGAGCCTCAGAAACCCGCAGGACGGCTGCAGATCCTCGGGTCTGGTGCCCCCACACCCCCCAGTACTTGCTGCTCTGGACTGAAAATTTTGCCGGTTGCATATTCGTCAGTCTGTACAGAGCAATTTCCTGGAACAACAGGATGAGGCACGGGTGGGGAGCTGGGCTCTGGTGGGCGGGAGGTCCTACACCCCGCCTCTAGCCGGGCCTCGGCTTCAGTGTAGCTGAGGGAGCCGTGGACCAAGAGGCACAGGATGGTGGAGCTTTTGTTTCTTGCTGGATTTCCTTGAAGCTAGTTCATTATCCTGCAGGTCCCTTCATCTTCAACAGCCAGCCCGCTCTCCATGCCTTTTACTTCAGTCCCTCACATAAACAGGTTCATGAAGAGTGCTGAGTGCACGTGAAACACGTTAACGACGTAGACCAGAGATGGCACGGGACTGGCACACCGTTTTTCCTCTGCCCCCGCGGCAGGAGCCCCTGCTGGGTGGCGGAGTGTTTCCCGCTGACCCCTGCTGCAGCCAGCTCTCGGGACCCCCTGGCGGCCGGGACAAGTGTGGACACCTACTTGCCCTCCCTGGCTGAGCTCCTCTCCTGTGGACAAGTGTTTCCTAAGATCTTGCCCTCTGAAATGGCTATATCTGGAGTGGTCCCTGGATCTGCCGTGTCCTTCCCCAGTAAGGCCTTCTTTCCCCCTCTCCTCCCCCCCCGGCCCTGTGTCAGGCTGGGACACACAAACTGCCAACCGCGTACAGGGTGTGCTGGGCTCTGGAAGCACAGGGAGGAGGCAGGCTGCTGCCTGGCCGGTTTCAAGAGCAGGAGGCGTGCGGTAGCCCACACGATCGCCTTGCTTGCTTCGGCCACCTCGTGGAGCCCACGGGGTGGAGGGGGACGGCTGTGGGGGACCACGGCTGTGCGGCACAGCCGCCCCCAGAGAGCCAGTCTAGCTGCTGTGGGGCTGCGGCGAGCAGGGCGGCCCCAGCTGTGCCTAGGTGTCCAGGCCAGGCTGCAGATGAGGCCCCCGCTGTCCCTCTCCCTCTCCTCCCCGTCGGCCAGACCACGCTGAGCACTACAGCGGCTCTGCTTGTTCTGCTTTCCGGCCCCGAGCCCGGGCCGGATGCGGGGAAGGTGGCCTGTCCGGATGAAGGCCGGTGCCGTCCTCCCCAGGGCAGGGCCCGAGCACATGACCTCAGTTTTAGGACCAAGAGCTGTGTTGGATTCTTAGGTTGCTAGCGTTTCAGGGGACCACTGCCGGTGAGGCTCTCCGCCCCGAGCCCTTGGCCTTGCTGACGTAACGTGTGCTCCAGACCTTGCCGGCCTGAGAGCCTCGCGTGCGCCAGGTTCCCGGGACGTATCGGCAGCACTCGTTTTCTTTTGTTTTCCATGAGGTTTTTGGACCATGGGCTGAGCTCAGGCACTTTCTGTGAGAGGATGTTCTGTCTGTAAAGATGGTTATCTCCGCTCCCATCACAGTGGCCCTGCTGAGGGCCGACCGAGAGGCCAGTGGAACTGCCCTGGTGGCGGGGGGGGGGGGGGGGGCCAAGCCTACTGAGCTGATTCTCCAGCTGATGCCCGGGCCTCCCACCTGAACAGCACAGAGGTGGCCGCCCCAGGGACAGCCAGGCACCTGCCTGGGGGAGGGGTGCTGCCTTCTGTCCCTGTAACTGCTTCCCATATGGCCCGACCTGGCCACCCAGATTTGTTTTAAAGCTGTGCTGACAGCCTTTTTTTTTTTTTGTCTCCTTTTGGTATTCACAACAGCCAGGGACTTGATTTTGATGTATTTTAAACCACGTTAAATAAAGAGTCTGTTGCCTTACTTGTTTCTCTCCTGACTTTGTGGTCAGTTGGTGCTTCTGGATCCACCTGGCCGTCACTGACTTGTCTGGATCTGCTGCAGAGCCCTTGGCTGGGCCATATCGTGCATCTTCCGGAGTGCGCCCTGCCTGCCAAGTCACCACAGGCAAATTCATTTGAGCTGCCTGAGCAGAGCCCGTGGCAAAGTTGGCATGATGCTCAGATACATAGAAGCATCAGCTTTCTTTCATTCAATGACAAGTTGCCCCTGCCCCATGAAGGGTCAGGCTAGTGATGAAGAAAAGATACTTTTTTTTTTTTTTAAGTACTCTCTATGGGGCGCCTGGGTGGCTCAGTCGGTTACGCTTTGTCTCTTTCTCTCAGAAATATTTTTTTTTAAAGATTTTATTTATTTATTTGACAGAGAGAGACAGCGAGAGAGGGAACACAAGCAGGGGGAGTGGGAGGGAGAAGCAGGCTTCCCGCGGAGCAGGGAGCCTGATGCGGGGCTCGATCCCAGGACCCTGGGATCATGACCTGAGCCGAAGGCAGACGCTTAACGACTAAGCCACCCAGGTGCCCCTTTCAAAAATCTTAAAAAAATAAAATAATCTCTACACCCAGTGTGGGGCTGGAACTCACACCTAGATCATGCACTCACATGCTCTACTGATTGAGTCAGCAGGCGCCCTGGAGAAAGGTACTTTTATTTTTTATTTTATTTTTCTAAGATTTTATTTATTTGTCAGAGAGTGCGCACAAGCAGGGGGAGCGGCAGGCAGAGGGAGAAGCAGACTCTCTCCTGAGCAGGGAGCCCAATGCAGGACTCGATCCCAGGACCCTGGGACCATGACCTGAGCCAAAGGCAGATGCTTAACCGAATGAGCCACCCAGGCGTCCCGAAAGATACTTTTATTTTTTTTTTAAGATTTTATTTATTTATTTGAGAGACCACGAGCAGGGGGGGAGAGGGAGAAGCAGACTCCCCGCTGAGCTGGGAGGCCAACATGGGACTCGATCCCAGGACTGGGAGATCACGACCTGAGCCATACATAGGCAGACGCTTAACCATCTGAGCCCCCTCAGGCGCCCCCCGAAAGATACTTTTAGATGAAGAAACGATGGTGGTGCTGTGGAACCATAAAGGAAGCCCCTGTCCGCTTCAGCAAAGAGCTAGGGGTGGACACCTGGAAGGGCCTTATGACCCAAAGGACAGGTAGAAGTTTGACAACTTGATTTAGTAGTGAAGTAGTTCACCTAGAAATGCAGGTGCACAGGAGGGTCATGGGAGGAGGTCACCAGGAGTCTGTGTGACAGGTTAAGGAATCGGCTAGATCCAGAGGACAGGAACCACTGAAGGTGTTTAAATAGGACATTGGGAAGATCCATGAGGAAGGCATAAGGTAAGGAGACCAGAGACGTAGGCACAGGCCCAAAATCAGATGGCTGGTCACTATGAGCACTGCTGTTCAGGGCTGTCTGCCACGGGCAGCATCCTTTGGCATTGGCCTACCTGTGAATTCCTTTGATTTTGAACCTTCCTTGAGAAGACCACATTCTGCCTGCAGTTCTGAAGAATGGGCTGGTTTTTTACACATTCCTGCTCACCCTGCCAAGCCTGGGTGCAAAAGCTGGGGCTCCTGTACCAGCACCCTATTCTCTCTGGAGCCTGGCTTGGCCTGGCACAAAGGATGGTATGTGAATGCCCAACAAACGGCAGAGACAAGCAAAGGGCCCTTCCCTCCAGGCCTCCACAAGCAGATGTGTTCACGCTGGCTGTGACTGTCCCCTCGGAGCCTCTGCCCCTTCTGATCAGAGTCCAAACAGGTTGATACTTTTCTGGGCTGGCCACAGCCAAAGATCTTTAGAAGGAGTCCAGGGAGGCCGCCCCAACTCTTGAAGCTCCCAAGCCATGCATCTCTGAGGATAGCTTCACCCTAGGCGGTGCTCCTGCACCTGCCCCCACTTTCCTGGAGGAGCCCTGGTGCCCCTCTAGCAGCTGGAGGAGAGCAGCTTACCCGTTGTCCTCTCCACCTTTGCAGAACCCTCCCTCCAGCCTCTGGTTATTGAAAAAGTCCTGAATTAATGTCTCCCCTTCTGAAACAGTCTAGATGTTGGAAGCACCTGGGAAAGGTCCCTGCATGGGTGCCTGTGGAAACAGAACCCATCCCTCCCTTACTTACCCGGAGGCCCAGGGGCCAGGAAGCTGCTCCTGCCCATGGGAGGGGAAGGGGGACCGGGGTGCTGTTCACGTTGCCCTGGGGCAGTTAATTTGGGACCGCAGGGCAACCGGGCCAAGGATAAGCCTGTCTCCTGTTGCATCAGATGGTTCTCTGGGGACCTGAGCTGGGAGCCTCTGCCAGGTCTTTAAATAGCTGCCCCATTGATCTGGCCTCCCAGGCAGCATGGGCAGCGCTGGGTCAGCCTCCTGGGGGTTGGGGTCAAGTGCCAGGTAATCGCACCGATTTCCCTCTGACCTGATGCTCCCCACACGTGTCTCTTAGACCTGGGGGTGGGGAGGGAGGAGGCTTGGTCCCATCACTTCATCAGGCGCTGAATATAGCCCCCACTGCTTACCAGCGAGAAGTGTCTGGGTATCGTGGGGTGAGTGGTATTACCCTCAAAAGACTATAGTTTACTTTCGGCAAATGGGATGATGACAGTATCCTCCTGCGGGATTGTTATGAGGATTAAATGTACATAAAGTACTTAACAGGGGACCCAGACTCAATAGGTGGTTGTCTTCTCTTGCAGTTTCTTCCTGCTGTTGCTTCTTACAGGCTTATGTATATGTATCTTGTATGCTTATATATTACATGCTTATGTACATTTTCTGCCCCCCCATCCCTATCGCCCCACCCCCTTCTGACAAAGCCCCCACCATTTTGTAAGGGACTATAGCTTCTCCCCGAACTGATGGGAAAGTGAGTTTTTTAGATGGCCAGCACACAACCAACGTTAGTCACCTTAGCTCAGCTGGGGAGGTAAAGTCAAGTGAGAGCGACAGCCTAGTAACTGTTGTAGTCTCCTCCCATCTTAGGCATCCCAACCGCTAAAGAAGGTCACTTTCTCTTTAAATGCAAATTACCTCCTGCCAGCTCTACTTCCACCCGCTCGGCTCCCTAGGAGGAGAGCGCCGATCGCGGAGGGAACGGCCCCGAAGCCTCACTCCCGACGCCACACCTCCAGGTCAGTTGCCCCCTTCCAGGGTGTGGGGGGGCGTGCGGAACGTCTCGGGTCTGACGCTCCATTTTGGATCCTGGCTCCCCAGCCGAGCGATCCTTTTGGCACATGGCTTTAAAGACTGAGCATGGGAAATAGATCCCAGGTGGCCCCCAGCCATTCCCGGGGAGCAGGGGCTCCTGCTCCAATTCTTCTATCAAGTCCTTAATTGGGCCAAGCTGCTGCAACGCCAGACGGAGGACGTGCTCCGGTCTCCCCTCCACCACACCCCCTGGTGCCGGCCAGCCAGGTGCCAATTTCAATGCTGATGCCCCCAGTGGCGCCACCATCCCAGAATCGGCAGCCTGGAGCGAGCAGCTTGGGAGAGCCCCTGGAAAGAGCCCCCGGGACCTCCTCCGGGAGGACCTCAGCTGACCCGAGGCTTAGGGGGTGGAGCTGGACCGGAGGCTGAGCAGTGCCAGCCATAGGCCAGCCATTGTTGGAGGCCGAGACGGCCAGCTGCCCGACCACCCACCCCACTCTGGCCGCAGCGGCAGGGAGCCCGTCCCAGAGAACATCTGGGAGTTGCCTGATGTTTCGGGTTGGGGGTGGGCGGAAGAGGAGGGATGCCAGTGTCCGAGTGGGTGGGGGATCCCACAGTGAGCGCCGTCACCCGTCTTCTGGGGGTGACTGCCTGACACTGAGGTCTTCCCAGGCGCCCCCACCCACACCTTGGTCACCTCCCTTGCCGACAAAGTTTGTCAGCATCTGCCCGGACAGCTGATTAAATAAATACAAGAGGACCTGGTTAAGACAGCCCTAACCCTCCGCGGGCCTCCTGCCGGCTCACAGCCTCGCTGCCTCCCCCTCCTTTTCCTCTGCCAGCTTCCTGACGGGAAAGCCCAGCAGCAGCGGGACAACAGTGTCTGGTCCAGCCCTTCCAGGCAGCGGCCAGGTTTTCAGGCCAGGGGCTGGAGGGCAGGGGGGGGCCTGGGGTAGGCCCTGGAAGGTCCTTCAAACACACATCCAAGACCCCAGCGGGAGGGCGCCGGCATCTGGGCCTGCCCGTCCTGGACAGAGGAGGGGACCGAGGCCCTGGCAGTCATGAGGGGGCAGTGGGAAGGTCCCGGGGCCCTTCCTGTGCAGCTCTCAGGGGTGGCTGGGTGAAGTGATGCCTTTGCCTCTCACTATCTCAGTGGGACCTGAGGCCCAGCCGGCATCCAATGGAGGACAAGAAGAAGAAAAGGAGTCCCAAGCCCTGCCTGACCCAGCCAGCCCAGGCCCCGGGAACACTACGAAGGGTCCCTGTGCCCACCAGCCACAGCGGCTCCTTGGCCCTGGGACTCCCTCATCTGCCATCCCCCAAGCAGCGGGCCAAGTTCAAGAGGTGGGTACAGAAGGAAAGCAGGGCAAGGAGGGAGGGACCCCACCCCCACTCTGGGCTGAGCCCTGTGGGAAGGAAGGTAAAGACAGCCTTAGCCTAAGCCTTAGCCTTAGCAACTGTTGATGCCTTCCCTGGGGCTGAGAGAGCTCAGAGATGCCTCAGCCCCAGTCTGTGCCCTCAGGTGTAGGGGAAAGGCTAGAGGGGTGACTGGGATCTCACACCGTGCTGATGCACCTCAGAGCAGGGAGTGAGCGATGCTGCCAGAAGGAGAGGCTGTAGGGCACACTGGAGAGAGAGAGAGAGAGAGAGAGAGAGAGAGAGAGAGAATGTCTAAGCTGAGGGACTTGCCTGACATAAGTATGGAAGAAAAATATTGCCTAGGAGGTTCCCGGAACCTGGGTGGTTCCACAGCAACCACAGGTGGTTGGTGGCCCTCAAGTGTCATGGAGCAGGAGATGGTACGGGGAGACTCAGATGTACAATATGAATTTTTGCTTACTTTTTCTTAATAAGTGGGGATTTGTATCCTACCATACAATGTCTCCATGTTTGTTTCCCACGAAACACAAGGTGTGCTTTCTCCCGTGACTGTGTCCCCTGTGGCTTTGCACACTACCTGCCTGAGAGATCTGTCTGGGGACCGCCACAGTGGGGTGTCGCTGAAGCTCAGGGCTGGAGACAGAACAGTAGGAAATGCAACAGGAAAGAAGGGGGGGCAGGCTGAGAAGGGTCCTTCAGTGTTATCCTGGGGACAATGGAAAATTCAAAACAGTTTTGAAATAGAAGAGGAGCAGAAAGACATTTTTGGGAGAGGTAAGATGGCTGTCGTGACAATAAGGAGTAACTGTCCCCAGTGAGGACAAGCGATTCCCCCAGGGCCATGGGAGGAATGAGTGCAGGGCCCAGACAGGAACCCAAAAGCCCCCCCCTCCAGGCCCGGTTCTGGCTGGGAGTGTCATCTGAAGAAAAAGCCTTCCTTTGACCTCTTCTCCCTACCCCTCCTCACCCACTCCCTTCCCTTCCCAGTCCCGGTGCCCCGGGCAGGGCTGCAAGAGCAAACATCCGTTTCTGTTCAGGAGTAGAGAGGAAGATGAATTAGTGCATAGGCAGAGGGCAGAAAAAACCTTCGGGTACCTGGCCGCCCCCACCCTGTGACCATGGCCATGCCCACCCCACCCAGGGTAGGCAAGGAGAAATGCCGTCCGGTGCTGGCCGGAAGCGGGGGCGGCTCGGCAGGCACTCCCCTGCAGCACTCCTTTCTGACCGAGGTGACAGACGTCTATGAGATGGAGGGGGGACTGCTGAACCTGCTCAATGATTTTCACTCGGGCCGGCTGCAGGCCTTTGGTGAGTTCCCACCAGGGGCTGCCTGAGGGGGTATGTGGGTGGGGCTGGAGGGCCTGGTCTCTGGGCCGTGGCTGGGGCCAGGGTCCCACGGTGCTCCCAGGGCTCAGACAGGTCCTGTCCAGGGAAGGAATGCTCCTTTG
The DNA here is from genome assembly GCF_964656455.1 of Halichoerus grypus. NCBI lineage: Eukaryota > Metazoa > Chordata > Mammalia > Carnivora > Phocidae > Halichoerus > Halichoerus grypus. The sequence goes on along the minus strand of NC_135716.1, from coordinate 163,451,223 downwards.
AGCAGTTGGAGCACGTGCGGGAGATGCAGGAGAAGCTGGCCCGGCTGCACTTCAGCCTGGACGTGTGTGGGGAGGAGGAGGACGAGGAGGAAGAGGACGGGGTCACTGAGGGGCTGCCTGAGGAGCAGAAGAAGACGATGGCTGACCGAAACCTGGACCAGCTGCTTAGCAATGTGGGTCAGGGCTGGGTGCTTCTGTTCCTGGGGACACTGGGGGGTGGGGGAGGTACATGATCCTAAAACTATTCCTGGCCCCTGGGTGAAAAGCTGGGGGTGCATGGAGACCCAACCCCTACCAGAAGATCGCTTGCAGGGCATCTGGGGTTTGGCCTGGTGCCTCTCCTGACAGAAACCTCCTTTTCTCTCTGTTGACAGCTGGAAGATCTTAGTAATTCTATGTATCCTTTCCAGGGGACCCTGCTGTGTGTATGTATGTCCACACCTCCCACAGACAAAATCAGTTTCCTTCTCCCCACCACCCTCTAGGAGTATTTACACTATAACCAACGTCTCCCCTTTCTGTCCTACTGAAGCAGAATTAGTCACAAACTGCCCCCCAGGCAGAATTGTCCCAAATATCAGGAGAAAGATAGTTACAGGGAATGTGATTTATCTACTTAATGAAGATCCTTGCAAGTGAGGCCCCTGGCTGGCTCAGTTGGTAGAGCTTGGGACTCTTGATCTCTAGGGTTGTGAATTCGATTCCCATGTTGGGTATAGAGATTAATTAAAAATAAAACCTTTTTGGGTGCCTGGGTGGCTCAGTCATTAAGCATCTGCCTTCCGCTCAGGCCATGGTCCCAGGGTCCTGGGATCGAGCCCCGCATCGGGCTCCCTGCTCTGCGGGAAGCCTGCTTCTCCTTCTCCCACTCCCCCTGCTTGTGTTCCCTCTCTCACTGTGACTCTGTCTGTCAAATAAATAAATAAAATCTTTAAGAAAATAAAAATAAAATAAAACCTCTTAAGTTACACTAATGAAAAAAATAAAATCCTTTTTTTTTTTCTTTTAAGAGAGCGAGAGGGGGTGGGCAGAGGGAGAGGGAGAGAATCCCCCTGCAGGGCTCGATCTCACAACGCCGAGATCATGACCTGAGCCAAAATCAAGAGTCGCACACTTCACCGACTGAGCCACCCAGGCGACCCCCAAATAAAATCTTTAAAAGAAAGAAAATCTTTGCAAGTACTTTAGCTGACACCAATCCATGGCAAAGCTTGTCTGATGTCTTCCTACTCTTTCAACATTGAATAATTATTTTCACTGATTTAGATTATCTCCCCATCTAGTCTCAGCCAGAAATAGTGCGGGTGCGCGTACCTGCAAGATCTAGACCAAAAGAGAAAGGAGTAAGCTACCTAGCAAGAAGGGCGGGTGTGGACTGCAACTCGGACCACGGATCACCCGAGTCCTCCGACCCCGCCTCTTTGTGCAGTTGGGGAAACTAAGCCTGTGCAGGATGGACAGACAGGGCTGGAAAGACGGGTCCAAAGCATCGCAATCCTTGACTGGCACAGACAGAAGTTGCACCTGGCCGAGAACGCCGAGCCTGAGGAGCAGTCAGCCGTGTAGATGTCGGACTCGGGCCCAGACTGCCCCTCTCATGCCCTTCAAACTGTGACCTTTTATGGACTCGATCGGGTATTCCGCGGCTCCCCAGGTGCTATGGGGGAGGGGGGCACTGGATGGAATTAAACCAGAAAAAAAGAAAGACACCGGCTCCGCCTGCTTCCTTCCCTCCTTGCGCCTTCACTCGGGAAGGCCCCCAGCACCCGGCCTCCGCAGAGACACCCCTCCGCGACACACTGTGCTTTGGGCGGTCCCGCTCGGTGGGGCGGAGGCGGGGGGGCGGGTCTGGAAGCGGGTATTGGGAACCGGCCGCCCGAGGCTGGCCGCGGCCGCGGGAGGAGTGGGGTTGCCTTGGAGACGGCAGGGCGGGGCCTTGCGCGCGGCGCAGACTAGTGACGCAACTGGCAGGCGCCCGGCCAGCCGCGGGTCTGTTGGCGCCCGGATGGAGCGGGAGCGGTTGGGTCGGACGGTGTCGGTGCTGCAGGTGCGGAGCGGGCCGGGGGCGCACGATTCCCACCACGGCATCTCGGGTTGGGACCTTCGAACGAGATGAGGCTACCACGTTCAGTCACCTACCCTCGTGCCCGCCTCTGGAATTACCGTCCCACCCCCACCGCCCTGAAGAATGCTGGGGACCCGCGGACCCTCACCGGCCTTCCACTCCCACCGTACGCTCCCGCGGGATCCGGGAAGTGGTGGGAAGGGCCTTGAATTCAAGAGAGGGATCCAGTCCGGCATCCTCCCTTGAACCCCCGGAGACCGTCCTGACGTACAGCGTCACCTGTCCTTTCCCGCGGCCAGAGCCCCTCTTAGTCCCTGGGACGACCTCTCCAGGAAAACCCCCCAAATGCCCCCACTTGTGCAGTGATAAGCATTTTCTTTCCCCCTTATTCTCCACGCCAGGCCTGCGTCCGGGGCTTCTTGGTCCGACGCCACTTCCAGAGTCTGCGAGATGAGTATGAAGCTATTGTACGAGAACTCGAGGGTGACCTGGGCACGCTTCAGTGGACAGAGGGCTGGATTCCCAGGCCCCGGTTTCTCCCGGCGGTAGTATACACCCCAGGGGAAGGAGGGAGGGTTAGGAGGGACCTGGAGAGGGGATTCAAGGAAATGGTAGAATCCACCCTTCCCGTTGACAGGCTTTTCTCAGTGGAAGAGACTGCACTCCTCACATGCCAATCCTTAATCCTTACCACCTTGTATGCTAAATCTTGGCACCCAGATATTTGGAGAGTTTAGCTGTGAGGTTCTCATACTTCTGATTTCTCAGAAGGCAAAATCCCATCGGACCCGGAAACCCCAAGGGAGGGCACCAAATCCAGAGCAGGAACTGCGGAGCAGCTTCTCATGTAAAGAACCTGAGAGGGAAGCTGTCTTGGGGGAGGTGATGCTGAAGAAGTCAGGAGAGAGCTCCGCAAACTCAGGAAGTCTTCTCTGCAGAGGTGACAGCCCCTGGCTTCAGGATGAACACAGCAGGAAAGCCAGGAATCCCAGCCAAGGGGAGACCAGAGGTACGTCAAGGATGGAAAACCCAGGTACCTCTGTGCCTCAATTCAGGGCAAGCCCCTGACGCGCTCTGGGCCTCAGCTTTCCCATCTGAAAAGTAGAAAGGCTTGTGCTCCATAAGCTGCATCCCTCTCTTTTTTCCCAGTGCCTCGTTAAGGGCAACTCGGGGGTGGGCAGGGGGAGGGTGCCAGGGCTTAAGGGTAGCCAGCAGCCAGTGTGTACCCCTAAAGCCTTCTCCCTTTTTTCTTCCCTCCTTCGCAGAAGCTGCGAGTCTGGGACTGCCCCGCAGCCAGACTGAGCTCCAGGAGCTCCAGTACCACCACAACCACTTGGCCATGGAACTGCTGTGGCTACAACAGGCCATCAATAGCCGTAAGGAGGTAGGCGCACTCCCTTGGAGCCCTGCCTGCACATTTAGGGCCAAGGGCGGGGGTTAGGGAAAAGCCTCCTGCTCTGTGCTCAAGCAGTCCTGCCTGGTACAGTGTCTGTTCTCTTTCCCAACAGTACCTAATTCTCAAACAAACACTGACATCCCCAGAGGCCAACCAGCCTAGAGACAAGCCCAGCGTGTGCCCAGACCGCAGGGCACAGACCTATGAGAGGGCTGGGTCACAAACAAGCCCACCACTGAAAAACCAGTCCTACCAAGACAGGACTGCTAGGGAGCCAGACCATGTGGATGACTGCTGGAGGCTCAAATCACCACCCCGCAAGTCCCCAGAAAGACTGGCCACTACAGACCAAACCACGGCTGGGGTCAAGTACAGGGACCAACGCTACAGGACGGCTAGGCCACAGCTGCCCACACCATCAGATGACCAGGCCTTAGAGAACAGGCTCACCGAAGAGCCAGACCATGGGGAACAGACATTTGGACAGACCTGCCCGCAGCTAATGACTGTCCTGCACGACCACACCCCCAAAGGCCTCAAACCTAGGGGCTACCGTTCTGAAAAGGCCAGGACCCGGGTGCCCACACTCTGTGAAGACCCAGATATTGAGGACAAGTCTCCCAGGAGGCCAGAACACAGAGACCCTGATTGCCAAAGAGCTAGTCCACGGAAGTTAGACCTCTCAGAGGACTGTGGCCTCTGGGATGAGACCTCGGCAGAGCATGGTGGCCAGGGTCTCTGGAAGACTAAACCACCTAAGGGCCAGCTCCCTAGTGAGAAAAGCTCCAGGGATAGAACCTCCAATGAACCTAGCCATGAGGAAGGGAAAAACCAGAGGACCGTACCATGGCGATCAAGGCCGCCTGAGAAACTGTCTTTGACAGGGTCAGCCCACATGGGGGAGGACCACTGGAGGGACAGGCCATGGAAAACAGGACCACCAGGCTAGGCCCTGGGGAGCCAGGGGAAGACCAGGCTCCAAAGCGGGGTGCTATGAAAGGGTGATGAGGGAGGCAGGCCTCATCCTTGCTCCCTGGTACCAGCTCTTCCTTCTGCCCTTGGCTGTTGGTGGCTAATGGGGCCAAGAGAAGCTGAAGCAAAGAGCTGGCACCAGTATGGGGAGGGGAGGGAGAAGGACATACTTTCATCCTCTGCCTGTGGTTTAATCCAAATTTTGGGATAGGGCGTTTCCTGGGATAAGTATAGTGGGGAGCCTAATGGAGAATAAAAATTTTTCATGGATTCTGCACCTGGTTGCATTCATCTTCTGCCTCTGTCCAGGATAGACACTGGGCCCTCCTGTTGCTTTCCTGCTGGCATGGGGCACCTTCCCCAGGGCTGGCTGGGAGCCACAGTCCAGGAGCAGATGGGCCATCCTTGGGAGCAGTCCCCAAAGCTGATCGTCTTTTGAGCTCAGCCCTTGGGCTGCAGAGTGGCAGGGAGCCTCTGCAGATTCTTCCCTCTATCCAGTATTAGAACATCTGTGCTTCGGTGTGTTCCCCACCACTGCCTCTCTCACTGAGGCCCAGGGTCTTCCTTCCAGTATAGTGATCAGACCCGCCCAACTCTCACGAGGCCCCACCAAGGGTCGGCTGGATGAGACCCTGAAGGCCCTGCAGTCTCTCCCACCTTCCTTGGTGAGGGGGCAGGACTCCACTTCTGACTGGCCCTGCTCCCAGCCCGCCTTAGTTGCCTGGCAACGGCTCTGCGTCTCTCGCTGAGGACACACGATGGCCAGTGGTGGCAATCCAGCAGCCAAGAGGGTGGTGGTATACCGGAACGGGGACCCCTTCTCCCCAGGCCGCCAGCTGGTGGTGAGCCGACGCCGCTTCCCCACCCTGGAGACCTTCCTCCGTGAGGTGACCTCAACTGTGCAGGCCCCAGTGGCTGTGCGGGCCCTCTATACGCCTCGTGGTGGCCACCGTGTCACGGACCTGGCCGACCTGCAGAATGGAGGGCAGTATGTGGCTGCTGGCTTCGAAAGATTCCGCAAGCTGCAGTGAGTGGGCCGGGGCTGGTTAGAGGCGCGGGGGGGAGGGAGCTGCAAGAGCGATAGTATTCGTGTTCAGTGCTTGCTGTGCGTGTGAGTTCTCTTCTGGGGTACAGCAGCCCGACGCAGGGGCGGTCTTCTCCCCGCTCTTCAGATGCCTCAGAGTACACAGGTTACAAACAGCGAAGCCACAGCCCTAGGCCAAGTATGACACCGATGTTCATGCCCATCACAGTCAGGACCAGGCTTCGAGGAGAACGTTCTCCTGCAGCTGGAGCCCCTTTTTCCAAAGGCTCTTCTTGATTGGATCCGCTACCACCACCATCACCAAATGCTAAATCCATCCATCGCTTCCTCCCTGCTGTGATTAGGCATCCTGTGCTCTCCACGGGCTGGGGTCATCCCCATTTGCAGGGTGGGGCCATGCCTTCCAAGATGGGAGAAGAATTTTGAGTATCTGAGCTCCCAACTCAGATCTGACTTCTAGGTGCTACTCAGCTGTCCCCTGGGGTTGCTTATGGTAGCGTAAGGAGCAAGGGGTGGGAAGCCAGACAGACTTAGAATCTGGGCTGTCACTTACTTCCGTGTTACTGTAGGTCACGTAACTTTCTCTTTCACAGAAAATGAGATGAAAGCTCGTGAATGAGAAAATTTCTGAGATAGACTATGATGCTTAATGAACTAGTTTCTCTTGACCTTTAACCTTAACGGTTTGTGTCTGAGCCCCCAGTCCAGATGGTCAGCCTGACGCTGGGCCCTAGGGCAGGTTCAAGGGCCAGCATCTGTTTCTGGACAGATGTCTTGAGACTATCCCAGTGGGGATGGATCCCTGGTAAGCTGTAGCTCTAGACCCTCACTCTGGCAGCTACCAGGGTGTTGAGGTCTCAGGCTTCGCAAGATGACTTGTGACCCATCTGTCCTTTCAGCTATTTATCCCCCAGACGGAAGGATCCAGGTGGGAAGGGCAGCAGACTACCAGTGAGTCCTGGGGGAGGCTGGCCTCCAGCCCTGTCTTCTCACCCCTATTGGGATTGCCCCTAGTTTCATCTGGGAAATCAGGGGCTCTGGAAATAACAGGATCTGTCAGGTCCCTGGGGGCTACTCTCCACATGCACTCTGGAGCCAGCTGCTACCCTTCCTGGGGTACAGGGTTTCAAGACTATCCCTTGCTCCTCGCCCAGCCTTTATCACCAGGTTGTGGTCCCCAATGGGAGGAGGAAGCTGTAAAACATACGGGGGCAAGGTAGTGGTTGGAATGTGACTACGGGGAGGTAGAATGTTCCTTTGGTGAAAGGTGTGACCCATCCCGTCCCTCCTTGCCCCCTCCTTCACTCACCCTACCCGCCTTGGACTGACCCACCCCTAGCCAAAGGCCTCAACTCTCTCCTGATCTGAGGGCCTGCCTTGGGTTTCAGGGTCCTCCTGTGACTCACCACCCAGGTGACAGGACCCTTGGACCACGACCACCTGCAGGTTCCCCCTGCTACATCCAGTGAGTGCCGGTGTCGGGGAGCAGGAGCATAGATTTTGTTTCAGTGAGACCAAGAAAATGTGGGTGGGTTTGTTTCCAGAGCCCCTGGTCCCAACATGCCTGATGGGTGAAAACGGACACATGCCCCGGGTTGTAGACCATCTTCCGGCCCCGTGCTGCCCTTCTTCCTCTCACGTGTGGGGCATTCTGGGGACCCCTCTCCTTACCAGACTGCTCTTTGTCCCAGTGTGTTCAGGAATGGGGACCTGGTAAGTCCCCCATTTAGCCTGAAGCTGTCCCAGGCTGCTGGCGAGGACTGGGAAACCGTGTTGAAGCTCCTGACTGAGAAGGCCAAACTGCAGGCCGGGGCTGTGCGCAAGTGAGTGTGGGCCCCGGGGAGGGAGCCTCCCTGCTGGTCCCGGCTGTCCTAGCGGACAACAAGGTGAAAGGAAAGCACATCTCCCCAAATGGGACTTCCTTCTACGCCACAGGGAGAGGCCCCCGCAGCTGAGCCCCTGGAGCCAGGGCAGAGCCGAGGTGACTGGCCCGGGTGCTCGGAGGGTCAGCGGCCAGCACGTACCCCGTCATAGTCTGCGGAGTACGAAGAGGCATCTTGTCCACTGGCCTTTACCCACCTACCTCTCTCTCCCAGACTCTGCAGCCTGGAGGGGCTCCCACTGTCAGCAAGAGAGGCTCTGGTGAACGGCCATTATTATGTGGCGGTTGGAGAGGAGGAGTTCCAGGCCCTCCCTTATGTGGAGCTGCTGGTGCCCAGCCCCTCACGGCCCAGGGGCTGCTGGTACGGACGGGTCAGGCGGCGGGGCGGCAGGGTAGAGCAGAGGAAACCACCCTGATCCCATACCTGCTCTGCCTACTTGCTATAAACCCTTTGTTTTCATTGCAGGCACCCCCCAGGCCCAAAGTCTAAGCCCCACAAGCCGCGGGTAGGTGACGGGGGAGGCCATGGGAGGCAGGCAAGGAAGGGGGTGACTGGCTGGCCTCTTTTCCAGCTCAGGCTCTCTCCACATCGCACTGCATCCTCTTGTGGAACACAGGTTACCATTTCCCATTTCCCAGAGGAGGCACTCAGGTTCCCCGGAGTGAAGTCAGCTGCTCAGGGGGACACAGGTCTTGAGTGGCAAGGGCCAGACCAGAAGCTGGAGACAGCTCAGCCTGGCTCAACGAACACCTGCGGACTCTGCTGGCTGGGCAGGCCGCTGGGGGAGAGAACTGGCCTCTCTGGCGTAGCGGGGTCCAGCTCCCCAGCTGATCCCAGGCCTGACCCTTCCCAAGAGATGAGCCAGTGAGCACTGGGTGGGGGTCGGAGGACACGGCCTGGCTTCACTGGGCCTCTTGAGTGCCGGGCACCAGCGGCTCTGTCCCTGGATAAGGCAGCCTGATGGGAAGAGGGAGCCGGGAGGGAGGATGCAGGCTATGAAGACGGATGGCATCTCTCCCCAGCTCCCACAGGCACCAGGGGCATTCAAGCTTGGCCTGGCAGGAGAGAAGGCAAGAACAACCATCACCCCCAGTCCAAGCCCAGTACGTCCTCTACAGGCCCAGGGCCCCAGGGCACAGGCACCCCAGCCCTCTCCAAAGGAACCAAGCCCCACTGAGCCATCTGCTTTCTATGCCAGACCCCAGCAGGCCATTCAGCCAAGCAACAGGCTCCCCATGCTCTCATTTCCCTCAGGTGAGGGGACCCTGGGCCCTTCTCACCCACCCTCTGACAGTGACACAGAATGGTCCCTTTTGTGGGAGAGGTCCATGGGGGCAGAATGACCGGGGACAGAGCTGGCCCTGACCTCAACACAGATCTTTCCCGCTGCCCCACATGCACACGCAGTCCCTGGCTTCTTTGTGGGGAGCTGGCAATATGAAACGCACAGGGAAACTTCAGGGGTGGGATCTGGAAGGGTTGGGGGCCAATGGCCTGCCTCAGAGCTACCCTGCCAGCCTCCAAGGTAGTGGGGACTGTGGAGGGGAAGGGGCTGGGAGAGAAGGGCAAGGAAAAGGCTCAGGGCTCCTCAGCCCGGGCATCCGCCGACACTGCCTCCTTCATCAGGAGTCAAGGGAGTGTATGAGGCTCTCCACCCGAGGAAGGAGACAGCAGGGGCCCAGGAAGTGGCAGATGATGAAGACACCTGCACGGAGGAACCTTTGGATCAGGTGGGTGGGGGCTGGGTGCAGTATGTTGGTTCAGGAGCTCTGAGCTGGAATGGCAGCCTGGGGTCCCAGGAGAGCCCCCACCTTGGGACTGTGAGCAGATCTAACTCTCCAAGCCCGACCTCCTACCTTGTTAAATGAGAGGGCAGAGCCAAATTTGTAAAGTCTCTTCCTTTCCTGTGGTCAGAAACTTCAGCTGAGGGCTGGAGGCGACAAGGGACACTAATGCTGTTCTGTACGGCCTTCCGCCTCCTCCAGAGGGCAGCGCAGATGGTGGACGAGGCCCTGTGCCTGGAAAAGCAGCCTGGGGCTGGGGCAGTGGTCTCAGCCTCAACCCCGTCTCTGCCACCTTGAGAGCCGCTGTCCAGCCAGGACCTGGGGCGGCCACTCTGCAGCCACCTTTTATCCCCGTCTCCAGCAGCCTGTTCCAGGGGACCCAGCGCTGCCCCTGGGCTCACAGGATACCCTGTAGCCCCCTCAGCCCCGCCCCACTCTTCTGCTCCTAAACCCACAGCCCAGTCTTCCTTTTCTTCTGAGCCGGGCAGCCCTAGCCATGGAGACCATGTTCCTATGGGGTTCTCTGGTCAGAGACAGGAGGAGCCAACCGAGCTTAGGGGGAGGCTACAAACTTGGGAGCAGGTCTGCTGCAATAAAAGAATACTTAACTGTCCTCCGTCTGTTCGGTGCAGATTTATTTGAGGCTACCCTTCGCCGGGCACCACACCACGTGGCAGAAGTGACGCGGTGCCGGGGCCCCAGGCTGTCTAAGAAGGGCAGGTGGTTGAAGATTTCCACCCACCTTCTAGGTGGGCCAGGCAAGGCTCCTAGGCTGCTCATCTCCTCTACACCTGCCATTCCGACGTCCCTTCTTCCCCGCAGGTCCCTGCCTCAGCCAGCCAAGGCCTCTGGCAGCCCTGAGGCCTCCTGTTGGCATCTCGGGCACAGACCGCGGCTGGCCGTCTCCAGGCGGTCTGTGGACCCAGCTGCTGTGACAATCTGGATCGGGCCATAGTGACGGTGGCTGGGCTAGGGGCCTGACATGACGGCACGAGGAGCGCTGCGGGGCAGAAAGGTTGCTGGGGAGGTATGAAGTCTCTCGTGCTAAATCCAAGCAGCTGAACAGATGGCTCCCTGCGGTTCTCCCGTGAGAGCCACCACGAGGTAGCTATTCGCCCCCTAAGAGGTGAGGGCGCTGAGGCTCAGGGGGAAGTGCTAGGTCTGTCTGCTCACTGGCTGTGCCTCACGGCTCAGGGGCTTCCTGGACACAGAAGGGCTGGAGGGTGGTGTCGGCCCACTCAAAGGGCAGACAGCTGCCCCTGGGTCTTGCTCACGGAGCTCGTGACGCAGAGTGCAATCCCCACCACGGTGAGCACCATGCCTGTGAATGCTCCTGGGAGAATGGGCAGAAATTGAGGGGCTGAGCCCAGCCAAGCTAGGAGCTGGTGCAGGGCTGAGGGACCAGTGCAGATGGGGTCTGTCCCCAGAATGCCCAGGGGAAGGAAACTCTGATGGCCATAAGGAAGCAGGAGAGCTGCTGAGGAAAGGGGAGGGATGGGGAAAGATCCTCTCCTCCCCACCCGTGGAGCCAGCTCTGGGAAAGGACTAACCGGGGTGGCAAGGCCCAAGGAGTGGCTTCCCACACCTGCAGTGGCCTGACTTACCTTTTCCACCAATATCTTCTCCGAGGACCTTCCCGACAATCAGTGTGAAGACAATGGCCAGAGAGTTACTGATGGGCACAGCTAGGGTCAGATCTGAGTGATCAGAATGAAAAAAAAATCTCTGAGATGCCAAAAAATGCCTTTCTAGGCACAAAACACATTTTATCAAGACAGCCTGTTAAAAAAAGGGGGGTGCACCTGGGTGGCTCAGTCGGTTAGGTTTCTGTCTTCGGCCCAGGTCATGATCCCAGCATCCTGGGATCGAGTCCCACATCGGGCTCCGTGCTCAGCAGGGAGCCTGCTTCTCCCTCTCCTTCCACCTGCCTGCCTGCCTGCCTATCTGCCTACTTGTGCTCTCTCTCTATCAAATAAATAAATAAAATCTTTAAAAAAAAAAAAAGTATCTCATTTTCCCGATGAAATCACAGCAAAGCTAAGGATTCAAACCAGGTTTCCTGACTCTAAATTCAGTGCTCCCTCCACTCCAGCACGAAGACCCGAACTATAAGGTGGTCTGGGACCACCCTGGTTTGCGGATAAGGATGAGGTCTTTGCACTCGAAGAGCTCCTGCGATCGCAAGGATATCAGGACAGATAAGCCCCAAAGCCGAAAGGAGGCAGTAGGATGAATGTAACAGCACAGCCACCATTTATTAAGTGCCAACTGTGTACTCATCTCCTTTGATCTTCACAACAGCACTGAGAGAAGAGCATCATCACTTTGTGTAAAGGAAACAAAAGCTCAAAGAAGACACATACATTGAGGCAAACCGACGACTTAAACCAAGGCCTGCCGGACTCCAAATCCTGTGCCCCGATTGAACTAAACGAAGATGGATAAACAAAAGAGCCAGTGAAGCCCATCTGATTCTGTTTCAGCTCAGGCTTGGGCCTTATGGAGGTAAGAGAAGAAAATGTCAAATGTCAGAAGCAGGGGCGCCTGGGTGGCTCAGTTGGATAAGCGACTGCCTTCCGCTCAGGTTCTGATCCCAGGGTACTGGGATCGAGCCCCACATTGGGCTCCTTGCCCAATGCCTGCTGCCCCCCTGCTTATGCGTGCACACACTCTCTCCCTGACAAATAAATAAATAAAATCTTCAAAAAAAACTAAGACAGTTTTTTAAAAGATTTTTATTTATTTATTTGACAGAGAGCCAAAGAGCACAAGTTGGGGGGGGCGGGAATGGCAGAGGGAGAGGGAGAAGCAGGCTCCCCGCTGAGCCCGATGTGGGACTCGATCCCAGGCCCCTCGGATCATGACCTGAGCTGAAGGCAGATGCTTAACTGACTGAGCCACCCAGGCGCCCCTCAATTTTATTTTTAAGTAAACGCTACGCTCGAACTTATGTTCCTGAGATCAATAGTGCATGCTCCACCGAATGAGCCAGCTAGGTGCCCCTAAACATAACTTTTATATGCACTAGGAAACCAAAAAATTCATCTGATCTGCTCTGCGACATTTGTTGTATTGCGGTAGTCCGGAACCAAACCTGCAATATCTCTGTAGTACAGCTGTAAAGTATCTTTTTTTAAAAAACTTCATTTATTTATTTGACAGAGAGAGACACAGCGAGAGAGGGAACACAGGCAGGGGGAGTGGGAGAGGAAGAAGCAGGCTTCCCGCTGAGCAGGGAGCCCGATGCGGGGCTCGATCCCAGGATCCTGGGATCATGACCTGAGCCAAAGGCAGACACTTAACGACTGAGCCACCCAGGCGCCCCTGCTAGTACAGTACCTGATGCAGCAGAGGACAGTCAACAATCAGGGGGAGGAAGGAAATATATACTTACTGAGCTCCTACAGTGTGCACCAGCTACTCTGCTAGATGCTTCCCATACACTGAATTTAATCCTCTCAATGCTACAAAAACCATCGTATCAAACCAACACTCAAATAAGAGACTTGCTCAAGGTCAGGCAGGTAGCACACCGTGGAAGCAGGAGAGTCAAGGCCAGCCGCTGGCACAGCAAAATGAACCTCCCCTCTGACTCCACTGCTGCACAAGACCACCAGGCTTCAAACCAACCCAAGTGCCTGGCAGCATACTCATAATCAGCCCACTGTGCCCCAGCTGCTTAGAGAAGAGGGTGCAAAGAGGGAACCAGAGAGAGTGGGCTCTCCCTCACTCATGGCAACAGGGTGTTTCAGGCCCCCTCCCCAAGTGACTCTTCCAGGTGGCCTCCAGCACTGAGCATAGCAGTTCTAAGTCAGAGACCCACCTGTTGATGCCAGGGTGAGGTAGTAGAGAAGGGAGCCACACTGGTTGAGGAAAAAGGGCATCAAGTACTGGAAACAGAAGAAATCTGCAGTCAACGTGATGCTTGACTGAGAAGCACTGCCTTCTTTGAGCTTCTAGATAATGCCCTTCCTTGAAGGAAGCTACAAGGAAGCTTCCTTACAGCTATAAGGGTCCAAAGAGTGATTAGCCCACTGAAAAGGACCCTTCCAGAGCAGGCAGCAAGTTACTGACTGAACTCCATGCCTCTGCCTTTAATGCTTCTCCCTCAGCCCTGCTAGTTCCCATCCTCCCCATCTTCCCCATCCCGCAAGTCCCTGAATGCCAATGTCACTCCCTCCAAGAAGCATTCCTAGAGGCTCCTAGCTCCAGCCTCCCTCCTGTGAACTCAGGAAGCACTTAATCAGTACCTCTCTCGTGGCCCTTAGTCCTGAGAGGTGGTTGTGTCTATGTCTTGTCTTTCCCACTAGCCTAGACTGGCAGCACTGGGGTCAGAGGTAGTTCTCCATATCCTTCCTTATCCTCCCGCCCCAGGGTCAATCTGAGCCCCAAGTCCTCCCATGGAAGGTCTGTTGGAGGGATCACCAATAAAATATTAGTAATAGCACCCATAGATTGAACACTAATTCCATACTGGACCCAGTGTTAAGTGCTCTATGTGCCTCACCTCACTGAATCCTCACAACTGCCCAATAAGATGGTTACCATTAACATTCCCATTTTACAGACGGTGAAACTGAGGCTCAAGGAGGACAAGTGACTCGTCCAAGAGCTTCTAGCGAGTAAGCTGGTGGGGAGCAGATTCTGACCCAGCCTTGTTTGATTCCAGACACCAAATTTTTAGCAGCTATGCGCGAGAAAGGGGCCATTCACAGACACACCTCAGTATCCAAGAAGAGGGTCTTCATCTCCTGCAGCAACTGCCGGGCCCAGGTCCGCTCATGAACCTGCTGCAGGCGGGAGGAGGCCCGCTTCAGCAGCGGCTGTGTGCCACCCCACAAGGCGGCCACCAGCACCAGAGCCAGCACCTGTCCTGGATGGAGATGCGAGTGACCCTCACCCCCCAAAAACCGCTGCCCGCCGGCCCGGCCCTCCTCGTACCTCCCTTCCCCAGCCAGCCACCCCCACATCCCTCCCTTGCTCTCCGACGCGCCGGGTGCGATTGGCGGGTAGGACAGGCCCCGGGAGGCCGGGGAGATGGGTCCGAGAGCCCGGAGTTTGGGGTTCGGGCAGGGGTGAAGGTCAGGTAGTGGAGGTGGGGCGGGAAATGAACTCCGGGCAAGGTTTGGGAAGCCCCTAGAGGGGCGGGGCCGCCTACCCACCCAGAGACGCCGCCATGGCAACGCCGCTCCCTCCACTTCCGGGAACGAAGGGGCGGAGACCCACAATCCGGAAGTGGCGCCAAAGCCTCTTCCGGTCCTACTCACGTTGCTTCTTTCCTCGCGTCAGTGCCGGGATGGTGAGTTCTCCTGAGTTGGGGTGTTAGCGTGGGGGTCTGGGACTGGGGCGGGGCCGATCCTGGGCGCTGACACACCTGTCCTGTCCCCACAGAAGCCGATCCTGCTGCAGGGCCATGAGCGATCCATTACGCAGATTAAGTACAACCGTGAGGGAGACCTCCTCTTCACGGTGGCCAAGGACCCTGTGAGCGTCGGCAGAGGGCGGGCCGGCGGGATCTTGGGGCGGGGGGAGGCGTTGGGAGGGGGCGAGTTCATTCTGCCAGGGCGAGGGGTGGACAAGACGTTTTTGCCGTGAGAAGGGAACCAAAGAGCTCCCCATTAGGAGAGCAGGGAGAGACCACCCCTGGAGTAGGTGGGCGAGAGCATTATACTGGGAAAGAACACTGTTGTTGGTGGGAGGAGTGGCCGGGAGCAAAAGAGCAAGAGACCGTTATGGAAGGGAGATGGGGACAAGAGTGACTATTCTTCCAGGGTAGGGGAACGGACCACCTCTAGAAGCGGAAAGCTGATCCTTGGACAGTGAGGGACAACAGAGGACTACTTTACAGGGGGAGGTGTCCCTGGTCTCATTTCAGTAGGTCCTTCTGGGCCCCATCCTGCTTTTCACTGAGTGCAAACAGTCCCTCATGTACTGCCTTTTGAGACACCTCCGTATGGAAGATGTTAACTCTCGTGGCTAAAAGTGGGAGTTCGAAAGCCAGCCGACCCGATTTGAATCCTGAGCCCTGCATCCGAGTAACAGTGTGACTTTGAGCGTGTCATTTAACCTTTCTAAACTTGGTTTCCCTTATTATAAATTATGGGTACTAATAGTACCTCCCTCATGGGGTTGTCTTCAGGGTTAAATGAGATCATTCAAGTAAGGAGCTTACACAGTAAGTACCTTGTGCATATTAGTAGAGAATTGTTAGTCACTTATATTTTAAATTCCTTAGACATCATTTTATTGAAGCCTCATAGATACCCTTTGAAGAAGGCATTATTGTTGTGTCCATTTTACAGACAGGAAAATAAGCTCAGAGAAGAGAAACACTGTAGTGGAGGGTTTCAGGAAGGACTGGGACAATGGCATGTAGATGTTTTTGCAAGCCCCCTGACTCCCCTGCCACTTACCTGCAGGAAGGAGGAAAATCCAGGAGTTGGTCTTTTTACCAGCAACCTGCTGTTTCCCAAGAGATGAGCAAGAGAGGGCAAAATCCGGCCTGGCTAGAGGCTGCTGAGGGTTCCTGGGGAACCTCTTAAGTAGGAGGCCATTGCCTGGGATGCTTACCATCTGTCACACTGTCATTGACTCCTCCAGATTGTCAATGTGTGGTACTCTGTGAACGGTGAGAGGCTGGGCACTTACATGGGCCATACTGGAGCTGTGTGGTGTGTAGACGCTGACTGTATCCTTGTCTTTGCTCTGAGTCTGTGCTCCCAGGGTCTGCGAGCAACGGAGAGGCTGCCGACTTGGAGTTGGGAGTTTGGGATGCTATTGTGGGTCTAGGGAATGATACCTACTTCCTAATACCCGGTCCCTTCACTGGTTGAGGGAACATTCAAGACAAGTTCTGGTTCTAGATGAGGAGGTCAGAATGCTCTGAGGTAAGAGAGGAAGAAAGGCTGTCTGGGGCTGAACGGGGAGGTAATTCAGTTGGTTTTCCAGGAGGACGAGGGCTCAGATGAACTCAGTCATGTTTCTTAACACCCTCTTCAGGGGACACCAAACATGTCCTCACTGGCTCAGCTGATAATAGCTGTCGTCTCTGGGACTGTGAAACAGGTAAGCCTGGATCGTTTACTTTTTCACCAGACAGTGAGGACCTACAGTGTACCTGTTTAGGTGAACAGGTTTGGGGGAAACAGAGATAAATCCAGAGATGGCTCCTGTTCTAAGGAACGAGAAAGAGCCAAGGAGAAGAAAACAGACAAGAAAAGAGGCAGTGCAGTAGGCTATAAGGCACCTTAGAGAAAGCACAGAGCACTGTGGAAGGCCAGAGTGGGGGCAGCTGACTGCCTGGAGTGGGGATGGGAGCAACCCGGCAAGGTTTCCCAAGGTAAATGTCACACGAGCTGAGGCTTAAAGGATGAGGAAGAGGTCATCACTTTAGCACATTCTGGAATGAAAGCATGGCAAGTATCCTCTCCAAGTTATCTGATCTGATGGGAGCTCCTGTTTCTTGGGGGATGAAATAGTCAGGAGAGAAGAGGCGGCAGGCTAGGGTCAGAATAGACCTCGAATGCCAGACTCAGGAGCTTGTCTTCGTTCTGTAGGAGTTGGCATGCCGTGGAGGTCCTTGAGCAGGGAAGAGTATGTTTCATTTTGGCGAGCTCAGGTAGCAGCGGGGAGTATTAGAAGAACAGGCCGAAGACACGGGAGCCTATTAAGCTGCTCCATCTAGTAAATATTTACTGGGCACCCAATTCTGTGCCAGGTCGATGCTGGGTTCTGGGGACATGCAGAGAAGTTCGAGCAGATCCTTGTTTTGGAGGAAGGCATTCTGAGGAGAAGACGGACGTATTGCTACGCACTGTGAGCAGTGCGTAGCAGCAGGATGTCTGAGGACAGATGGTGGGGAGGCAGCGGTGGCGGGGGCTGTGGTCACTAGAGCAGGGGACACAGCGGACAGGAGGATAGGCAGATGTGGCGTGTCCTCCCCTTGATGGCATAGGGCAAAGGGTAGCCCAGACTCTGCCTGTCCCCAGGGAAGCAGCTGGCCCTCCTCAAGACCAATTCAGCTGTCCGGACGTGTGGCTTTGACTTTGGGGGCAACATCATCATGTTCTCCACCGACAAGCAGATGGGCTACCAGTGCTTTGTGAGCTTCTTTGACCTGCGGGATCCAAGCCAGATCGGTGAGCCAGCGCTGGGGGGTTGGGACTGGGGCTGGGGTGAAGGGCGTGGCTCCAGAGCCCACGGCCTGACATCTCCCCCCCCCCCAACAGACAACAATGAGCCCTACATGAAGATCCCTTGCAACGACTCCAAGATCACCAGTGCTGTTTGGGGACCCCTGGGGGAGTGCATCATCGCAGGCCACGAAGGCGGAGAGCTCAACCAGTATAGCGCCAAGGTGAGGGGGAGGGTGGGGCCCACGCCCAGCAGAATGATTCCCTTCAAGAGGCAGGATAGCGCAGCAGTGAAGAGCAAGGGCTGGGTTCGAACACAGATTTCACCACTTTTTAGTTATATGAACCCAGGCAAGTTACTTCACTGAGTCTGTTTATCTGTAAAATGTTGCAAGGATCAAATGACATCAGGCGTTTGAAAAACTTGTCACAGAGTACTCTGGATACGTTCATAGTGATCACAAGGAAGCCCTTTCCTGCCGCCACTGAGTGCCAGGCCTCGTGCTGGGCTCTGAGGACAAAGACCTGCATCAGACGTGGGCCCTGCCCCCAGGGAGCCAGACTGGCAGACGGCTAACCCAGGAGTTGGTTTGTGAGTTGTGCCGCCGTAGAGGTCTCAGCCAAGTAGAGAAAGTGCCCTCTGTCACAGAGAAGGTGGCCCGTACATTAACCCGTGAAGAATAAGTGGAGCTTCAAGCAAGAAGAGAAGGCCATTCCACAGGCGGAAAAAACAGTGCACACAAAAGCACGGAGTTAAGGGAATGGGGGGATTGTTCGGAAGAGTCTAGGGTTGTTGGGACACAGTGTTGGGGGAAGTGAGTAGCGACTAGGTTTTTTTTTGAGTGTCAGGAGGTAAGTAACTCTGTTTTTCTTTTGGGCAGTAGGGACTCTTTAAATGGTGATTGGTGATCAGATTTTTCTCTTTAGAAAGCTTTTGCAGGCTTAGTTCAGAGAACGGACCTGAATGAGGAAATAGCTCTGGGGGTGTGGAGCCCCTGACAGAGTCAAGAGATATTTAGGGGTGACTGATGAGATGGGGGGTAAGGAAAGGGTCAAGCCGGCCTGTCTTGGATTCTCATTTGGGTGCCCGGGTCCCTGGGCACTGCTGGCGTGTACTACCATAAGGGCTAGTCAGTCACTCAGCAAACACTGACTGTAGTCCACTAGGCCCCAGACCCACCTGCAGGAAAGGAACGGGAACCAAGGTCAAAGGTACACATGATGCTTGGTGCGAGCACCTAGTGGAGCTGTTCTGTGCCTTCAGATAGGCCTGACTGCAAAGCTGGGGCTTACTCCCCGAAATGCAGGAGCCAGATAGGTCCCTACCATGTGTCCACATTGATGGAGGAGACAAAAATACATCCTTCTCAGAGTAGGTAAAAATCATTCAGGAAAGGGGCGCCTGGCTAGCTCAGTCAATAGAGCAGGAGACTCTTGATCTCAGGGTCGTGAGTACAAGCCCCGCAATGGGCATAGAGCTTACTTAAAAACAACAACAAAAATAATTCAGGAAAGGAAAAGAAAGTTCTCTGAGGGTCTACTGTGTGTGAGGCACAGCGCTCACAAGGCCTTTTAATCATCTAATCAGTGTCTGCAGAACATAGGCCAGGTTCCTGTCACAATAAAGTCAAATGAGACACAGTCCCAGTGTCCTTACCGTGACCCTGGGTGGTGGGCTTTTAGTCATCTTGTTTTCTAGAGAGAGAAATTGAGGCAGCAAGAGGTACTTCTGAGGGCAGACCCTCAAACTCTGCTCTTTGTAGCACACTGGCTATTGCAGGTTGCTGCGTGGGAGGGGAAGTCAGGAGGTGCAATGGCTCTTTGAGAAGTTCTAGAAAAAGCTGGACATGCAGCAGTCCCAGCGGACTGTCACCCCAACCCTGGCTGGGCAGGGGGTGAGCGCAGGCTCTCTGCATCTTACAGGTTGCAGGACCTCCAGCGAGTCACATCACCGCTCTGAACCTTACTTTCTGCCTTTGAAAATGTCCTTTAAAAGACCCACTTCATGGGGTTGTTGTGAGGGTGAACGAAGTCAGGTGTTGAGTGCGTGGCACAGTGCTCGGCAAATTGTGACTATTCACAGTCCGGGGACAAGAAGGAGGAAGTGGAAACGGCTCTACCCTTGTGATGTGCTGATTAGTTACTAGGTCCGTAGATTTGTCACCAGAAGCCTGTGCTTTCCTATCCCGACTAGCAGTGTTGAAGTGTGTACATGTGGGCCAGGTTGGGATGGGGGCCTGGGCTCGGGAGTGGGGGTGAATGTTGGTTCAGGGGATACTTCGGCCCACCCGCCCCAGACCCCGCCCCCTCCCCCCCCCCCCCCCCCCAGTCCGGACAGGGAGCAGTATAGAACCCCAGCAGAGCAGTGGGGCTGGTGGAGTTCGGGCTGCCCGGACCCTCACTCTTTTGCCTTCCCCAGTCTGGAGAGGTCCTAGTGAATGTTAAGGAGCACTCCCGGCAGATCAATGACATCCAGTTATCCAGGGACATGACCATGTTTGTCACCGCCTCCAAGGACAACACAGCCAAGGTGAGCCTGGGTGAGGAGTCCTCCCACCCCCTGCAAAGCTTTCCCCTTGCCCAGCTTTCCCTCAGGAAGACTCCTGGTACAGATTTTCTTCCCCTGTCTTCTCTCTCTAGCTCTTTGACTCCACAACTCTTGAACACCAGAAGACTTTCCGGACAGAACGTCCAGTCAACTCAGCTGCCCTCTCTCCCAACTACGACCATGTAAGGGAACCCCACCTGGGCTTCCTGCTGACGCCTTAGAATGCTTCCAGGACCTAGGTGTTCATCTAGCAGTTGAGATATGAATTCTGTAGGAAATAGTGTCAGGTAGAGAGGAGATTACCAGAGCAATGAGAAGGCTGAATGATTGGGAAGCCCCAGAGGGCAGGGCAGGAGGTGACTGAAAAGATCTGTTTGGGCCTGCCCTTAGCATCTTCTCAGTCTGATGTACTGAGTACTCATGTACTGGGTACTGATATACTCAGTCTGATGTACTAATATAAAAGCTTATGGGCTGGGGGTAAAAAACGGAAAATGGACTTGCCTGCCCTTCGGGCCTGTCTAGAATTTCTTCTTCCCTTCAGGTGGTGCTGGGCGGTGGTCAGGAAGCCATGGATGTAACCACCACCTCCACCAGGATTGGCAAGTTTGAAGCCAGGTAAAGAGAGAGGGGGCAGGGGCACCTGGGTGGCTCAGTTGGTTAAGCGTCTGCCTTCGGCTCAGGTCATGATCCCGGGGTCCTGGGATCCAGCCCCATGTGGGGCTCCCTGCTCAGCGGGGAGCCTGCTTCTCCCTCTCCCTCTGCCCGCCACTCCCCCTGCTTGTGCTCTCTCTCTCTCTGTTAAATAAATAGATAAAATCTTAAAAAGGGGGGGGGGCTCTTCCAAATTGAAATCCCACAGAGTGTCTTTTGTGATAGACACAAACCACATACCTGAGGAGACTTCCTTATCTCGTTGCCTGCTAGGAGGTACAGCCAGATTTGTGGCCTTCCTGTGACAAGTGTGTGGCGTAGCAGTTAACGGGCGTGACCATGGGCTCCCTCTGAGGCCCTGGACCCATCCTTGTATTTCTCTGTGCCTGGTTTCTTCCACTGTATATTGGGGACAGCGATAATACACTTCCCTTATAAAATCGTGCAGATTAAATGCATGAGTTACTATGTAGTAACGAAGTGTTAGCCAGGATTGCAGGCAGACACTTGGGTCCAATCTCACCCTTCTCTTATTTTGTTCACATTCATTCTCCCTCATCCCCGTTTCCCCACTTTCTGCTTTGCATTTGGGGAGCGGTACGTCCAGCATGTCTTGGAAGGAGATGGAGAGTGACCTGTCTCATCCCACCACTCTCCTCCAGGTTCTTTCACTTGGCCTTTGAAGAAGAGTTTGGAAGAGTCAAGGGTCACTTCGGACCCATCAACAGTGTTGCCTTCCATCCCGACGGCAAGAGGTAGGGCTCCGTGCAGGGAACTGAGCTCAGCCCCGCTCTGGCCTCTGGCCCTTTCCTGTGCCCTGCCCCCCGCCCCTGGGCCTGCCTTGCCCCAGAGGGGACACCTGACTGGCCCCTGGCTCTCTCTCTCTGCAGCTACAGCAGTGGCGGTGAAGATGGTTATGTCCGCATCCACTACTTTGACCCACAGTACTTTGAATTTGAGTTTGAGGCTTAAGAAGCTTGGATCTCCATCAGGACCAGGGGAAGTTTCTGGGCCAGGGCTCACAGAAAGTTTTGGACTCTGAGTAATAAATTCATTTGGAAATAAGTGGTTTCTGGTCAGAAATTTTGTGGGGACTGTGTCATCCTTTTCCCTTCTCAGTGACACCCCAGTGAGCTGCTACCAGTCATGGAGATCTTTATTAGTTAGACCTCCCTACACCACAGACACTTCAAACCTGGAGCTTCAGTATGTTTTGGACTAGGCTGGGTTGCAGGCGCCCTCATCCAAGGTCCAAAGGTGCTGAGGGACCTGGAGGGGTCTCCGGAACATCTCAACCACTATCCAAGGAGCCAGCACTTAAAGTTGGGGCTCAGAGGCTGAAACTGTTGGCTCACAGCCCTCTGTCTTCTTATCTGTCACTATTTGCCACACCTTCTCCCAGGCTACCTCTGAAGGTTCAGGCAGGCTGATCCAGCGCAGAAACAGGCCTGAGGAGGAAGAGGAGGACAGATAAGGACGCTGAGCAGAGGGGCTAGCTCCCCAGGGAAGGAGGTGGGGTAGGGCGTCACCTTGCCATAGTCGCAGGGTCTGGAGCTCCACAGAAGGCCAGATGGCCAAGGGATTGGGGACGTAGAGCGAGTTCCGGAGTTTCCGTTGCTCTTTTGGCTGGTTGAGCCCAGACCACAAGGAGTGGGTTCGAGTCCTCACTTCACACAGGCATCTGTAGGGAGTGAGTTTCCAGACTCAAGCTATGCCTTCTGGGATTCTGGACTGGAGACCCTGGTTAGGTGGGTGACAGCCACCCTGGGGGCAGTGATAATCTCTCCTTTTTCCTGCAAATGTTCTTGCCAGTCAGATCCTGTACTGAGCACTGGAATAAAGTAGAACAAGACAAAGTCCTAGTTGTTCAGGAGTTCCATTTAGCTCTGCCTGGAAGCGTCAGGGAAGGTTACTGAGAATGTGCCACTTGGGCTGGTTCTGTCCGCAGAAGTTCACCAGGTGTGCAAAAGCATGGAAATACTTAGGAGGGGAGACTACAGGGCCAAGAGCAAGAAAATGGGAGAGGGCCCAAGTGAGTGTTGGTGGGTTTTTGTCTTTTTCTCTTAAAAAAAGCACGAGCAGGGGGTGGGGGGCAGAGGAAGAGAGAGAATCAAGCAGGCTCCACATCCAGTGCGGAGCCCGTTGTGGAGGCCGACACGGGGCTCGATCTCATGACCCCGAGATCATGACCTGAACGGAAATCGAGTCGGACGCTTAACCAACTGAGCCACCCAGGCGCCCCTGTTGGGTGAGTTTTTTAAACTGGTGACACCTAGAACAGTGAGGCGGTTGTTCCCACAGCCCACATGGAAAGAAGA
This sequence comes from Halichoerus grypus, assembly GCF_964656455.1. Lineage (NCBI taxonomy): Eukaryota > Metazoa > Chordata > Mammalia > Carnivora > Phocidae > Halichoerus > Halichoerus grypus. Next base: position 163,428,426 of record NC_135716.1, on the reverse strand, counting down.
GTCTGGACTGGGGTCGGTAGGAGGGGCCTTTGCCAGGAAAGGACAAGGTAAGAAAGTTTTAGGAGAAAGACTGTATATGAAGGACCGGGGAGAGGGAGATACATCGAGATAAGAGTTTCTAACCGGGATGACCCAGTAGTGGAGTCAGTGAAAACAACGTTGGGGTGGGGGGGTGGTTGAGCAACAAAAGCCAGAAGAGGAGTGAACCCTCCCCTCGTGTCAGACTGATGAGAGAAAGATGGCTTTGGGGGGCTTGGGAGCATAGGCAGCAGGTGAACCAGATCGTGAGAACAGCCACTGCTGGGGTGCCCACGTGCCAGGCTCTGCGCCAAGCACTTCGCATGCTTTAACCCAGCTCACCCACACGCAGCCCCGGCCCCCAGACATGCCGGCTGCTACTAGAAGCCTCCTTGCTACTAACAGGAAACAGGTTTCCTACGATCACCAGCAAAGTGAGTGATGGAGCCGGAAGTTAAGCCCAAACAATTTGACTCCGTTTTCAACCTCTACTCCTTTGCTTCACTAGAATCAGCCCTGCAAAGTGGCAGAGAGCCCCAGAAATGACTTATTTGGCAGCAACTTCCCCCTTCAGTCCTTGTTTTTAAGCTAGGGCTGTGTTTGCTCTTGGCTCTGAACAGAGTGGGTAGGTCTGAAGGACTGGCCGTGGACCCATTCAAATCTGGGTTTGCAGAAGTTAGGGGGAAGGGTGAGATTTGGAGGCAGGGGAGGAGAAAACACTGGAGTTTTCCCCAAAGAGAAACTCATCCAAAAGGGACAGATGTCTTCTAGGGACCTCGGTGCTGACGCAGCAGGTACCTGACCCTGGCCTGTGCCTGGCCCCTGACCCGCCTTGACACCCGCTTCGCTCACCTCTCCTTTTCGTTGCTGCAGAGGAAGGTGCCAAAAGGGGAGGCATAGGTGTGCTCAAACAGGGCCAGCAGCAGCCCCTCCCCAGACTCCAGCGACAGCGGGAACTGGCGGCCCAGCTGCCACACGCAGTCCAGGAAGAGGAGAAAGGTAGGTGCCTCGTGCTTGGGGCGGGCATGGGAGAAGGCCGAGTGGGCACAGCGCAGCTGGAAGGGGTGGCCGGCCTGGGGAGGGGGCAGAGCGATGGGCACAAGGAAGCAGGGTCTCTGGATGGAGGGGCAGGGCTGGCGCTGAGCAGCCACTTACCTGGATCCACTCCCGCTCCACCAGTTCCTGGAATCCAGCTCTGGTCCGGCTCGAGGGGTCCAGGATGAGCTGGGCCAGCGAAGTCACCAGCAGGGTGCTGTCCGTGCCTTCAGCCCCATGCACCAGGACGCAGGCCCCTTCCCTGTGGGCCAGGGCTGTTAACAGTGGCCAGGCCTTCCCAGCCTGGGGTGGGCGGGCCAGGAACCAAATGGGCCCATTTCTAGGCTGTCTGTGCTTACTGAGATATGGCTGTGTGCCCAGGGGTTGAGGGCCCTGCCCATCCGTCCTGTTCTTGGCCTCGTGGCAGGAGGCTTACCTCCCCACGCCCTGGGCTGCTAGGCAGGCGGTGCTGAGTGCCTCCTTCACATGCGCCAGCCAGTGGCAGGCCTCCAGCTGACTGAGCCAGTGGTCTGTGCTCTGCTCCAGGTCTCCACAGGCCTCCACCAGGCGCACGAAACTCTCCTGTAGGGGCCATCCCCTGCACGAGCGGGAATCCGGTCACCCCATCTCCACCCAAGCTCTGGTGAGCACAGCCTGGGAACAAGCGCTCCAGACCAATGAGGCAAAGAACCCTCAGAGGAACGCATCTGACAAGAGGGACACAGGACCATTTGGGGAGCCCACCTAATCTGATGGAAATGGTTCAGTATCTTGGAGGATTCCCCAATCTGATGGAGGAGACCCCAGGCCCCTTGGGGGAGAACTAGTCTGTTGGGGGGTACCTGGGGAGGGGTCACACAACCCTCCTGGGAAACAATGCCCTGGGAAACCCCCAATTTGATGGAAGCATCCCAGTGCCCTTGAAGTAACCCAGTCTGATGGGAGCAACACGGTACTCCCTGGGGCGCCCCAGTCTGACAAGAGAAACACAACACTCTTAGGATTCTGGTACCTGCTCCTGCCTCCCAGGAACTGCCCTGCTCAAGATCACCAAGGTGACCTCCTGCCAGAAAATCTCATGGAGACTTTTCCAGCCCTGTGTAAAAGCCTTCAGTGGCTGCCCCCTGCCTTTAGGATGAAGTCTAAACTCATAATCATGACATTCAAGACCTTTGCTCTGGTCCCTGTCACCCCTTTAGCCCCATCTCTCTCTGTGTCTAGCCCACAGTCTACACGTCCACCATTCTGAAGTGCTTGCAGCTCCCCAAACAGGACAAATGACCAGGAGCTCTGCCCCTGTGCACCTGCCATTCCTTCCACCTGGAATGTTCTGCTCTCTGGCCAACTCCTCTTCCAGGTGCCAGCTAACACCTCCAATTCTCAGGGAAACTTTCTTTGCACTCCCTACACACAGGAGAGGGGCACCTGCTCTGTGCTGCCGCTCATCACACTGAACCCTAACTGCCCACGTACTGCTGATCTCCCAACCCCGTCTGGGCTGGCCACCATCCCAGCCTCTGTGCTCAATCAACACTGGTTGAATAAAGGAATAAACAGTTTTGTATTCTGGACAGGGGAGCAGTCCACTCTCCTCAAAGCACAAACACTCCCTGAGGACCTGCTCTTGGTACTACCACCACCTGGATAGATACAGCTGCGCAGGTAGAGCCCTCAGGGGAGGGCTGGGACCGATGGGGAGAGAGGTGAGTGTGTGTGTGAGTGTGTGTGCATGTATGTGCGTCTGTGCGTGCATGTATGTGCGTGTGTGTGTGTGTGTGTGTGTGGTGAGGTTGTTCGTGGAAGACAAATTCCAGTTTAATGTAAAGAGAGGCTTTTTCTTTCCAGGCAGGGTTGGGGGTACCTAGAGAGAAATGAGCTCTGTGGGGGGGGGTGCAAGTGGGGATGCTCACCGGATAGGATGGCTACTCAGAAGTGCCTAACGGTCAGTCCCCAAGGTTCCTGGAAGACACCCCCTACTCCTACTACCCCCCCGCCCCCCCCCCCCGCCACACACACTCGTGTATCCCCGAAGAGTCCGGTGGGAGAGCGCCCAGAAGAGGACAGAAAGACCTCTCACCTCTCCAGGGGCCGGTGCCGCCGTTTCCAGCCCGGGTAGGCGGCTTTGGCCTCGGTGCCGCCGCCAGTCACGCGGGCCTGTTTGGCGGCCTGAGCCGAGCGCGTGTCCAAGACGAAGCCCCGGGCCCCAGGGCGAAACCCCGCCCGCACAGCTCGCAGCAGCTCCTCGTTCTCAGCGCAGCGCCTTTTCTGGGGACCAGTCAGGGGCTGGCTGGAACGGAGCAGCACCTGCGGACGGGGACTCCACTCCGGAAGCCATAGCCACCCAGCCCCGGCCCGGGGACGTCGCTCGGGGAGCCCCTAGGGAGCGTCTACACACTAGGGCGGGTCTAGAGCCTGGCAGGGGCGGGCTGGAGCGCAGGGAACCTAGCCCCGGAATTTACAAGGCGCAGGGCCCGGGCTTGGGTGGGGTGTAGCCGGAGGGGAAAGGGACCCGAAGAGTAGACCTTGGGCGGGTCCAGGGTTGACGAAGATCGGACTAGGCTCCAGGGACCCGAACGGCCGGGGACCCGGCCCAGATTGGCAAGACTCCGTATTGGGACAGAGGGGCGGGGTCAGAGTCCGGGGGGGGCGGAGCCTGGGCTGCCCGCGCGCCGCGAATTGGCCGGGCCAGTGCAGAAAAGGGCCAAGAAGGGCCGCAGTTGTTCCTAGTGGCGGAGCCCTTGGGACAGTAGAAGAACGGAAAGGAAGTGATGACCGATTCCAAGGACGACAGCGCCTGGGGAAGGAAGTCGGGGGATCTGGGCAAAGTCGAAATCTTCTCACCCGCGCGCTCCCGGCCCCTGCGCTCCGCAGCTCCCTCCTCTGCAAGTGCTCTAGACCACCCTGCATCCCTTGCCATTAGCTGTGTCCCAGGATAACACTGGATGCTGAGTCTCCCTGCGCAGTAGCCCCTGTTTACTCCCGTCGTTACGAAATAGGGGTAGCTTAAGGGCCTCGGGAGCACGGCTGGCGTACCTCGATGGAACGGGCGATGTCCAGCGTGGCTGCCACGCCCTCTATGTCCAGCTGCAACACTCGCAGGTCCTTACAGCGCAACGTGATGGTGCCGGAGTCACCCGAGACCCTGGGGATGGACGGGCTTAGGCTTAGTATCCCCCGCCCCCCACCAGGGGAGGAGAAACGAGTTTATTAGGATTGGACGCAGTGCAAGGGGGCACCAGTTCCAACCGCGCTTGCCCTTCCCCCTCCTCCGCGGAGCCGCAAGCTCCGCAACTACGGGGACGCCCCCGCCACGTCTCACCGCTTCTCGATGGAGTCTACCCTACGCAACAGCAGCAGCCACAGGTCTGAAGTCGCCTGGGGCCCCCGGCGACAGCAGCAGGTGGTGGCCGGTGACGCATAGCGTGCCACGCAGTGGGGGCGCCTCCGGACCCCGCAGGAGCTTGGCTTGGGCCCGGCCGGTACGGATCAGCTCCGAGAACTCCATTCCGTCTGTGGTGGGCCTGGGGCCCAGCAGAAGGACAGACTCCCGGAGCGTCAGGCGGGGCTAGCGCGGGCTCCGAAAGGGACAGGAATTGGCTGGGCAGCTGGCGACGCCGGCAGGACAGCTGTTAAGGAGGCCCCTTGGAGGAAGGGATCGAACAGTTTCACAGGAATTTCCCCCTCCTGCTGCCAGCACCTCTGAGCGAGGACGCCGGCCAGAACCTGTGAAGGAAACCTCAATTTCATCTATCTGTGACATGGGGAGAATAATCTTGCTTAGAGCCCTTCACCTCGTGCCTTGTTCTCAGGTGGCACTCAACATTTTTGGGTTTTTTTGTTTTTTTTTAACCTAGGAGCTGGCACTCTCATTGACTTAAAAAAGAAAAATTACCGTCTCTTCTTTTGTACCCTGGTGGAAGGGGTAGAAAGGGTGGGTGTGAAACTGGGAACTGTCTGCTTCCTTCCCCTACATCTGAGGCTGGGTGGGGGAAATCCCTTAGTCCACGTTAAATGGAAGCAGCTGTGTAGCTGGTGCCCCTCCCCCACCACAGCTGGAAGTCCCTGCCTGAGGGCGCCCTCTACGGGGGCCACTCCTGGCTTAGTCCTGCCCTCTCCTCTCACTATCACTCCATCCTTCAACCAAATATGAATTGCCCATACACCGAGCTGGCCCCTGTATGGGGACACAAAGATGACTGAGGAAGGTTCTGTTCATTGGGATTTTCCGACTGGCAAGAGACACACCCAAGCTGGTAAACTACAAGAGGTGAAAGGATTTACTGGAGGACCCATCCATCCATCTATCCATCCATCCAATTATTCTTTCATTTCTTTTTTTTTTTAATTCTTTCATTTCTTAAACACTGATGCCTACACTGTGTTAAGTGCTGATTACTAAGAAGAATAAGACAGACACCTGCCTTCAAAGGGCCTTTTGGTCCACCAGGTTTCAGCTTTGTGTGGGTGTGCGTGTGTGTGCACACGCATGTATGCAAAACCCTTCTTTTAAAAAACACACGCACAAAAAGAAAAGAAATCATAGGTGGACACCCATAATATAAACATAAAATCGGAATGATCTGTGAAAGGAACCAGACATAAAAGAGTATGAATTGTAAAATTCCAGACCAGCTGGGATGGGAATTCATTAGAAATGCAAATTATCAGCCCCACCCCCACCGCCACGTGTCTCTTTAAACACGTTTTCCAGGAGATTTCCATGCACACTAAAGTTTGAGAACCAGGGCGCCTGGGTGGCTCAGTTGGTTAAGCGTCTGTCTTCTGTCTTCGGCTCAGATCATGATCCTGGGGTTGAGCCCTGCTCAGCAGGGAGACTGCTTCTCCCTCCCTCTGCCTCTTCCCAGCTTGTGCGCGTGCTCTCTGTCTCTCTCTCTCAAATAAATAAAATCTTAAAATCCCAAAACACATTTAAAAAAAAATAAAGTTTGAGAACCATTAGGAAGTACACAAAAAGGCAAACTAATGGTAGCTGTCAGAGATTGGGAGAGTAGTGACAGGCCAGGGGCATTCCTGGATGCCGGTAATGCTCAGTTGTTCCATCTGGGTGCTGGGTACACAAGTGGGTTTAGTTCGGGAGAATTCAGCAAGGCTTGTCATTACTTACGATGTGTGAAATTTTCTGTGTGTCTGGTATTTTTCAATACAAAGTCTAAAAAAGGGAACAGCTCTGGTTGAAGCCCTGGGACGGGCAGGGAGAGGGAGGGTCTAGGAGCCCATCTACGGCTCTGCCCTTATCCCATACATAGTCCTTGAGGGATTTCCAAGGGAACCTAAAGGTCCTTAGAGTACAGCTTGAAATCATTGATCTGTCCCAACAGAGAGTCCGTGACATGTCCAAATGTCATGAGGACAGAGGGCAGCTCATCAGCCTTCTATCCATTCCCCACCCCCCTTAACTTGGGTCTTGGGAAGAAGGCCAAGACTCTAGTGTGGATGATGCTTTTCTCATCCTGGAGCAACTTCCTTTCTGGGAACAGGGTGTCTCCTTTTGGGCAAAGACAATAAAATTCATCCAAGGGGCCGGAGGAGCAGGGCTCCTCCTGCCCTCATCCGGATGGCATCACGTGGCTCCCGGGTTAGCAGGCCAGGAAAATCCCAGCCCTTGCACACTCGGCCTCCCATACCTCTCTATTCACCCACCCTGACGCACTCGGCCTCCCTGATCCGCCTTGAACATTCACCATCACACACTCCCTGGCACAGTTCTGTCACCCTCGGCTCCTGCCGTCACCCCCCAGCCATACTGCCAACCTTTCCCCGAGCTGCAGCCTTGCCCCGTCACTCACCCCAAACCCACCATGTCCCTGGGGCCACTGGAATTCCAGGCGGTGGGTGAAGAAAATGAAGAGGATGAGGAGGAAGAGAGCCTGGACTCTGTGAAGGCCCTGACGGCCAAGCTGCAGCTGCAGACGCGGCGGCCCTCATATCTGGAGTGGACAGCCCGCGTCCAGAGCCAGGCGTGGCGCAGGGCCCAAACCAGACCTGGGCTGGGGGGCCCCGGGGCCCTCTGCGGCTTCGACTCAATGGACTCTGCCCTTGAGTGGCTCCGCCGGGAGCTGGTGAGTCGGGTGGGGTGGGCAGTCATCCTTAGGACCCGAGAACCAACCGTGGGTGTGGGGAGGGGATGAGGATGGACCTCACCTCCAGCAACTGCCCTACTCCTGTGGCTTTGTCCTGGGGCTAAGGAGCCGTGAATGGACTTGTCCAGTGATTTATTCAGGGAGACTTGCTGAAGCAGGATTCCAGCCAACCTACCTACTACCGACTACTCCTGTGGCTCTGGGGACAGAGCCCTGCCCTTCGGGGCCACCAGTCATAGATGGGGAAGGCATGGCCTCCCCTACTCTGGGAATTGCTATAGCGCAAAGGTGCAGTGCAGGACAAAATGAGGCACGGACCACACTGTAGGCAGAATCTGCGGAGGCCAGCGCTACGCAGGTGGCTCTTAACCCAGTATGTGCAAACAAAAGGATGTCTAGCCTCTAAATTGGAGACTGCAGTTTAGTTGACCTGTATTTGTGTAACAGTCGCTCCTTAGTTTTAAAGCAAGATCTGAGCGATGCGGAGGGATCAAGCTGGGGCGAGAGGGGTGGGGGGACACAGCCGGTGCAAAGACCCAGGTGTTGACAGGAAGGGAGGGCTGGCGCGAGCGGCTGAGGACCAGTGCGCAGTCTCACGCCCCCTCTCGGCCGCAGCGGGAGATGCAGGCTCAGGACCGGCAGCTGGCGGGGCAGTTGCTTCGGCTGCGGGCCCAGCTGCACCGGCTGAAGGTGGACCAAGCCTGTCACCTGCACCAAGAGCTGCTGGACGAGGCGGAGCTGGAGCTGGAGCTGGAGCTGGAGCCGGGGGCCGGCCTCGCCTTGGCCCCGCCGCTGCGGCACCTCGGCCTCACACGCATGAACATCAGTGCCCGGCGCTTCACCCTCTGCTGAGGGGCACCTGCGTGCCTCCTGAGACCCCCTGGGAAGGAGGAAGGGAGGGGTGCCTCAAAGGCGCCAGCAGCTGGCAAGGGGTGGTGGGAGGGTTGGGGGGTCACTCAGTTCTCTGGGAGTATAAAGCCCCAGCATCCTGCCAGCCCTGCTGCCCTAGCTTGAGGAGGGGACGTTGGAGGAAGGGGAGAAGCTCACAGACCCCCCCCAACTCTTCAATAAAGGCCCTCTCTGCTTCCATCAAGGTCTCTGCAGTCATTTATTCAGGCCCAAGGTCGCTGTGTGTTTATCTGTAGCTGGGGCCAGGGATTCCACTGCAGGAGAGAAGGCCCGGGTTGGGGTGGAGATGAACAGATGGATCCCCATCTCTCCCTCAGCTCCAGCACTGTCTCCCTCTCTTATCAAGTTCAGAACTGGGCAAGAGCCTGAAATCCTAAATCACCCCTATGACAGGTGACAGGTCAAGGGGCAGCTGAAGAATGCAAGACTTGGTAGACCTGAGTTCCAAGCCAGCTCCACTGTGCATTTCTTTTCTTTTTTCAAAATATTTTATTTATTTATTTGAGAGTCAGAGAGAGAGAGAAAAAAAGAGAAAGCCCAAGTAGGGAGAGGGACAGAGGGAGAAGCAGACTCCCTCTGAGCAGCAAGCTGGATGTGGGGCTCGATCCCAGGACCCTGAGATCAGGACCTGAGCTGAAGGCAGACAGGTTCACTGAGCCACCCAGGCGCCCCTCCACCACGCATTTCCATCAGACCTTGAGGAGGTCCCTGCAGCTGTTTGTTTACCTCTCAACTGGAAACGCTACTATGCTACTTCTACTGCACAAGTAGTTGGGGATGTCTTCAGTGAGACAATGCTTAATAACACTCAAAACCGGGGCGCCTGCGTGGCTCAGTCGGTTAAGCGTCTGCCTTCAACTCAGGTCATGATCCCAGGGGCCTGGGATCGAGCCCCGCATCGGGCTCCCTGCTCACTGGGGAGTCTGCTTCTCCCTCTGCCCCTGCTGCTCCCCCTGCTTGTGCTCTCTCTCTCTCTAACAAATAAATAAATAAAATATTAAGGGGCACCTGGGTGGCTCAAATGGTTGAGAGTCTGCCTTCAACTCAGGTCATGATCTCCAGGTCCTGGGATCGAGCCCCGCATCGGGCTCCCTGCTCAGAGGGAGTCTGCTTCTCCCTCTGCCTCTCCCCCTGCTTGTGCTCTCTCTGTCTCTCTCTAATGAATGAATGGAATCGTTAAAAAAAAAAGAATAAATAAAAATAAAAAATAAAATCTTAAAAACAAACCAACACTCAAAACCCACGAACTCTCTCTTGCTCATCCTTGCTCTCACCCCTGGTAGTAGTAGTACTGCTGTTCGGAGGCCCGGAGATGGGCCGGGCAGGGCTCTGGGTCACTCTGTGGGTTTTTTAACATTGCGTCTCCTCAGCCTTTGTTTCTGTAGTGCCCGCTTTGTCTGACTTTCCAGCTCGGGCTTCCTCTCCCCCCCCCCATTTCCTGTCTCCCCCTTCCCTCTGTAGCTGAGGTGCACAGAACATCAGCTTCCACCTCACAAACCCCAACAATGCTCTGTGGGCTCCCCTCCCCCAGCCTGCTCACTGAGTGTAGGCTCCCGTGGTGGGGACTGTGACACATCTATACTTTCCTGGGGCCGGGGGGGGGGGCGGGGGGGGCTGGCAGGGCCCAGCTCTGGTGCTTCATAGAAGCCACCCAGCATTCCTCATAACACTGGTGACCTGGCCCTTAGCCTGTGATGGGTGCCACCCTCAGCCTGGCCCCAAGGGAAAGGGAGATTCTGGGCCTGCTTGCTGCCTGTGACTAGGTTCCTGTCTCCTGCCTCCAACAGAAAGGCCTACCAGTCAGCGGCCTGCACCTGGGAGCCGGGCAGGAGTGTTTGTCTTGTCTCTCACCTGTTGCAGAAGATGGTGGCAGGCCCTACATTTCTCGCAGGGGCTGTGGCTTGCCTCTCCCTGAATTAGAAGTCTCGCCCTAATTAGTGGGTGTGATCCTGTCCTCTGCCCACAGCACGGGCTGTAACCTGGTCTCTTGAACAGGGTTCAAAGGGGTTGTCCTGCCTGCTTCCTTAAACAGCTTGCTGTCCAGCATTCTGTCTCTAAGGAGGGTGTTAGCTCCCCTCTGACTCTAATAAAGTTACCGTCCCTTGCCCTGAGATGACATGACTGTCGTTAGGCCGCCATGTTAGCCTGACATCTGACGGTAACATACGGTGTTCGGCTCCCCAACTATTTAGCGGGGAGAGTGTTCTCTCCTCTGACTCTGAAGTGGGGTTATCTTTGCATTCTCTAGACTGTAACGAAAGGGTCACTCAGCTTTCAGCCCGTGACAGCGGTGCCACTTGTCCTTCATCAAAAGCTGAGTGTATGTCTGCTTGCCCCTTGCTCACTGGGGTATAAAGGCTGCCCTTGAATCTCTCATCCAGGTGCACCCTGGGGGGCAAGAGGGGAGGTTCCATTAAAGATTCTCTCTTCAGCTCCAAGTCCCCCCTCAGGAGAGATCTAGGACCCCCAGGGGCTGAGGAGTGGGGGGCTATGGCAGCAGGAAGCTTGGGGTGCTGGAGGCTTGTGGTTGGGCTGCTGGGGCCCTGTTGGCTGCGGAGCCCTCAGGAGGAGGCAGGAAGTCAGGGTGGGACGTGGGCGCGCTGAGACAGGAGGTGGCTACCTCAGCGAAGGGAGCCGAAACTGTGTGTGAGCAGCCAGGCTAGGCCAGGAGGACCATGTGAATGGGACCAGGGGGCTCCTGGGCTGGGCAGGTAAGGAGCACTGGGAACAGGGGTCTAGGGACTGCGGTGGGAGGCCCGACAGTGGGGGCTACATCTGGGCCCGGGGCTGGGCCCCTGGGTATTCAGCAGCCCTACAGGCTGGGGGAGAGAAAAATCTTGCTGGAGGTCAGGTGGGTGGCAGCTGGTAAGGAGTAGCCTTACCTGAGTAGCCGTTGGTTCTTGCCCCTGCCACACCGTCTGCCGCCGGTCCCTACCTCGCTGGGAGCCTTTTCTTGGAAATCTGGCACATGGACTGTCAGGTATTAAAAAGGCCTTCAGAAATCCCCAAGTCCAGGGGCGCCTGGGTGGCTCAGTCAGTTAAGCGTCTGCCTTCAGCTCAGGTCATGATCTCAGGGTCCTGGGATCGAGTCCCGCATCGGGTTCCCTGATCAGCAGGGAGTCTGCTTCTCCCTCTCCCTCTGCTTCTGCCCTCCCTCCTAACCCCACTCGTGCTCTCACTCTCTCTCAAATAAATAAATAAATAAAATCTTAAAAAAAAAAATCACCAAGTCCAGTCCCCGATCCCATGATGGATGAACTTCCTGAGGCCCAGAGAGGCCAAGCCCTCCCTCCCCACAGTCGCTCAGCAAGGCAGAGGTAGAGCCAGTCCCTGGGAGAAGATGATGGCCTAGGCTAGGACTGCCCCCCATCCATGGGGCAGGGTGATGGTCAGGCTTGAGTCCTGGGACCCAGGAATCCTACTGATTGCTGGGGCAGACGCCAGTGACAAGAATCTTCTGAGTGAGAGACAGATTGAGAGAGAGAGGAATCACCCAGAACATCCGGATGGACACCTGAGAAGTGATTTTAGCCTCAGTGACCAGCAGTGCTGGAGAGGTAGAAGTGTCTTCTGTTGGAAGCGGATGGATATGTGAGGGCATGTTTATCATCTGGGTTGGGGCCTCCAGGGCGGAAGTATCTGACCGGAGGCTGGGTAGTTGAAGGACAGAGACTGGAAAAGGAAGGGCAGAGGAAGGGCTATTTTTAACCGAGACAGGGGTCCAGTTGGCCCTGGGCTAGGAACGTCTGCACTTCCATCTGGAAAGTTGCCATTCCTGCCCCTGCCAAGTGTCACAGGTTGCCCCCTCCACTTGGTTCTTCTGGCTTCCATACCCACCCCCTCCAATGCGTGTGTAGGACTAACTGGTCTTCCTGATTGCTGCTTCAAACCCCAGGAAGGTAGAGGCCCAGGAAGGCATAGTCAGCTATCTGCCCACCCCCTCACTTTCTTCTGAGCCTTCAGTTTATGGGGGGCATCCCCATGTGAACCAGACTTTCCAGGTTTCCCTTGCCCTACCCTCTGCCATTGGAGTTTTTCTTGACACACAATTTCCACCTAGTCAGCATGTCCCAGCCTTTCTCTTGTCTCCAAGTCCAAGGACTGCAGCCTTTTGTGGGGGCCAGAGAACACACTGGCTCTCCCTGTGCTTCAGGGGGGCTCATCTGCACCCTGAACCTGCACCCCTCTCATCCAGCATGTGCTGGTAGATGACTCAGGGTCCATTGCCCTCATGGCTCAGGGATGGAGGTTCTCCTCAAGGGGTAAAGGGCCAAGTGATAGGGCAAGAGAATGAGGTGAGGTTCTCAGAGAACAGAAGACTTCCCTCAGGTGATCTGGAAGGCTCCCTGGAAGAGTCAGCACAGTTCTGGGAAGGACAAAGGCCCATTTTGGAAAGCACTTACGACATGAGCCCAGGTCACTGTCCCTGGTTTCTGTTTCTTGGGTACCATGAGGGCATAACAAGACCAAACGCCAGAGAGTTAATGGGTATGATGTAGTGCAAAGAACACGGCTTTCAGGGTCAGGCTGACCCAAGTACAATGCCACTTCTGCCATTTCCTTGAACAGTATCGACTTCACCTCTCCAGACTCCAAACTATGTAGAGGCAATAATAAATCTCTCCCTTGCAGAATGCGTGTGGGGACTCTGTAATATGCCAAGGGTTATACCCGACACATGGTAGGTGCTTATCAGAGGTTAGGCAGCCTTTCCTCCTGTAAATGGGGCACCAAAGGGAAGGCTTTTCACACCCAGAATTACACCTACTCAGCACCTTGGCCGGCCGGCGGACCACCCTCAGCACCTTGGCCGGCTGGCGGACCGCTCATTCTGTCACACTTGTGGTGTGGCTTTGCAAATGAGCTTGTTTCCTGTATATAGTAGGTGTGAGAATTCTAGACTGAGCCACAGGGTCTGCCTTAGAGGAGAGTCACACACACACAACTTCACACACACACATCTTATCCCAAACACCAGACATATCATCAGAAAATGTCCGCGTGCAGATATGGGTAGAAGCAGAGGCAGGTTCTACACACACAACACACACTGGATCTTACAAATCTGTACACACCCCCATAGGCTGATGACCTCAAGGTCAAGCTCAGTTCAGTGAAAGCAATGCCGAGGAGAGCTGGGTGTGGGGGTGGGATGGGGGTAGGCAGGACCAAGATACCATCCAGGGACGTGGCCTCCAACAACAAACTTTGGCGTTGGCTTTAAAATAGCTGGTGCTGCATTTCCAATGCCTGTTCTAAAGAACGCCAGTTCCATGAGGCACCCGGCGAGAGAATGGTTCTGGGGCCAAACCAACATGGCCTCAGCTCCAGACTGGCCCATATTAACTTCCTGGTCAATGTCAGCTTGTTAGCACTCTGAAAACTCCCCGAGAGACGGGGCCTGGTCAATTCTGTCTCACTCAGCATTTCCCAAACTTCTCTGGTCACAGAAGCCTTTTTTCCTGGATGCCCCATTCATTCCATGCCTACCTTTCCTGAGACAAGGAGAGGAATGGAAGGGTAGGTTCTGCAGTGAATCCTCCTCAAATGATCGTGTCTCTTGGCAGAGTTTCTGCGTTGGTGGTGGTTTGTTGTTTTTTGTTTTTCAACTACAAAATTAGCACATGGCCTGTCGTTAAAAATCCAAACAATACAGAGGCATCAAAAGAAATATAAGAAACACAACCCCCTCTGGTCTCACTGCTGGGATGTGTTCACTGCGAACAATTTGGTATGCATCTTTCCAGATTTTCTTTTTTTTTTTTTTTTTAAAGATTTTATTTATTTATTTGAGAGAGAGAGAATGAGAGACAGAGAGCATGAGAGGGAGGAGGGTCAGAGGGAGAAGCAGACTCCCTGCCGAGCAGGGAGCCCGATGCGGGACTCGATCCCGGGACTCCAGGATCATGACCTGAGCCGAAGGCAGTTGCTTAACCAACTGAGCCACCCAGGCGCCCTTTTCCAGATTTTCCTACGGACGGCTGCAGCCAAGTGTAGTGGTTAAGAGCCCCATCTCTGGAGGCAGATAGACCAAGTGTCAACTCGCCACTCCGCCCCTTATTTGTTTGTTATGAGGCCTTAGACAAATCGCTTCACCCTGTTTGTGCCTCAGTTTTTGCATGTGTAAAATGGGGATAATAATAGCCTTTACGTCATAGGATTATTGTGAGAATTACATGAAAACATGCAAATAAAGGCTTAGCACAGAACCTGGCTGAAAAGAATCCCTAAATATACACATTTAAATGCAAAACAGGTTTCTATGCTACATTCTGTTCTGTAACTTCCTTGCCATGTTTTGTTTTGTTTTGTTTTGTTGCTTGCCCTGTTATATCTGGGATGTCTTCCCATGTCAGTACGTGGAGATCGACCTCATTTTTAGTGATTTTAGCTAAACGTCAACTTGGTAAATGGGTGGCAGCAGTGATTTTGCAAAGCTCCTTCCTGACCAGTACGGCTGTTTTGTGTTGCCGGCGTTGGTGTTGAGTCACAGACATTACCAGTCACTGAGCTGAAGACAGGCCTATGGCCTCCTGTGACATGGAGTGTCCTGCCAGAGAGGGCAGGACCCAACGGACAGGAACCTCTCTATCTGCTCACCTCTGTGTCCCCAGCACTAGATCAGAGCCTGGCACATAGAGGTGCCCGTTAAATTTTTGTCAGTAGGCTGGCCAGTTAGGAAAATGGCGTCTCCTCTAACTTACCAACAGAGGTCTAAGCCCAAAGCTCTGTCTCACATTGCAGCATGTCCCAAAGTAAGGCTTGTGCCTCTCTGGCGTGGAGTGATTTTAGGGGGTAATGAATGTGAATTTACATATGATACTATGTGTTTGTTTTAATGGATACTGATTTCTATCTATGGCTGGTGATACTGGTTTTCCATTTATGTATGGTAGCAAAGTTTCCATTTTAGGTAAATATATTAAAGGTGAAAAGGTGGTCTGTGGAAGTGCCCAAAATCACAAAGGAGAGTGAAAATGATTGATAACGGCTAATGTTAGCGTTTAGACTGGAAAATGTTTAAGGCTGATGCAGTGAAATGCACCTGCTAGCCTCAGATAGCAATTAGAGTTGACCTTTAAACAACAGTGGGTTTGTGCTCTGACCGCACGTAGTCGAAAACCCACGTATAACTCTGATTCCCCAAAAAACTTTACTAATAGCGTACTGTTGACCAGAGCCTTACTGATAACATAAATAGTTGGTTAACACATATTTTGTATGTTACATGTCTTATGTACTGTATTCTTAAAATAAGCTAGAGAAAAGAAAATGTTATCAAGAAAATAATAAGGAAGGGGCGCCTGGGTGGCTCAGTCGTTAAGCGTCTTCCTTTGGCTCAGGTCATGATCCCAGGGTCCTGGGATCGAGCCCCACATCGGGCTCCCTGCTTCTCCCTCTCCCACTCCCCCTGCTTGTGTTCCCTCTCTCGCTGTCTCTTTCTCTGTCAAATAAATAAAATCTTAAAAAAAAATCTTTAAAAATAAGCTAGAGAAAAGAAAATGTTATTAGGAAAATCATAAGGAAGGGGTGCCTAGGTGGCTCAGACGGTTAAGCGTCTGCCTTCAGCTCAGGTTATGGTCTCAGGATCTCGGGGTCCTGGGATCTAGCCCCGCATTGGGCTCCCTGCTCGGTGGGGAGTCTTCTTCTCCTTCTCCCTCTGCTCCTCCTCCTGGTTTATTCTCTCTCTCTCTTGCTCTCTTAAAATGAATAAATAAAATCTTTAAAATTTTTTTTTAAATTAAAAAAAAGAAAATCATAAGGAAGACAGAGCCCCTGGCTCAGTCGGTAGAGCACGTGCCTCTTGATCTCGGGGTTGTAGGTTTGAGCCCCATGTTGGTTGTAGAGATGACTTAAAAAGAAAATCTTTAAACAAAAAAAGAAAGAGGGGCGCCTGGGTGGCTCAGTTGGTTAAGCGACTGTCTTCGGCTCGGGTCACAATCCCAGAGTCCTGGGATTGAGTCCCACATTGGGCTCCCAGCTCAGCGGGGAGCCTGCTTCTCCCTCTGACCCTCTCCTTTCTCATGCTGTTTCTCTCTCTCTCTCTCTCAAATAAATAAAATCTTAAAAAAAAAGAGAGAAAGAAAAAGAAAATAAAAAAAACAAAAAAAAGAAAAAGAAAATCATGAGGAAGAGAAAATACATTTATAGTATTCTACTGTAAAATATCCATGAATAAGCAGAGCCAGGCGGCACAAACCCATGTTGTTCAAGGGTCAACGGTGTTCTCGTTTATTTAGTTCTTAGCATGTATCGAGCACATGATAAGCACTTTATGGGACCATCTGTATCTCACAGGTAATGCCTACAGCAGCTCTACCTGCAGGTCCCACTTTAGTTTTTTTCCTAAGATTTTATTTACTTATTTGTCAGAGAGACAGAGAGAGCAAGAGAGAGCGCACAAGCAGGGAGAGCGACAGACAGAGGGAGAAGCAGACTCCCGCTGAGCAGAGAGCCTGATGCGGGGCTCGGTCCCAGGACGCTGGGATCATGACCCGAGCCAAAGGCAGATGCTTAACCGACTGAGTCACCCAGGTACCCCTGCAGGTCCCACTTTAATTCCCATTTTGCAGATGAAGGAATGGAGAGAGGCTCAGAGAGGTTTATTTTTATTTTTTCTTATAATTTTTTAAAAGATTTTATTTATTTATTTGATGGGAGGGAGCACAACAAGGGGAGCAGTAGAGGGAGAGGGAGAAGCAGGCTCCCCACTGAGCAGGGAGCCCGATGTGGGACTCAATCCCAGGACCCTGGGATCATGACCTGAGCCGAAGGCAGACGCCCAACCGACTGAGCCACCCAGGCGTCCCCCAGAGAGGTTTAGTAAACTGCTCTGAGGCCCTCTGCCAGTGAGTGCCTGGGAGGCCTTGGGATTGACCTTGTGTCACTCAGACATGGATATGGTGAGCTGAGACTCCATGACCTGCAGACTCCCAGAAACTTAAATAAAGCATCATGGCTTGCCAAGTTGTAAGTAAGGCTCCATCCATCATGATAAAACCCCCATGTCACAAAATGCGCACAGAAGTCCACAGGGAGCAGACTCACTAAAAGGGATCAGCAGTACATACAAGTTACTAGTTGGAGGGCCTCTACCAAAAATACCAGCTTTAGCATCACTGCTCTGTAGCCCATTTTTCTGGCAATAATTAACTAACAATCAGTTTTATGGTCAAGCCACTCAGATTTGTGAGAATAAATCCATCTTGTTTGCATTGAAGAGAAAGCTTACCTTTTTGTTCTCTATGGTTAAAAAAAGAAAGGAATTGTTATATCACAAAGGAACACATGAAAAAGGAGGGAACTCAGGACACATCCCTCTTTTACCCATTAGAAATCATTTACCATGCCTACCAACCCTGATTCTTGAGCACCACGATGAGGGATCTGTGTGGGTCACCTCCAAGCCCAAGGCTCTTCATTGAACATACACAACTTTGCTAACAAGCAAATCTCGGCCAAAGTAAAAGGCCAAGAAAATGTTTTATTTGATTCCCGACTGATTTTGCCACGAAGTCGCCCAGGGCACCATGATGGTCTGCCGCGCGATAGCCTACCTGCTCTTGGCTAAGAAACCCGGGCAAGAAGCTGGCACACATTATGGACAGAATGTTCGATAAATGAATAGCCTTACAGTTTAAGGGAGGAAAAGGGTTGCCTTTTTTTTTTTTTTTTTTTAAGGAGACACAACACGTCCTAGGCCCAGCCAGCTGAGATAACGTCTATGGAGTTGATAAAGGTGAACGAATTGGCAAGAATTGGAACTCATGGTGATATGAACCCTAAACAGGTCCGGGTTCAGATGATCGAGGCCAAGAGCTGCACGTAGCCTGGGATTTTTTATCAGTTCTACCAAATGAGCAGGGCCGCTGCGTGTATTGGGCACTATGCTGAGAGGCACGAAGGGGTGGGGACTGAGGTCTAGCCCTCACTCTACTCTCCAAGTTTAAAACCCCAGGGAGGGGTGGCTCTTTATAATCGACACAGGGTGCTCTGTGGACCACGGGCAGCTTTGAATTTCACTGAGAACATTACAGACCCTGGTCAGAGGAAGTCTAGATCTATAAAATCTCTGCTATTGACCTTGAATTCCTGAGTTGGGAGAAGAGAATGTCCTTTGTCATTCACTTCAGAATCTGCCCTCATTGCTGGTTCTGAGAACCCTGGGGATTCTCTGGATCTGTTTTTTCTTCTTCTTTTTCTTTCTTTCAAACAATGAGACATTTGTTTATTATTTTTAAAGATTTGATTTATCTATTTGAAAGAGAGAAAGAGAGAATGAGCAGGGAAGAGGAGCAGAGGAAAAGGGAAAAGCAGACTCCCTGCTGAGCAGGGAGCTTGATCCTAGGACCCCGAGATCATGACCTAAGTCAAATGAGTCAGTCGCTAAACCGACTGAGCCACCCAGGTACCCCTGACAATGAGACATTTATATTAAGATTTAATTTTGATTTTCTTTTTACTGACCTCATTTATTAACCTGGTTAGATCGTTTTGGCTACCCAGTAATTTTCGTCAAACTAAGACGAGAAGGATGAGACCCACATTTTGTATAAATAGATGTATCCGTATATGACCTCACAATTACATAGGGACAAGCGCAAACTATACATCCCCCCATTCTGTGATACATCCATTTGCACACACAGCCTCAGACAAGCCCACGGGCCTGCACACAAAAGCACGATGCTCACTGAATCATGTGCCTTCATATACACAGACCTGCATTCACCTGTCAGGTAAATGTACGTTCAGAAGCATGCATTCTGGGTGGGAAGAGAATTGCCTTGGAGAAAAAGGCCTATGTTAACAGCACAATGATCAAATTTTTTTTTTAAAGATTTTATTTATTTATTTGAGAGAGAGCGAGAGAGATCACAGAGGGAGAGGAAGAAGCAGACCTGCCGCTGAGCAGAGAGCCCAATACAGCGCTCAATCCCGGAACCCTGAGATCATGACCTGAGCCAAAGGCAGACACTTAACCGACTGAGCCACCCAGGCGCCCCATGATGAAATTTTTGATGAAGAGTAGCTCCCCACCCTGTCAGACCTGCCTCCCTGCCCTGTTTCCTCCATGACCTCTCAGGATCCTCCACCCCCTTTGGTCTTTCCAGGGAGTGAAGAGTAGAGGGGGATACCTTGATTAAGGAGTAGGGACCTGATTTGAGTTTTGCCTCTGCCTAGAGTCCTCACATGCTCTTGGGGAAATTACGTAACCTCTCTGATCCCCCAGCTTCTCCATCTTTAAAACAAGGCTGGTAAAGTACACTAGTGCTTCTAAACTCTTCCCTCCCAGACTCCTTGGCCCCTTCCCCTGTTGTACTCTCCACCCTCCTGGGTCAGGGATCTTGTGATTTTGAAGTTTTTGCCTACTAAACTACTTTAAGTACTCACTTTCATGTTCTCTAATTCAAATTTTAACCAGAGACAATCAGTATGCACTGAAGAAAGAGTAAAATAATTCGTCAAGCTAAGAAACAAATTATAGTACAATTTCCCTTTAGGTTTTTTAAAGATTTTTTATTTTTTTATTAGAGAGAGAGAGAGAGAGTACAAGCGGGGGGAGCGGCAGGTAGAGGGAGAGGGAGAAGCAGGCTCCCTGCTCAGCAGGGAGCCCGACGTGGGGCTCAATCCCAGGACCCTGAGATTATGACCTGGGCTGAAGGCAGCCCGCTTGACCGACTGAGCCAGCCAGGCGCCCCTCCCTTTAGGTTTTTTAAAATACTGAAATAACCTGCAGGCCTCCCACATTATCCTGGGGCCTCCCAAGAGCATGGAGCTCCCAGTAGCTGGGAGCCACTCACCAAAATCATCTCTGGCATTGCCAGATCCTATGGTCTCACGCTTGCTGCCGGGCCCTACACTCCATAGTTCACACTTTTATAGAGGGCAGGATCTGCTCCCTGCAGCCCGAGAGCTCCAGGACCACACAGCAAGCCATGGAGGAAACACTAGGGGTCAGATTCCCAGAGGAGTTAGAGTTCCTTTTGGCTTAATCAAGACACAGCTTGACTTTTTCCTCATTCCTGGCC
This sequence comes from Halichoerus grypus, assembly GCF_964656455.1. Lineage (NCBI taxonomy): Eukaryota > Metazoa > Chordata > Mammalia > Carnivora > Phocidae > Halichoerus > Halichoerus grypus. The sequence goes on along the minus strand of NC_135716.1, from coordinate 163,408,331 downwards.
CCAGTCTTTAGGAACGTCAGGTCCTCTCTGGGAGGCCCAGATTTAGTCCAGGACATAGGTCTTGTCTGCATGCTGTCCTGGACCCTGGTCCGAGGCCTTGGGGCTCTTTTCCCCTTCTCCCCTCCCCACATGTCTAGGTACCAGCTTCCAGCCCTGTGGTTTGCAGTCTAGACTCCTGGCCCTTCACTGGCCTCTCCTCACTGCTGAATCCAAACTCCTTCACTTACCTCAACCTCAAGCTTTTCTCATCTCTCTCTTACTCTTTTCTGAAGCCTCGAGAATGTCAGCCTGGAAGGGACCTTACAGATCTAAGTCCAACTCCATCTAATGTTGGCGTTTTCTCTACAGTACAATCAACCTGTGATCTTCCAAGGTCCGTTTGAGTGTCACAAAAACAGGATGCTCACAGCCTCACTCGATAGCTCAGCTCATTTTAGGCTGCTTCCAGATGGTTATCAGTGCCTCTCTGGAGGCTTTTGCTGCTCATTAGTTCCTAGCCATAATAGAATTAGGTGTCAAAAAAGCCATTTGCAGGGGCGCCTGGATGGCTCAGGCAGTTAAGTGTCTGACTCTTGATTTTGGCTCAGGTCCTGATCTCAGGGTCCTGGGATCAAGCCCCACGTCGGGCTCCACCCTGAGCGTGGAGTCCACTTGTCCCCCTCCCTCTGCTCCTCCCCCGCTCATTCTCTCTCTCTCCCCCTCTCAAATAAGTAAGTAAATAAGATATTGTTTTTAAAAAGGATCTTATTTTATTTATTTTTTAATTTATTTGTCAGAGGGGTGCCTAGGTGGCTCAGTCGTTACGCGTCTGCCTTCGGCTCAGGTCATGGTCCCAGGGTCCTGGGATCGAGCCCCACATCAGGCTCCAGCCCCACGTTGGGCTCCCTGCTGAGCGGGAAGCCTGCTTCTCCCTCTCCCCCTCCCCCTGCTTGTGTTCCCTCTCTGTGTGTGTCTCTCTCTGTCAAATAAATAAATAATAAAATTTTATTATTTAAGGCAGACGCTTAATGACTGAGCCACCCAGGCGCCCCAATAATAAAATCTTTAAAAAATAATTTATTTGTCAGAGAGAGAGAGGGAGAGAGAGCACAAGCCGGGGGGGGGGGGGGAGTGGCAGGGAGAGAGAGAAGCAGGCTCCCTGCTGAGCAAGGAGCCTGATGTGGGGCTTGATCCCAGGACCCTGGGATCATGACCTGAACCAAAATCAAGAGTCAGACGCTTAACCGACTGAGCCACCCAGGCGCCCCATAAATAAAATCTTAAAAAAAAAAAAAGCCATTTGCTGTCACAGATGAATGGTTGAGCAGGACTTCTCAAATGTCTCTCCCCCACATTCCAGGACTCCTAACAGTAGAGGGGAGAGTGAATGTGTACCCTTTTCCTTGAAAGTCTCTTGATTTGGCTTAAAATTCCATGTACGTTTTGCATGTTCCTCCATAATAGATCTATGTTTGTTTAACTATATGAATAAGGTCAGATAACACTCATGTTCTAGGAAGATGTACACCCATGACTTCTGGTACCCATGACGGGTTCTGAGTATTTCAGTTTAAGAAACATGAGTTTCTAGTAAGGAGGATTATTTACCAATCCCATTCTCCCATCCTCCGGAGTAGGTGTTGGGAGGGCAGAATGAGCAGTGATAGAAGTCTTTCTAAGCCCTAAACTAAGCTAACATTTGTGTAAGCTTATGAGAAAGGGATGATGATCCCCACTGGACAGGAAAGGAAAAGTGAAGCTTGGGAAGAACGATTTCAGCAAAGTCATATAGTAAATGTCAGAACTGGGGTTTGAATTTAGGTCTCTGACTCTGAGGCTTGTCCTTGAGTTTTTTTTTTTTTTTTTCTTTTTTAGTTGAGATGTAATTGACATGTGTCCTTCAGTCTTGCAAACCCCAAAATCTCCACTATTCCCCACTTCTACTTGGTCCCAGCATGGATTAGCACCTCTAGCTTTGTTCTGTCCCAAATAGGTTGTGTGAGTTTAATTTTTAAAAAAGATTTATTTATTTATTTATTTTTAGAGAGAGAGCGTGCCCAAGCCAGGGGAGGGACAGAGGGAGAGAGAATTCCAAGCAGACTCCCCGCTGAGTGCAGAGCTTGAGGGGTGGGGTGGGGGGGCTTGATCTCACAACCCTAAGACCATGACCTAAGCTGAAATCAAGAGTCGGAAACTCAACCGACTGAGCCACCCAGGTGCCCCGTGTGAGCTTAATTTTTTTTTTTTAAGATTTATTTATTTGAGGGAGTGGAAGGGGCCGAGGGAGAGGGAGAGAGAAACTTAAGCAGACTCTGCACTGAGTGGGGAGCCCGAGGTGGGGCTCAATCTCACAACCCCAAGATCAGACCTGAGCCGAAACCAAAAGTTGGACGCTCAACCAATTGCACCACCCAGGTGCCCCCGCGTGAGTTTAATTTTAAGCAGGTCTCTCTGGGCCTCCGTTTGTTCGTCTAAAATCAGAAGTTAGACTTGGTGATTTCTAAGACCCTTGTAGATGGAAGAGTCTGTGCATGAACCCTCCACATACCAACATTTATTAATGACAAGTAGTTCTGGGTGCTGGGACATTCAGGCAAATAAAGCACAGCTTCTGTTCTGAATGAACCCCCCATCTCATCAAGGGGGTGGGAAAGGCAGCAGGACTGACACATAAATCCATCTAGTCATGGCACTCAGTGCTAACTGACGACTGTGTCTGAGTAGAGTGTTGTAGGAACAGGGTATTGGGAGGGTTTCACGGGGGAGGTGATATTTGAGCTGAGCCTTAAAGGTTGAGTTAGCTCAGTAGGCAGACAAGAAAGCACTCACGGTAGGGGAACCACATGTGCAAAGGCATGGAGTAAGAAAATAGTAGGGGGTGTTTGGGAAAGGCAGGGGTAGCTCAGAATGAAGGTTGTGTGAGTGTGTGTGTGTGTGTGTGTGTGTGTGTACCAGAATAGAGTGTGGAGGTGGATTTGATCTTGATATTAAAGGGTCATGGGGGAGGACCTGGGTGGCTCCGTCGGTTGAGCATCCAGCTCTCGGTTTTGGCTCTGGTGGTGATCTCAGAGTCATGGCGTTGAGCCCTATCGGGCTCTGAGCTTGGCAGAGGGGTCTACTTGGGATTCTCTCTCTGCCACCTACATGTGCTCTCTCTCTCTAGAATGAATAAATAAATCATTATTTTTTATTTTTTTATTTTTTTTTTATTTGACAGAGAGAGAGAGCACAAGCAGGGAGAGCGGCAGGCAGAGGGAGAGGGAGAAGCAGGCTCACTGCTGAGCAGGGAGCCTGATGCAGGGCTCGATCCCAGGACCCCGGGACCATGACCTGAGCCGAAGGCAGACACTTAACCGTCTGAGCCACCCAGGCACCCCTATTATTTTTTATTTTTAAAGATTTTATTTATTTATTTATTTGAGAGGGAGCATGAGTGGGGGGCAGGGAGAGGGAGAAGCAGACTCCCTGATGAGCAGGGAGCCCAACCCGGGCCTTGATCCTAGGACCCTGAGATCATGACCTGAGCCGAAGGAAGACGCTTAACCGACTGAGCCACCCAGGTGCCCCAATAAATTTTTTTAAAGGGTCATGGGATGCTTGGGTGGCTCAGTCAGTTAAGCTTCGGACTCTTGATCTTGGCGCAGGGCTTGATCGCAACACTGAGTTTGAGCCCCGCTTGGAGCCTACTTAAAAAAAAAAGGGTCTTGAATGGTAAATTGAATTTTATCTGAGGACTAGTGCTTTCTAAGCCATTCTGAGGAGCAGCCCCAGGGAAGGAGGTGTCTCAGGACTCCTAGGGGCTTCACAATGACATCTCTGCTCTGTTTCAGGCAGAACAGCCCCATTTTTACCTGCTTTATCTATGAGGTTCTGCTTGATTTCCATCTGACAAAAAGTTTGTCAGATTTACATATGACAAAAAGTTTCCACTGCTTAAGCAAACAAACAAATAAAAAAGTTATGGCCAATAGCAACACTGAAGGGTTTTCTGCTGGTGAGAATCAGAACCCTTTGAAGGAGGGGTGCCTGGGTGGCTCAGCCGTTAAGCGTCTGCCTTCGGCTCAGGTCATGGTCCCAGGGTCCTGGGATCGATCAAGCCTTGCGTCCGGCTCCCTGCTCAGCGGGAAGCCTGCTTCTCCCTCTCCCCACTCCCCCTGCTTGTGTTCCCTCTCTCGCTGTGTCTCTCTCTGTCAAATAAATGAAATCTTTAAAAAAAAAAAAAACACCCTCTGAAGGAGACTTGTTCTGGGGAAGGCTGGGGGGCTGGGGGCCTGATCTCTGACATTAGGGAGCAGGAATCTCTTATTCAGCTTCCTGGGCCAGAGAGGGGAGTTGTAATTAGGAGGTGGGGCATACACACCTCTCTGGTAGGGGAGGATCAAAATTTAGGGCTCCCCCAGGGCCTGGGGAAGTGTGTGTGATCTCTAGTAGGCAGTCCTCTAACATGGGGGATGGGAGGAAAGAGAGGGTTGGGGGAGAGGCAGGAAGTGGGCAACTAGGCTAACAAAGGTATCTGTGGCGGTTTGCCCATCCCAGGTGGGAGGGCGGGGCCTAGGGCTCAGTGGGGGCCCATGTGTGACTTTACTTGGGGGCTCAGAGACAGCACCAGTAGGGAGCTCCTTACCGGACCAACTCGACCCATTTCAGCTTTTCTGTGGCTGGTGAATGGGGATGGGGGCCTGACAATCTCAGGTACTTCTGGAAATTCCCAGGGCAAGGCCCTAGGATGTCTAATGTTGGGGAAGTAGATCTTGGGGGAGCCCCTTCAGCCCCCTCTCCATTGCCCCAGGGACCATGGGCTGTAGCTGCAGCTCAAACCCTGAAGATGACTGGATGGAAAACATCGATGTATGTGAGAACTGCCATTACCCCATAGTCCCACTGGACGGCAAGGCCACGGTAAGAGGCAAGACGGGGGACTTGGTGAGGGAGTTGGGTGGAGTATACAAGCCAGGAGAAGGAAATGGACCACCACTGAAATAACAGAGTAGCCCTTTCCCCTTGGAAAACAGAAAGGAAAGGAGGTCCAGAGAGGGGAAGGGACTCTCCTAAGTAGTTGGCAAATGCAGGGATAAGACCCAGCCAAGCTGGAGAAGTGAAAACAGGGCAGTGGGGAAGGGAGCCAGGATCTGACTCAGGTTCTTGCTCTCTGACCCCACTTTCACCCCCCACTCCACAGCTGCCCATCTGGAATGGCTCTGACGTGCGGGATCCACTGGTTACCTACGAAGGCTGCAACCCCCCAGCCTCACCATTGCAAGGTGACCTCACAACCAGCAGGGCCTGAAAGTTAAGGGCCATGGATCCTTGGCTGTGGGCCTCCATCTTCCTATCCACTCTCTACCCTGTCTTGCCTCTCTCGCCCCTGGTCTCTGCTACCCTGTAATTCCTGAACTCTGTGCTCCCAGCCTAGTCCAGCCTGGTTCTCCCTGACGCCCTCTGTCTTTCCAGATAACCTGGTTATCGCTCTGCACAGCTATGAGCCCTCTCACGATGGAGACTTGGGCTTCGAGAAGGGTGAACAGCTCCGTATCCTGGAGCAGTGAGTGCCCCCTCCTCGCCACCCATCCTTGCCCTACCGGAGCATGGGAGGGAGCAGGGATGCCCTGTAGCGCGGTCCCTGACTGGCTTGCAGCGGGGGGCCCTTGGGACAAAATAGAAGGCTCCAGAGTGCTGGGCTGGAGGGTGGGGTGGCACGGTGTAACGGGGGGCTCTGAAGGTTTCCAGCCCAATCCAAGTCCAAGGAGACCCCACCGACTGCCTCTGTCGCGCAGGAACGGCGAGTGGTGGAAGGCGCAGTCCCTGACCACCGGCCAGGAAGGTTTCATCCCCTTCAACTTCGTGGCCAAAGCGAACAGCCTGGAGCCTGAACCGTAAGTGGGGACTCCCGGTGACGAAGGGTGGGAGCAGAGGTGGGGTGCTAGGGCTGGTGGTGAATGCTTGAGGGCGATGGAGGAGGAACTGACCAACGGCAGACGACGGCCTTCCCTTCTGCCTTGCGCAGCTGGTTCTTCAAGAACCTGAGCCGCAAGGACGCTGAGCGGCAGCTCCTGGCGCCCGGGAACACGCACGGCTCCTTCCTGATCCGGGAGAGCGAGAGCACCGCCGGTGAGCGGCCGGGCGGGGCCGGGGGCGGGGCCGCAGCGCGGAGGGGTGGGCCCGGTGATCCCCGGGAAGGCGCGCGGGGCGGGGGGCGCCCCTCGCAGGAGGCCACCCAACCCCTCTTTTGCATTCGTCCACCCATTCTTTCATCCAGGATCGTTCTCGCTGTCCGTGAGGGACTTCGACCAGAACCAGGGAGAGGTGGTGAAACATTACAAAATCCGTAACCTGGACAAAGGCGGCTTCTACATCTCCCCCCGCATCACTTTTCCTGGCCTGCATGAGCTGGTCCGCCATTACACCAGTGAGCCCTAGCAGGGGCCCCTCAGACGTGCTCCCGAGGCTCCTTCACCTGTGCCCTACCAGCCTGCCTCCCCTAAGTCCCTCCCGGGGGTGCCCTCCCCCCATCTCATATGCTCCTTTATTCCCCGCAGGGGGTGAGGTGCGGTACCCGATAGCCCAGGGTCGGGTGACAACCCCACGCATCCCCTGCCAGTCCATTTCCCCTGGACGGGGACTTGGCCCGGTGGGGACTCAGCGGGGACACCCGAGTCCGCCGTATTGACGGCCCTAACCCCCTCCCTTGTGCTCGCAGATGCTTCGGACGGGCTGTGCACGCGGTTGAGTCGCCCCTGCCAGACCCAGAAGCCCCAGAAGCCTTGGTGGGAGGACGAGTGGGAGATTCCCAGGGAGACGCTGAAGCTGGTGGAGCGGCTGGGGGCTGGCCAGTTCGGGGAGGTGTGGATGGGTGAGTGAGGGCCCCCCGGGACTGCGGGGAAGAGGGAAAGGGGAGGCATCCGCTGAGGTCGTGAGAGTCCCGAGACAGGCTCCGGGTGCTCGGGCTCCCAGTGATTCCCCAATCCCTCCCGGCCCCAGGGTACTACAACGAGCACACAAAGGTGGCAGTGAAGAGCCTGAAGCAGGGCAGCATGTCCCCCGACGCCTTCCTGGCCGAGGCCAACCTCATGAAGAAGCTGCAACACCAGAGACTGGTCCGGCTCTACGCGGTGGTCACCCAGGAGCCCATCTACATCATCACGGAATACATGGAGAACGGTGGGTGCCGCCACTGTGATCCACTGCTGGGGGGTGCTGCCATCTCCTCTGCCCCTGATAGAAGGTGGAGGAGATCTGCCTTTTCGCCTGGCTCAGCACCGAGGGCTTCTTGTTTTCCTAGGTCCCTAAAGACTCATCACTAGGGACGGGAAGAGGGTGTGATGTCCGAGCCTGTCTGGGAGCTCAGTCTAAGGTGGCAGGCTCTGGAAGAGCTTTCACTTCTCATCTTCCCTGACCTGCAGTCCTACCTTGATCTCGGGATCCTTGTATTTTTCAAGTTTTTATTTACTTGTTTGAGAGAGAGAGAGAGAGAACAGGCAGGGGGGAGAGGCAGAAGCAAGTTCCCCAATCATCAGGGAGCCCAGCTCTATCCCAGGACCCTGGGATCGTGACCTGAGCCGAAGGCAGACGCTTAACGCATGAGCCACTCAGGAGGGCCAAGATGCTTGATTTCAAATGAGTGGGTCTCTAGCCCTATTTCTCTCTTCCTTTTGACCCTGACCCTTGGGAGGGCAGATCTGCCCCAAATCTCTCTTTTTCAGTTCTAGGTGAGCCCCTTGCCCTCCCTTGGACTGATTGAGAGCACCCAGGAAGGTGGATAGAAGTTTCTAGCCCCCCCCCCCAAAAAAGTTTCCAGGTCCAGCTTTGTCACCAGTTTGCCGTGACACAGGCCAAGTCCCTGTCCCATCTCCGGTGCTCATTTCCCCGGAGTATAACATCAGAAATCTGAATGGGCTCACCCAGAAATAATTTAGAGTAGTCATTAAGGGCTCTAGAATCTGACTGCCTGTGTTAGAATCTTGCTTTCACGATTGTGTGGCCTTGGGCCAATCACTTCACTGCTCTGTGCTATGGTTTCCTCATCTGTAAAACGGTGATAATAATGGTATAGTAACTTTCTCATAGGGCCTTTGTGAGGATGAAAGAGTCAGTGTATATAGAGCAGTTAGAATAGTGTCTGCAATATATTAACTGCTCAGTAAGTTTGTGTTGTCATCTGGCTCTGATTCTTTGGGCGTATAAGATCTGTCCACCTTCCAGGAAGAGAAAAAAGCTCTCTCTCTCTCTTTTTTTTAAAGATTTTATTTATTTGACACAGAGAGAGAGATAGTGAGAGAGACAGCACAAGCAGCAGGAGCAGCAGGCAGAGGGAGAGGGAGAAGCAGGCTCTCTGCTGAGCAAGGAGCCCCATGCAGGGCTCGATCCCAGGACCCTGGGATCATGACCTGCACCAAAGGCAGCCACTTAACCGACTGAGCCACCCAGGCACCCCGGGAAAAAAAGCTCTTAATTGGCTAATGGATTCTGGAAGTAGCAAATAGGTTTTGCCATGTGGGCCAACTTCAATTGGTAGCTGCTTGGAGTTCTGTGCTGAGGAGGATTCTGAGGCTCATTGGAAATGAGTGCTGGGATTGATCGGCAGCATCTGCCATGGACCTGATGTAGGAATGGCAGTAGATACCTCCATATTTGCTGTGTCTAGGGGAGCCTTTTATCTTTGGTGACTAATTCAGCGCTCGTAGTGGGGATACTTAGATTGTTGCAGTCTTTACACAGGGTTTTAATCTCTTGAGAAGGGCTAGCAGTCACTAGCTCCGTTCCAGCAACTCTCAACCCTGGTCTTCTCCTAGTCACCCTCTGCTCCCAGACGTGGTCCCTCAGCCCCGCAGGCACCTCTTTCTATACTCCATTCAATACCTTCAGCACACATTTATCACTGCTTACTTTGGACTGGGCACTGGGAACACGGACGGACAAAACAAGGCTCCTGCTTTCAGGGGAAGTTCATTTTCATTATGTGGCACAAACTCTAGGAAAACCAGAGTTTTGCCACAGGAGAGTTCCAGCATGTCACAGGGAATGTAGATAATGATGCAATTTATTAGCCTGGTAGGGTCTAGAGAGGCTTCCTAGAGGAATAGTCTAGCTGAGCCATGAAAGAAAAGTAGAATTTTTAGCAGACAGAGATGGGACAAAGAGACTTTGGGGTGAGAGCCCAGTGGTCTATGTGAAAAATCTCAAAATTGTCTAGGGTGGGTGAAATGAAAGAGGCAGGAGTGGGGGAAAGAGAAGAAACTACAGTATGGACCGTGTAGGGTTTTGGACACCTGGCTAAGGAGTCTGGACTCTACCCCACTGGTGACAAGAAGCTTACAGACTTCTCCAAGCATGCTCCATCCTAGGCCCCAGGAAAAGATTTCATAGATCCTGGGTACCTTCACCTTGAACGCACACTTCTCCATTCTCACCCCTTATTCTTCTTTCCACATATCAGGTACTGCTTCTAGACAGCCAGTTAGGGGAGAAGGGTCTGGGAGCTTTCTGCTGGGGCAACTTGAGTGAGCAACTTTTGCTTCTGCTCACAGGGAGCCTGGTGGATTTCCTCAAGACCCCCCCAGGCATCAAGCTGACCATCAACAAACTCTTGGACATGGCAGCCCAAGTAAGGAGACTGGGGAGGGGCTGGGCAGGCGCACAGCCGAGTGGGATAAGGATGTCTGGCCCAGGGCTGCTGACCTCCTACCTGGTCTGCAGATTGCAGAGGGCATGGCATTCATTGAAGAGCGGAATTATATCCATCGTGACCTGAGGGCTGCCAACATCCTGGTATCTGACACTCTGAGCTGCAAGATTGCAGACTTTGGCCTAGCACGCCTCATCGAGGACAACGAGTACACAGCCAGGGAGGGTAGGTGTGCGATATAAGGGAAGTCTGGGGCCTGCAGGGTCTGGCCAAGCAGACCCAGGTGACCTCACTCTGCCTCCCTCTAGGAGCCAAGTTTCCCATTAAGTGGACAGCACCAGAAGCCATTAACTACGGGACATTCACCATCAAGTCGGATGTGTGGTCTTTTGGGATCCTGCTGACGGAGATTGTCACCCACGGCCGCATCCCTTACCCAGGTCAGGGCCAAGGGCAGGAACTGAAAGAGTGATGGGGAAGAGCAGCAAATCCATGTCTGTCCACTCACTTCATCTATCCCTGGTTCAGATTCTGAATCTTTCTAGCTGCTTTTTCTGTATTCACTCAGGACTCCAGCATGCCCAGTCAGGTGCCATGTCTCCCAGGGCTGGCTCCCATGTCTGTCTCGATTTCTCTCCTCCTTCAATAATCGCAGCTCTTTTCTTAAGTTCTGACACGGGCAGCCTAGGATGGTAGAAGTGGATCTGGCTCAGGAGGGAAAAGGCCTGCCTTTATTACCAGATCTGCCACTGATGCTAACTTTCTGTTTGGGTTTGATCAGATCATTCTTTCTTTCTCCATCTGTAAATTATGAGGTTAGAACAGTACCTGGCCCATACTAAGCACTCAGGAGTGTTAGGTTTTATTATTATTATTTTTTAAAGATTTATTTATTTATTTTAGAGAGAGAGCGAGCTGGGGGAGGGGTGAGGGAGAGGGAGAGAGAGAATCTCAAGCAGACTCCCCACTGAACATGGAGCCAACTCGGGGTTTGATCTCATGACCCTGAGATCAAGACCTGAGCCAAAATCAAGAGTCGGATGTTTAACCGACTGAGCCACCCAGGAGCCCCTAGGTTTTATTAATAATCATCATTTTGGGCAAGTGACTTCACCTCTCTGAGCTTCAGTTTCCTGATATGAACAACGGAGACTATTTGTGAAAGAGCTTGACTCCCAGGAGGTGCTCACTAAACACTGACTTCCCTTCCCTCTGAAACTTTCCATCTAAAGAATGAGAGAGACATATAAATGACTAATTCCTACCCTCTCCCATCCCTTCCTCTAGCCTCTGGACAAAGTCCTTTACCCCTGAATTCAGCCAAGACAGATGGAATTTTTTGAAAGGAACTTGCTAGGAAATTCTGGGGAAAGGAAATGGAACACAAAGACAGGGGAGAGAGGTCACGGAGCACAGTGGCTGGATATGCAGAAGCTTCCCACATCCCCAGAGCACTATGTACAGAATTTTGCTCCTAGAAAGGTAAAGGCACCTTAGAATCAGGTGAGAGCCTGAAGGCTATTCTGCCCAGGATTAGCCCCATCAGAGTCCAAGGGCAGCACGGGGACTAGAACCACATTCCAGTCATCCTGCCAAGCGTCCTTACTGCTCCTCCACTGTGCCCATAGAGGTGGACCCATGGAGAATTTCTCTGTTAGAAGAAAAAAAAGTATGGGGCACCTGGCTGGCTCAGGTAGGATAGCATGCAACTCTTGATCTCAGGCTCATGAGTTCAAGCCCCACACTGGGCATGGAACTCACTTAAAAATCAATAAATCAATAAATCAAGTAACTAATTAATTTTTAAAAAGATGAAAAAAAGCATTGAAAGCATGATGATAATTGGCAACTGACACATGGCTTCAGGGTCAGGGAGACAATGGGGAGTAATGGTGACCTGGATGAACTTGCATCTGCTTCAGAAGATGGTTGCTACTAAGACATAGGGACCCCCAAAACAGATCTTTTCTTTTTTTTTTTTTTTTAAGATTTTTAAAATGTGTTCATTTGAGACAGACAGAGAGACAGAGAGTGAGCATGAATGGGGAGAGAAGCAAAGGGAGAGGGAGAAGCAGACTCCCTGCTGAGCCTGGAGCCCAATGCAGGGCTCGATCCCAGGACCTGAAGAGCATGACTTGAGCCAAAGGCAGACACTTAACCATCTGAGCCGACCAGGTGCCCCCAGATCTTTTCTTTTTCAAGGGAAGCCAAAACTTGGAATTTTAGGAAAATTTGCCTATATCCAAATATTGATGATTGATTCAAATTATTTAAAAACACAGCAGGGCGCCTGGGTGGCTCAGTCGATTAAGCATCCAACCCTTGATCTCAGCTGAGGTCCTGATCTCAAAGTCTTGAGTTCAAGCCCCACATTGGGCTCCACACTGGGTGTGGAGCCTACTTAAAAATAAATAAATAAATAAAAATAAAAACATGACAAGGGTCAAAACAAAGTAGGTCTATGGGCTATATTTAGACTGGGTGCAGAGTTTGCATCCTTGACTCTAGCCATGGGTATTTAGTTCCCTGGTCTATGTCCTCTAATTTCCTGGTTTTAAGGGATGTGGCCCCCAAATTATTTAATCTGGGTCATTGAGGGGCCTGCTGAACCTACCTTCTGCAGGGTCTGCTTTGCTGGGGTCCAGGGCCCATCTGGCTTCCCGATGCAGCATCTCATGTGCCTGGTCCCACAGCCAGAGAAGCCTCACCCTTGTGCTGTCTGTGGACTCCCATGCCCCTGGGCCCTGACCACCCCATCTTTCCCCACCAAATCATAATAATCACAGATATGCTTCATGCAGCATCTCCTCTCCAGGCCCTATATTTAGTGCTTCATATGCACTCATTCAATTTTCATTAACAGCTGTATGAGGTAGGAGCTACTCTTAGGTCCATTTCCCAGATGAGGAAACTGAGGCTCACAGAGGGGAGATGGCTCACCCAAGGTCTCACAGTCAACATGTACGTGTTATTGGGTGCTTAAGCCACAGCCGACACTCCAAGTGGCGTGACTGACATTCGGCGGGTACCTGAAGCGTATGGTCTTATTACTGATGCGGACCAAGATCATTTTGGATTGGTGCTCACACTGTGCCAGTTAAATATTCTGAACATCACCCCTGCCGTGGGTGTCCAAAGCCTGGAGCCTTTATATTGTTTCTCCCATCAACTTCTAGGGATGACCAATCCTGAGGTGATTCAGAACCTGGAGCGAGGCTACCGCATGGTGCGACCTGACAACTGTCCCGAGGAGCTGTACCACCTCATGATGCTGTGCTGGAAGGAGCGCCCAGAGGAACGGCCCACCTTTGACTACCTGCGCAGTGTGCTGGAGGACTTCTTCACGGCCACGGAGGGCCAGTACCAGCCCCAGCCCTGACAGACCTAGCTGGCCGTGGCCGGGAGCCCTCCCTCCATCTAGCCAACCTGGCTGGGGAAGATGCAGTTCTGTGTCATACCCATGTGGCCTATGCACATATGGACTCTGCGTGTGAATCCCACCCACGTGTGGCACATACACTTCTTGTGTGTTATACGGGGGTTCTATAGTGTGTGGGCCCCACACAGGTGTCTTGTGCATGTGTGGTATGTGTATACATGTCTTGGGCACCTGTTCAAGTTGTCCCTTTGCCGGCCCTTCTACTTCCCAAGACCACCAGAGAGAAGAGTGATGCCTGTGATTGACACCAGCTTCTGCCCACCCCCTTTTCCTTTCCCCTAGCCATCAAGAAGCTCCTTGAAGGCTGGGACCTTATCTAATACCTCTGTGTGCTCCTCCTTGGTGCCTGGCACACATTGGGAGCTCAATAAATGACTGTTGACGAAGATTGTACATCTCTCAGCTCCCCACTCCCATCTCCTCTTCCTTGGGAGGGGGGAATGGGGGTTCAGAAGATGGAAAATAAGTCACCCTGAATTGGGGTGAAAGATGGGATGAGGGGATGTCTGAACTTTTTCCAGCTCTGCTGATTTGGGGGGCCAAGAGGAAGTTCCTACACTTTGCTGTATGGGTTCTTTGAACTCCTTCAAACCCCCACCCCAAAGGATTAAGGGTGACCCCTACCCAGAACCTCCTAGGGAGTGGGTGTGTCTCAGGACCCTCCCCTCCTGTTATGTAAGGGCAATAGCACTTTTTTACAGCTTCTGATTCTGGGGCTATATTTGTACTCAGATATGTTTTGTTTTGTTTTAAATATATTTTTTAGAGATTTTATTTGTTTATTTGACAGAGAGCACAAGTAGGGGGAGCAGGAGAGGGAGAAGCAGGCTCCCTGCTGAGTAGAGAGCCTGATGTGGGGCTCAATCCCAGGACCCTGGGATCATGACCTGAGCCGAAAGCAGACGCTTAACCGACTGAGCCATCCAGGTGCCCCTCAGATATGTTTTGATTCACCTTCAAGATGTTTTTAAAGATTTTATTTTTAATTAATCGCTATACCCAGCGTGGGGCTGGAATTCACAGCCCTGAGATCAAGAGTCACATGGTCTACTGACTGAGCCAGCCAGGTGCCCCCAAGATGTTTTTAAGCATTGAATTAATTCATTCATCTGGCAAATATTTATTTACTTATTTATGATTTATTTATTTATTTGAGAGAGAGAGAGCACAAGTGGGGGGCAGGGAGAGGGAGAGAGATTCTCAAGCCGACTGGGCGCTGAGTGCCAAGCCCCACATGGGGCTCAATCTGAGAACCCTGAGATCATGACCTGAGCGGAAACCAAGAGTTGGACTCTTAACCAACTGTGCCACCCAGGCACACCTTGGCAAATATTTATTGAACATCTGTGTGTTTGACATGGTTCTGGGTTCATAGAATATACAGTAGATAAAGCAAACAAAATCTCTGTCCTTATGGAGCTTACATCCTAGTAAGGGAAGACAGACAATAAACAGTCACAAAGAAGTAAATGATGTGGTATGCTACAAGGTGCGGAGTGCTAAGGGGAAAATAAAGCAGGGTAAGGGGAATTAGGAATGTCATGTTTGGGGGAAGTGTGCAATTTTAAACAGGGTGGTCTGGGAAGGCCTCATTGAGAAGGTGACATTGAGCAAATATTTGAAGGAGATGAGGGAGCAAGCCATGTGGCATGGGGGAGGAGAGGCCAGGATGAGGGAACAGCCTGAGGCTCCTTTGGCCAGCACAGAGACACAAGGTCCAGACAGGGGGCCTGAGGGGTAGAGAGCCTATGGGGCCTTGTGGCCTTTGCAGGAACCATTTCAAGGAGACTTTGCGGGGATTTTTGCAGAGCCATGACATGACCTGACTTACATTTTATTATTTTTTAAGCTTTATTTTTTTTTGAGAGATAGAGTGTGTGTGCGCATGAGCACACACACGCACACATGCACGCGCGCGCGCGCACACACACACACACACACACACACACACACACATGAGTGGGGGGAGGGGCAGAGGGCAAGGGAGAGAGAATCCTATGGTTCCATACCGAGCGTGGAGCCTACCAAGGGGTTCCATCTCACGACCCTGAGATCATGAGCTGAACCCAAATCAAGTCAGACGCTTAACTGACTGAGTCACCCCAGCGCCCCATGATCTGACTTACATGTTAAAAGAATGGCTCTTCCCACTGTCTTGAATGTTAACAGAATGAGTTAGCAGTCAATTTATAAAACTGGGGAGATTTTGCATAAAACTACAGATTTCCGCCTTCTCTTGAAAAAAACAGCTTGAAGATTTGGCTTCACTGGGCTTACCTGTCCTCGTAGAGCTGAGTAGTGGCCACCCCCTTCAGGTAGGGCTTGAGCTCTTCCTTTGCCAGAGTCTTCCTTTGCCAGACAGTGAAACTGAGTTTTAGTGGTTATTTATCATCATGCTCGCACTGTTGTTCTTATAATGAAGAGGAAAATGAAATGTTTTTCACCTCTATTTCCATTAAAAAGTGAGAAAATGAAAGATACCTGCAGATGGCAGTGTGTTTGAGGAAAGATGGGGAAAAGGCATATTGCTTTATGAAAGTGAAAAAGAATCCAATTTTAGAAATATGCAAAGCACCTGAATCAAACTAATATAAATCCACTTATTTTTATACCACCTGCCTCACCTCTGGAAGGATCTGAGTTTCTGATTCCTGTTCTGCATTTTATAAAATGCTGCCACACCTATGACCTCATCTGATCCCCACCTTCCTCTTTGTCTGGCTACTGTGTGCAATCATAGAGTTGGTGAACTTTGTATTCTTATCCTCTCCATTTTACAAAGAGGGAAGTGGGGGTCAGAAAGGTTATTAGCCAGGAAGCAGCAACACAGAGCTGGAAACAGGGTTTATTCCCTGGCCCTTTAGCTGTTTCTATAATAGAATTGCCCAGTCTTAGATCTTCTGTTACTTTTATAATTAGTGGCCTAAATGCAGTTTTCAAGTGAGGAACACAAATGCCCAAGCACTCTTTAAATTGTAGAGGCATAGGGGTACCTGGGTGGCTCAGTAGGTTAAGCATCTAACTCTTGATCTCAGCTCAGGTCTTAATCTCAGGGTTGTGAGTTCAAGCCTCCCATTGGACTCCACGCTGGGTGTGGAGCCTACTTAAAAATAAATAAATAAATTGTAGAGGCATAAAAATGTATCTTATCAACTATAGGACCTGAGTTTGTAACTTACTTGGCACACAAATAGTAAGTACTCACTAAATATTAATGCTGTTGTATTTAGTTATTTTAATAGCTCATCACAGTGCTTTTCAGTCTTTCAGCTTTCAATAATGAACAGTTGATGATTGATCAATTTAGTGCAGTGATTCTCAAGGGTAGGGTGGGAGCAATTTTACACACACACACACACACACACACACACACGCCTTGCCCTGGGGACAGTTTTACAAAGTCTGGAGACAATTTTGGTTATCGCAACTGGGGGTGGGAGTGGAGGGTGCTATTGGTATCTAATGAGTAAAGGCCAAGGATGCTGCTAAACATCCTAGAATGCACAAGACAGCCCCCTACAGTAAGGAATTATCCAGCTCCAAATGCTAATAGCTTCAATCGCTTGAGAAACCCTGCTCTAGTATAAGAGAACGATCAGTTCTGTCCTCCTGGGTGACGGCATCGGGGAGGCAGGCTTTGGAATAAGAAAGGCTGCGTTCTGCAACTTCGTTACAGTGTCTCTGTTGCACAGTAAGCATTCAAAAAATCTATACTATTGAAAGTTGAATTTAATTACTAATTGTGTGACTCTGAGCAGGTCACAAAGATCTGAAGTTCATTATCCTTATCCGTAAAATGGGAATAAAAAGCCTCTTCCAAAGCTGTTGTGAGCAATCATTGAGATAAACGTCGGTAAAGCTGTTGCAAAGTACTTGGCCCACAGCGGTTTTCTTTCCTTTGTAGTTTATTTCTCCTTCTTCCACACCCACGTTCTAATCCACGTTCAGCCCTGTCACGAGCTGAGTGACCTTGTGCAAGTCACTTCCCACCCCCCCACCCCCCCGCCCCCCCGCCCCGTAGACCTCGGTTGAGTCTCTACAAAATTACGAAGTTGGCTTCTGATCTCCAAGCACGCTTCCAACACGGAAATGGGACCGTGAAGTGTACGGATCTGCTTTCTTCCCCCGGGACTAATGGTACGGTCCCCGGGCAGCTCCCCCACCCCCCTGTCGCAGACCTTGGTACAGGCCCAGGGGGCCCTCGGCTGCCTCTCGGGGCTGCCCTTGCCCCCTGCCGAGTTCCGGGCCGTCCCTGCGCAAGCTGATTGGCTGGAGCCGTGCCCGGGCTGCGCGGCTATAGGTGAGCGCGGGAGGGGACGGGCGGAGCGGGCTGGAGGCCCGCCCCCTCCCCCCCTGGGTCGGACGCTGCGCGGAGCCGCGGGCGGGAGGCCGGACGGACCGACTGACGGGAGGGACGGGAGGCGAGCAAGATGGCGCAGACTCAGGGCACCCGGAGGAAAGTCTGTTACTACTACGACGGTGAGCACCGTGCGCGCGGCGGGGGCGGGGCCGGGCCGGATCCGGAGAGGGAGGCTGAGGAGATGCGAGCGGGGAGGCTGGGAGAGGCTGAGGCGTTGGGGAAAGGCTGAGAGAGGAGGCTGCGAGGAGGACGAGGCTGAGAGAGGAGGCTCAGAGGAAAGGAAAGCGAGGCAGAGGGAAGAGCCTGAGAGGAAGGAGGTCGAGGCTGAGGGAGGAGGCTCAGAGGAAAGAGGTCAGGCTGAGGGAGGAGGCTGAGAGCAGGAGGTCGAGGCTGAGGGAGGAGGCTGAGGCTGAGCGGGGGTCTTGTGGGGAAGCCTGGGGTAACTTGATGGGGGGGGATTCTCAGGAAGCCTGATGGGGAGAGTTTGAGTCGGACTCCTGGAGGGGAGGCTGAGTCTGAGGGGGGAGGCAGGATCTGGCGGAGAAGGGTGCAAGGATATGTTTTCCTGCCGAGAATACAAAGGTCTTCCTCTGCCTCTTTGCTTCCTCATCCTTTTTGGTGAGAGTCCTGCAGGAGTCACCACCTCCTGTCACCAGCCTCCCCTCCCCCAGTCTCTGAGCTGGGCCTGCAGTTGCTGCTGGGAAATGGGGCCCCTGGGCTTGGAAGGAGAAAGATGCAACCTGTTAAAACAGACTTTTTCATTTAACAGAAGCCTGTGGAGCAGCTTACTCTGTACTAGGGACGTTTAGGTGCTGGGGCCATGGGGCTGATCAGGTCACTTCTCATCTTCCTCTCAGTCTGGAGGGGGAGATGGGCAGTGACAGATTGCTCTCCATTGTCAGGCTGGGATAAAGGAAAGCTCAGAGTGTTTTGGGAGCACAGAGGAGAGGCACCCAGCCTAGCCTGCGGAGTTGGGGAGGGACGTGCCATCTCACTCAGGACCTGAAGAACAGGAGTTATTAGCCAGGCCCAGGGAAGGCAAAGATGACATTAAGTTTAGAGGTAAGAGAGAGGACAGCATTTTTGAAAGACAGCAGGTGTGTGTACAGTATGGCTGAGGCATAGGTTTGAGAGCAAGAGTGTAGAAGGTCAGGGAATAGGGTGGAGGGAAAGGTTGCAAGTGATGAGACTGGAAAAGTAAATGGGAACCAGATCATGAAGGGCTGGAGACACTATCTTAAGGAAGTTCAACTTTATTCTGAGTGTACTTGTGAATCATTGAAGTTTTATGCAGGCTGGTGACATCATCACATTTATACCTTAGAACTATTACTCTGAGACAGAAGTTAAGTACACAAATGTAGGGGTAAGGAAGAAGGCAAGGATCCCAAACTCCTGGGTTGGGCAGTTTGATGTGTTTGGACAAGGCTATATCAGTTGATACTTTGGGTTTTGTCTTTTTAAGAAATATTTGTTGAGGGGCGCCTGGGTGGCTCAGTTGGTTAAGCGTCTGCCTTCGGCTGGGGTCATGATCCCAGAGTCTTGGAGTCCCGGGATCTGAGCTCCCTGCTCAGTGGGAGGTCTGCTTCTCCCTGTCCTCCCTCTGCCCCTCCCCCCGCTCATGTTCTCTCTCACTCTCTCTCAAATAAATAAATAAAATCTTTTTTTTTTTTTTTAAGAAATATTCGTTGAGGGATATCCCTACTGGGGGATATCCAAGTAGAGGCATCCAGTAGATAGTTGGCCATTCAGGTCTGCAGTTGAGAAGATAGAAATGAGAAGATAGAGATTTTTGGTAGTTGTCAGCATACAGATGATAATGTTAGTTACAGAAGAGGATGTGATCCCAAGAAGTTGTATAGGGTGGAAAGAGAAGAGAATCCCAGGTGGAATTCTAAGGAAGTGGACTGAGAAAAGTCTAGTGCCCTTCATGCTCTGTACTCCCCTGTCATAGCGCTTGTCACTGTGTATTGGAATTGCCTGTTTACTTGTTCGTTCTTCTTAGACAGTAATCTCCTTAGGGAATGGGATCGGGTCTTATCTAGCTCTGTATGCTCAGCCCCCAGAACAGTGCCTCAGTCATAGTGGGCTCTCAATAAATACTTGCCGATTAAATTGTACAGAGGGAATGTAAGTGAACCAGAAAGTCTTTTCTTTGTTGTTCTTTTTTAAGTAGGCTCCACACTCAGCATGGAGCCCACCACGGGGCTCGAACTCACGACCGACTGTGAGATCAAGACTTAAGCTGAGATCAAGAGTCGGACAGATGCTTAACCGACTGAGCCACCCAGGCCCCCCATGAACCAGAAAGTCTTGAGTTAGAGTAGCCAAAAGAAGGAGGGAGTGGCCAGGTGTCTGCAAGAACTGTTTCTTGTGCACAGTTTGAAGTGAAGTGAAGCTAGATTGCAGTCTATTGAAGAATGAATGGATGGGTGAAGAGAAGGTATCAGATTGAACCCTTTTCAAAGGAAGCTTGGTTGGGGCAGAGAGAAAGGGTTGTTTATAAAAGGGGACGTAGTGGCTGAGGGTTGAGCATATTCAAAATCCGAATGGAAAATAGCCAGAGGGAGTGGTTGAAGATACAGGGAGAGGGGCTGGTAATGATGGAGGTTCCTGAGGAGGCCAGGTGAGATGGAAACCAGGGCACAGGGAGGGACACTAGCCTTCAAGGGGAAGTTTCTTCATGTTTAGAGGCAAGGAAAAGTTCAAATGTAGGTAAGTTGGATGGGGAGAAAGTTGAGGGAGTCTTCCACATGAAGTAAGCGAATATTCCTTTTCCTGTGAGTGGGGGAGGGCAGTTGGAAGAGTAGGCATCTCAAAGAGAGATAGCTGTTAAGTAGCTGTTGTGAAAGAGGGAGCTAGGAAAATAAATTTGGAAGGACTGCTGAGCAGTGGTGAGGGCCCATTTGAGGCTAGAGCCTATGACTTTGTAGCCATATCAGTTTGCACAGTTTTGTGATCTCTACACCGTAGTTTAAAATGAGAAAAAGTGGAAAGACCTTTAGACAAAGGAGACTTCTTACTTTTTGAGAAACCGCTTGGGAGTTTTGCAATGAGGTCACCAGCTTGGGACCCAGACTTAGTTCTGCCCCTCAGAAGCTTTGCAGTTTTGGGCAAGTCACTTTACCTTTGTAGGCCTCAGGTCACTCTCCTATAAAACTGAAAAACTATGAGAAGAGTGGGAAAAGCTCTCTAAACTATAAAGGTAGTATCTGAATAGAAAAGATTATTTCTTGTAAAAAGTCTCTCTGCAACCGGATTAGAAGCTGTTGAGAAAAGGATGGTGCCTCTGGGCCCCACCCTCAGGTACTCCCCTAGCCTTCTAGATAAGTTATCTTAGTTCCCCAAGTCTAAGCCTTGGCTGAATTCAGGTTTGATAGGCAGGGGAGTTGCTAGGGATTAAGGCCCAGGCCAGAGACATGGGTAAGCCAGGAATCCAATTATGTAATGGTAATGGTCATGTTACTGTCTGCCTTCAAACTGGGTCTGCATCTGGATGTCTCAGCCAATGCCTTGAGAACCTATTCTGATAATCCCCATGTAAGGTGGTCTGAGGGTCTCTGGAAACAAAATTTCCTCCTGCCTTCTCTGCTACTGCATCTCAGTCTGTGTCTGTATGAGACAAGGGCCCCAATGGAATGCCACCAAATACTGTATTCTGGCTTGTGGTTCTGGCTGAGAGCACAGTTCTTGCCCTCAGAGGCCTCACTAAGATGAAGAGAAGAGAAGAGGGTAAAAGGACGTTAAGTAAAAACTAAGGAAATTTGAATAAAGCATGGGGTTTTAGTCAATGATACTGTGTCAGTATTGCTTCATTAATTGTAACAAATACTTATTTTATCATGTAGAATGCTGATAATAGCGGAAACTGCCTGTGGGGTGTCTGAGAACTCTCCCCTACTATCTTTGCAATTTTTCTATAAATCTAAAATTGTTCTAAAAAGTAAAGTCTATTAAAAAGACAGAGAAGAGGGTGAGATCCTAAACATCCAGCTGTTTAGAAGTTTCCTGTTGTCCCTGGCCATGTCTATGACAAAGAGCATTGGAGCGTGGTTTGGTTGCTATTGGTAGCATTCCCCACAGTGCTTTGCTCCCTGGAATGAAGATTGTTGCTGACACCACCAAACCATGATGCATAAGGGGTTGGGACCTTCTTTTCACTGGTGCTCAAAGATCTGCCTCATCCTGATGGACTTCTAAGGAGAGAGCCTTGGGTGTGCAGTTCTCTTGATTTTTGTTTTGTTTTGTTTTGTTTTGTTTTGTTTTGTTTTTTTTAAGTAAGCTCTCTGCCCAAAGTGGGGCTCCAACTCATGGCCCTGAGATCAAGAGTCACATGCTCTAGTGACTGACCAGCCAGGCACCCCCACTTGATTTTTGGAATATTTGTGCCAGGAACTTTGTGCCAAGGAGATTCACAGAGCCCTCTAGATTAAGTGCAAACTGAAGTAGATACCGGGGAAACCCAGTGCAGCTTTTAGGATACTGGATTTGGAGTCAGAAGAGTTGACCCCTGCATCACTTGTTAGCTGTGTGATCTTAAATAGGCACTTAACATCTCTAAGTCTCACTTAGTTCAATTCCTTGAATCTTTATTTAGCCTTTATGTTGTACAGGGTGCATTTGTCCTTGCCTTCAAGGAGCATCCAGTCTTATGGATATAAATAGATAAATAAGTAATTCAGATACAAAACAAAGTTTATTTATTTATTTATTTATTTATAAAGATTTTATTTATTCATTTGAGAGAGAGAGAGCATGGGGTGGGGAGGGAGAGGGAGAAACAGACTTCCTGCTGAGCAGGGAACCTGATGCGGGACTTATGTGGGGCTCGATCCCAGGACCTGGAGATCATGACCTGAGCCAAAGGCAGATGCTTAACCATCTGAGCCACCCAGGCGCCCCTCAAAACAAAATTTATTAAGTGATACATACAAATGGAGAGGAAATGACCATTTATTTTGATCAGGAATATATTTGGCGCTAAAGCTGGGCTTTGTAGTATGAGGATCATCAGAAAAGGAAGGACATTCCGGGTCAAAGGAACAGTCTTAACAAAAGCTACTTGGGTGTGAAGGTGAATGCCATGTTCAGGATGCTCATAATCATCTAGTGTGTTTAGAACAGAGATTGGCAAATTTTCTGTAAAGGTCCAGATAGTAAATATGTTTGGCCTTGTGTGCCATGTGGGTGGGTCTCTGTGGTGACTGTTTACTCAACTCTGCTATTATAATGTGAAAGCAGCCATAGACAGTATTTAAATTAATGGGCATGGCTGTGTTCCAATACAATTTTATTTCTAAAAAACAGGCAGCCAGTAGTATTTGGCCCAAGGGCCATATTTTGCCTACTCCAGTTTAGAGCAGAGAGCTGGGAGAGGGAGAGAACTGGGAGAGGGAGAGTGTTGTGGGTTGAATGTCAGGCTAGTGAAGTTTTTCTTTATCCTGTAGAAGATGGGGAGCCATTAAGGATTTTTGAGCAGGGGAGTGATGTTATCAAAGCTGTATATTAGAAAAATAACTGGTCAGTGTGGCAGATAGTTTGAGTTGAAGGCAGAGGAACCAATTAGAAGTCTATTGCTATAGCTGGGCGCCTGAGTGGCTCAGTTGGTTAAGCAACTGCCTTCGGCTCAGGTCATGATCCTGGAGTCCTGGGATCGAGTCCCGCATTGGGCTCCCTGCTCAGCGGGGAGTCTGCTTCTCCCTCTGACCCTCCCCCCTCTCATGCTCTCTCTATCTCATTCTCTCTCTCAAATAAATAAATAAAATCTTTAAAAAAAAAAAAAGAAGTCTATTGCTATAGCTGAAGCAAGAGATGATAAGAGTTTAGTTTTCTTATCTATAAAATGAGAGTAATACTCCTGTCCTAACTGTTTTACCAGGTTATTGTGAGGATCCAGTAAGAAAATGAATGTAAATGTGCTTTAACTCCATAAAGTGTTATAATGTGAAAGAGGTGAACTGTGACTTACAATAATTCTGAATAGTAGTGGTTATTTTCCTGTTGTGGGAGTGAATCCTTTGGAGATACAGTGAGGTGAGTCACCTCACTGCCTGCTATTCTCCAGTAAGCTTTGGAATGAACCTTTTACACTGTCTAGTGCCTGTGGGCTAGACTTACATCCTTAAGTGCTGACCTCCCCAGGGCCCCCTGCTTTTTTTGTTTGTTTGTTTCTGTTTTGTGTTTTTTATTTTGGAGTTACCCTTCCTCGATGTGGGTAAGGATCTTGGAGACTAGAAAGAAAGAGAAAGAATTTGACTAGGAGATGGTTATAAAAACTCCTGGATTCTCCTGGGAGTGGGTCTAACTGTGTCACTGAAATTGTCACTCTTCCTTCTTCAGGGGATGTTGGAAATTACTATTATGGACAAGGCCACCCAATGAAGCCTCACCGAATCCGCATGACTCACAATTTGCTACTGAACTATGGTCTCTACCGAAAAATGGAAATCTATGTGAGTTACTGGGAGCCCCACCGCTCCCTAACCCCATCAGCTCTGGTCATATGTTATTCATCTCATTTTCTCAACTACTCATTCATCAAATGTGTCGAGTGGCTGTTATGTAGCAGACACTGTAAATGATAGAGATTTCTGTTTTTATTTTTTATTTTTTATTTTTTTAATTTTTTTTTTTTTTTTTTTTTTTTAAAGATTTTATTTATTTATTTGAGAGAGAGAATGAGACAGAGAGAGAGGGCATGAGATGGGGGAGGATCAGAGGGAGAAGCAGACTCCCTGCCGAGCAGGGAGCCCGATGCGGGACTCGATCCCGGGACTCCAGGATCATGACCTGAGCCGAAGGCAGTCGCCTAACCAACTGAGCCACCCAGGCGCCCTATTTTTTTTAATTTTTAAAAGATTTTATTTATTTGACAGAGACAGCGAGAGAGGGAACACAAGCAGGGGAAGTGGGGGAGGGAGAAGCAGGCCCCCCGTTGAGCAGGGAGCCCGATGATGCAGAGCTCGATCCCAGGACCCTGGGTTCATGACCTCAGCTGAAGGCAGATGCTTAACGACTGAGCCACCCAGGCGCCCCAAGAGGTTTCTGTTTTTAAAGGGTTCAGTCCAGTGCTAGAGACTGACAGTTACACAGGTAAATTGTAGTACAGTCTATAAGTGCAACAGTTAAAGAATGTACAAGATGCAGAGATAATGGGAAGTGAAGGAGGAAGGGAGCCTTGGAAAGTTTCCTGGAGGTTCTATCTGAGCAGAAATTTAACTATTGAATAGAATTTAGCTTGGAGTTCAGGAGGGGACTGACATTCTAGACCAAGGGAAGAGTGTAGACGAAAAGGCAAAGAGGTGAGAACAATATGGTGTGTTTGGGGAAACTATAAGTAGTTTGGTGTTCAGGTAGTGCTATAGTGTAAAGGTCACAGGTGTGAGTGGGGGAACCTAGAGCTGGAGAGGTCAGCAAGGATTAGATGTGCTGTACAATGTCATAAGCAATTCTGATGGTCCAGGATCAAAAAAATCCACTGCCTAAAAGAAAGAGGGATCGGGACTGTGTTGAATTAGACAAGTCTCCAATTACTAGAGAGCATAGACTGTAACTGCTTAACTCTGTTCCAGCTGATTTTTGCCCACCTACCAGTTTTTAATTAATTAATTAATTAATTGAGATTTCATTTATTTATTTGAGAGAGAAAGAGAGCACAAGCAGGGGGAGAGGGAGAAGCAGACTCCACACTGAGCAGGGAGCCCGATGTGGGGCTCCATCCCAGGACCCTAGGATCATGACCTAAGCCAAAGGCATACACTTAACTGACTGAGCCACCCAGGCGCCCCCCACCTACTGGTTTTTAAAGAGAAGCTAGAAATCCACATTATTATGTGATGTGGGGCCTGATCTCAAGACCCTGAGATCACGTCCTTAGCTGAAACCAAGAGTTGGATGTTTAACCGACTGTGCCACCCAGGTGCCCCAAAGATTTTTTTTTTTTTTTTAAGTAATCTCTACACCCACTATGGGGCTGGAACTTACAACCCCAAGATCAAGAGTCGCCTGCTCTACTGACTGAGCCAGCCAGGCATCTCCAGGTAATGGATTTTAAATCAAAGAGAGATAAAAACAGGCATGCATTTTATTTTTATTTATTTGTTTACTTTTAAAAGATTTTATTTATTTATTAGGGAGAGAGAGAGAGAGTGAGTGGGAGGGAGAGGGAGAAGTAATCTGTACACCCCATGTGGGGCTAAAACTCACAACCCCGAGATCAAGAGTTGCATGCTCCACCAACTGAGCCAGTCAGGGGCCCCCAGGCATGCATTTTAGAAGCAGGGAAGCCAGTTAGGAGGCTGTTGCAAAGGCCCAAATGAGAAAATAAAGAAGGGCTGGGGGCCCATGTTGCCTTATGGTTAGCGCCTAAGAGTCTGTGGTTAAAGTCTGTGCCGGCAGCTTAAGTAACCTAGCAACAGCAGGATCCTTCCTTACCGTTCCAGAGACTGCAAGGAGATGAGTCTTCTGTCTCAGATGGCCCTGTTATGTCCCTAGAGCTACTGGAGGCAGCTGGGGAAGCAAGGAGGGAAGGTAGAGGAGCAGACAGACGTTGGGACCAGAGAGCTTTTTCAGGTGTGAAAGGCATCTGGGAATGAAAAACATAAAAGGTAGCAGACAGAGGTTTTGAGGGACTTTAGGGAGCAGACTAGCATTTAGATAAAGAGAGGATACCTGAATGTGGAATAGCGAGCACCAAGACCTTCTAGAGCTGCCTCATACACATCTTTACCGTGCTAATCTGGCCCCAGCCTGCCTCCTTTCCTGCCACTCCCCTCTCAGAATCCTCTAAGTCAGCCAGATCAGATTCTGCCTCTATCCACCCTATCCTGACTGAGAGGATTTACTCTGCCCAGTCGTATTTTACTCATCTTTAAAAGTTACCTCAAGGGGCGCCTGGGTGGCTCAATCATTAAGTGTCTGCCTTTGGCTCAGGTCGTAATCCCAGGGTCCTGGGATCAAGCCCCGCATCAGGCTCCCTGCTTGGCGGGAAGCCTGCTTCTCCCTCTCCCACTCCCCACTGCTTGTGTTCCCTCTTTCATTGTCTCTCTGTCAAATAAATAAATAAAATCTTTAAAAATTAAAAAAAAAAGTTACCTCAAGCCCTCTTTCTTTCTTTCATTCAGTAGATTTTTGTTGAATACTTGTCATACCCCAGGGACTATATTAGCCTCCATGAGTGATATTAAGATGGATGCTATCTTCAAGTGAGAGGAAAAATAAACTAACGTTTATTGAAGATTGCTTAGGTGGTAGGCCAGGGCTACCTGTTATTTCATGTAATCCTTATTGCAACCCTAATTTATAGATGAGAAAACAAGGTCAGAGAGGATAATTAATGTGTTCAACATCACATAGCTATTAACAGATGAGGTAAGACTCCAACCCAGATCTCTCTGGTTCCAGGGTCTTTATGTGTCCATTTGTCCTCTTCCCTATTCCTAAGCAATATATGTATAGGCTTCATGCCCAATGTGGAGCCCAGTGCGGGGCTTGAATTCATAACCCTGAAATCAAGACCTGGGCTGAGATCACGAGTTGGACGCTTAACCAACTGAGCCACCCAGGTGCCCGCCTAAGCAATATTTTAACAAGAAGCCTAGAAGTAGATGGTCCCAGGATTTTTTGATGATGTCATAAGGGACCCAGGCTTATTCTACCCTGCTCAGCCATCCTTACCTTATTGATTTTTTTTTTTTAAGATTTATTTTAGAGAGAGAGCAAGCGATAGAGGGAAGAGGCAAAGGGAGAGGGAGAGAGAGAATCTCAAGCAGACGCCCCACATAGCGTGGAACCTGACAGAGGGCTGATCTCGTGACCCATAAGATCATGACCTGAGCCGAAATCAAGAGCTGGACGCTTAACTGACTGAGCCACCCAGGCACCCCAGCTTATTTGATTTTATCCTTTTGTTTTTTGCCTTGAAATCCCATGATAGCTGTCTCAGCTCCAAGTATCATGTGTTTGTACAATAGAATACAAAGAGGAAGGGAACTGGAGGCAAATGGATCATTCTCCACTATTTCTACCCCACACTCCCTTTTTTTTTTTTTAAGATTTCATTTTTTATTTTTTGACAGCGATAGAGGCAGCGAGAGAGGGAACACAAGCAGGGGGAGTGGGAGAGGGAGAAGCAGGCTTCCCGTGGAGCAGGGAACCCGATGCGGGGCTCGATCCCAGGACCCCGGGATCATGACCTGAGCCGAAGGCAGATGCTTAACGACTGAGCCACCCAGGCACCCCCTCTCCCTTTTTAATTTAATTAATTAATTAATTAATTAATTTTTTAAGATTTTATTTATTTATTTGACAGAGACACAGCGAGAGAGGGGACACAAGCAGGGGGAGTGGGAGAGAGAGAAGCAGGCTTCCCGTGGAGCAGGAAGCCCGATGCGGGGCTCGATCCCAGGACCCTGGGATCATAACCTGAGCCAAAGGCAGACGCCCAACGACTGAGCCACCCAGGCGCCCCCCCTCCCTTTTTTATTAAAGAGAAAAACCATTCCCAGAAGTTTCCCAGCAGATTTCCCCTTAAATCTCATTGAGTCATTTGCCATCCTTAGACCATTCAGCAGCAGTTGGCTTAGACTAATCACATTTGATTCCTTTGGCTGAGTACATTAATACCCAACCAAATTGAGATCTGTTAACAAGAAGGGAGAGAATGGCTCTTTGGGAAGCATCTAACAGTGGCTGTCATAGAGATAATAATACCTTATTGGAAATTTCTTCATCTGTAGGTATTATTGTAAACTTCTAAAGCAAAATTCCAGTATAATCTCTTTCTTAAATCTCTAGACTTGTTCTGTTTAATGTGATCCATTTTCTTCTCTGGCCCTACCTCTTAACATTGAGTATGAATCTTCGATCCTCTCCCCCCAACAGTGTTTCTGTGCATTCCTCCCTTCTATCTTCTCCTTTCTCTGGGCTGTGATCCTAGTATTCCTTTCCCAAAGCACAGATAGCCATTTACTATCTCTCCTTAAATTGATGGCTTTTGAGAGTCAGTCCTGGAAGAAGCTCCTTGACTTCTTATAGAAGTTGCTGTATTCTGGGGTATCTGGCTGGCTCAGTTGGTAGAGTATGTGACTCTTGATCTCGGGGTTGTAAGTTTGAGCCCTATGTTGGATGCAGAGATTACTTAAAAATAAAATCTTAAAAAAAAAAAAAGTTGCTGTATTCTATCTCTATACCTGAAGGAGACAAGTTTGAAGTCTTTCACACAGTTGGTCCCTCCCCCAATTCTGCCTCCACACATCTAATTAATCTCTCCCAGAATCTATATCCTCATTTTTCATCCAGGAACCTTCCTATTTACATAATCAACAATTCTGCTCTCTTCCTTGCCTTGGATGCTAATTTTGTATATTCCCAGGCTTCTTATTCATCGCCTTCTGTTCTTTTGTGCTTTTTTTAAAAAATGTTTTTATAAAATATTGAGTAGATATGAAAGAATTTTTATAAAATATGAAGGTATAAAGAATCACAATACAATTAATACCACCTAGTTTAAGAAAACAAACATTGCCATGACTGCTAAAGCCCCAATATGCCCTTCCCTGATCCTGTCTGCTCTCTTCCCCAGAGTTAACCTCTGCCCTGTGTTTGGGGCTTATTATTTCCTTGCTTTTTAAAGATAATTTTACCAGTATGAATTCTTAAACAATACATGTTCTAGTTTTACATGTTTGAATGTTATGTAAATGGAGTCCTACATGTGACTTGCCTTTTTTGCTCAACATGTTCCTGAAGAGTCCTACATGTTGATGCGCAGAGCTGAATTTATTTTCACTGTTTCATTGAAAGAATATAGTACAGGACATATGCACATATTTACCCTTATTAATGTCAAAATGGTTTCCAGTTCCCAGCAACATAGAAGAATTGCAGTTGCTCTAAGTCCTTGCCAACACTTGATTTTGTCATATTTAATTTTTTGCCAGTTTAGCTTGGCATGAAATGATATTTTACTGTTGTTTTGATTTGTATTTCCTTGAATCCTAGGGAGATCGAGGATCTTTTTTATGTTTATTGGCCATTCAGGTTTCCTTTTTTTTTTTTTTTAAAGGTTTTATTTATTTATTTGACAGAGACAGTGAGAGAGGGAACACAAGCAGGGAGAGTGGGAGAGGGAGAAGCAGGCTTCCCGCTGAGCAGGGAGCCCGATGCGGGGCTCAATCCGCTGGGATCATGGGACGCTGGGATCATGACCCGAGCTGAAGGCAGATGCTTAACTGACTGAACCACCCAGGCGCCCCCAGGTTTCCTTATTAAAGTCCCTTTTTTTTTCTTTTTTTTAAGATTTTATTTATTTATTTGACATAGAGAGAGAGACAGCTAGAGAGGGAACACAAGCAGGGGGAGTGGGAGAGGGAGAAGCAGGCTCCTGGCTGAGCGGGGAGCCCGATGCAGGGCTCGATCCCAGGACCCTGGGATCATGACCTGAGCCAAAGGCAGACGCTTAACCAACTGAGCCACCCAGGCGCCCCTAAAGTCCCTTTTCAAGCCTTTTACCCATCTTCCTATTTGATTGCCTGTTTTTGTTTTAATTGGACCTTAGCTATACAGAATTGGAATAAACATTATCCTTGGCTCATAAGCATCAAAAGAAGTTCCATTTTTGGTCTTCTTTTTAAAGTATGTATTTTACTGTTTGTTTATTCATTATTAAATATTTTAATGGTGCTATGGACATCCGTATTCCTACACCCCACTCTCCAAATTTTGTGTTTATTATTCTCTTGCTTTTTAAAAAATGTTTATCCTGTGTGTATATGCCTAAACAATATATAGTAATTATTTACATGTTTTTGAACTTTTTGAAAAAGCTACGCAGGCAAACCCCCTCCCCTTTTAAAGTTTATTTATTTATTTTTGATAATCTCCACACTCAGTGTAGGGCTCAAACTCATGACTCTGTGATCAAAAGTTGCATGCTCTTCCGGGGCACCTGAGTCAGTTAAGTGTCTGACTTCAGCTTGGGTCATGAATTCAGGGTCCTGGGATTTAGCCCCGCATCAGGCTCTGTGCTCAGTGGGGAGTCTGCTTCCCCTGTCCCTCTCCCTTTGCCCCTTCCCCCTCGCCTCCCCGCTTATCCCCCCCTCTCTTAAATAAATAAATAAATAAAATCTTTTTTTTTTTTTTTAAGTTGTATCCTCTTCGAGCGGAGCCAGCCAGGTGCCCCTGTGACTTGCTTTTATCACACAATATTATGTTAGTAAAATCCATCTACCTTGCTGCATATAGCTATCGTTCTTCCATTTTCCTCTGTTGAATAATTTTTTGTCATTATACTTCAATTTATCCCTTCTCCCATGATCTTAATTTGTATCTCATTTTTTAATGTTGGGAACAGTGCTTTGAATATTCTTGTACATGTTTCTTAGTATATATATGCAAAAGTTTCTTTTGGCTGTTTCTCTAGTACTAGAACTGCTGGACTGTAGGGTATATGAATATTAAATGCCATGTTGCTTTTCATTGTGGTCAAATGAATTTATACTCCCACTGACAATGTGTAAGTGATACTTTGAGGGGCACCTGGCTGGCTCAGTTGGTAGAGTTGTGAGGCTCTTGATCTTGGGGTTATGAGTTCAAACCCCACACTGAGTGTGGAGATTGCTTAAAATAAAATCTTTAAAAAAAAAAAAGATACCTTGATTGATATCCTTTCCTATACTTGGAATTAGACTTTCAATTTTGCCAACCAAAGGAGTATAAATAGTATGTGATTGTGGGCTTGATTTGCATTTCGCTAATGACCAATGAAAATGAGTATCTCGTCATATGTTTATTAACTATTTGTATGACCTCTACTGTGAAATGTCTTTTCTTTTGCCCATTTTCCTTTTTTGGGTTGTTTGGCTTTCTTTTTCTTACCAATTTGTAGCAGCTCTTTATTCTAGTATAGATAGTCCAGTATCAGTATATTGCTCTAAATATCTTTTTTTTTTAAGATCATTTATTAAAAAAAAATGATTATTTTAGAGAGAGAGTACATGGCAGGGAGGAGCAGAGAGAGAGAATCTTTAACCAGAATCTGCGCTGAGTGTGGAGCCTGATACGGGTCTGGATCCCATGACCTTGAGATCACTACCTGAGCCAAAACCAAGAGTCAGACGCTAACCAGCTGCGCCACCGAGGCGCCCTGCTCTGAATATCTTCTCTTCTGGTTTTGTCTTTTCACTCTAATGTATCTTTAATGAAGAGAAATTCTTGATTTTATTATAGTCATGTTTATTAATTGTTTCCTTTATAAGTGCTTTTGTGTCCCAAGAGATCTTCCCTTGGGGCACCTGGCTAGCTTAGTCGAGAGAGCATGCAACTCTTGATTTCCAGATTGTGTTTGAGCCCCATGTTGGATGTGGAGATTACTTAAAAAAAGAAAGAAAGAAAGAAAGTCCTTCCCAACTCTTAAGGTGTTCTCCTAAGTTCATCTTTTAAAAGCTTTATAGGGGGCACCTGGCTGGCTCTGTCAGTAGAGCATGTGGCTCTTGGTCTTGGGGTTGTGAGTTCAAGCCCCATGTTGGGCAAAGAGCTTAACTTAAAAAATAAAAACAATTAAAAAAATAAAAGCTTTATAGGTTTGCCTTCACATGTATGTATTTACTATATCTATAATTGATTTTTAAATATGGTTTGAGGTAGGAATCCACTGAAATTTTTCCCCCATACTGCAGCTGATTTACTGAAGTCAGTTGTTTCCCCACTGACCTAAGTGCCAGCTCTTTTATATATGAGATGTCCATATTTGTTCATTCATTCCACAAATACTTAAAGCACCTGCTTTGTGCCAGGCACTGTGTATGGGTCTGTTTCTGGGCTCTGTATTCTGTTGACTTGATCTGCTTATTGACCCATATGCCAATACCCAGTGGCTTAATTATAATAGCTCTTCAGTAGGTCTTGATATCTAGTAGCACAAGTCCTCCCACTTAGTTCTTAAAAAAAAAAAAAAAGTGACTTGCTATTTGCCCTTTGTACTTCTATATAAATTTTAGAACTCACTCATCAAGTACTACAAACAAATCTGCTGGGATTTTGGTTGTAATTTTATTGAATCTTTATAGCATCTTAGGGAGAATTGATATTTTGAGAATATTTAGTCTTTGAGTCTATGAACATGGCATATCTCCATTTATTTAGGACTTTTTATTTTACTTTTTATTTATTTTTGTAATTAAGTCTTTTTATTTTATATTTTTTTAAAGATTTCATTTATTCATTTGAGAGAGAGAGAGAGAGTGAGCATGAGTGGGGGGAGAGACAGAGGCAGAGGGAGAAGCAGACTCTCCACTGAGCAGGGAGCCTGATGTGGGGCTCGACTCCAGGACCCTGGGATCAACCAACGGAGACACCCAGGCACCCCTAATTAACTCTTTTTAAATGTCTTCTATAAAGGCTTCTTTTAGCTTCTTTATTGTAAAATATAATACATGTACAAAAAAGTGTATAAAACACACGCAGTTTAACAAATTGAGATACAGTAAACACGCATGTAAACACCAGCTAGTGCAAGAAGTAGAACCCTGCCTATGCCCCTTCCTGATCACAGCTGCTTCTCTCGCTGCAGAGGTAACCAGAATCCTGACTTTTCTATTAATTGCTCCTCACTCTTCATCATAATTTAATTACCTAAATATGCATCCCTAATACAATATAGTTCAATTTTGCCAAACTTGATATAAGTGGAATTATACACTATCTGTTTTTTGTAGTTTGTTCATATTAATTGCTATGTAGTATTTTACTGTAGAATATACCATAGTTTATTCATTTAGCTGTTGATGGGTTGTTGAGATTTTGGCTGTCAGTCTAAAGTTTTATAAATTTCTCCATAAAGGTCATGCACATCATTTATTAGATTTTTTTCCCCCAAGTATTTCTTTTTAATGCTCTTATGAACTGTATCTTTTAAAAATTTTATATTTGGATTGTTTACTGGTATATAGAAATGTAATGCAGTTTTTTTTTTTCCATTTAAACATATATCCAAGGTCTCTGTAAATCTTTCTGCTATTCGTTGTTTCTATGAGCCCTCACTCTTAGTGATTTGTTTCCTTGCATGTTTTGTGATTTTTTTTTTTTTTTAAGATTTTATTTATTTATCTGACAGATAGACAGCGAGAGAGGGAACACAAGCAGGGGGAGTGGGAGAGGGAGAAGCAGGCTTCCTGCTGAGCAGGGAGCCTGATGCGGGGCTCGATCCCAGGACTCTGGGATCATGACCTGAGCCGAAGGCAGACGCTTAACGACTGAGCCACCTAGGCACCCCTGTGATTTTTTTTTAAAGGATTTTATTTATTTATTTGAGAGAAAGAGAGAACACAAGCAGGGAGGAGGGGCAGCTGGAGAGGAACAAGCAGACTCCCCGCTGAGGGGGGAGCTCAATGCGGGGCTCCATCCCAGGACCCTGAGATCATGAAGGCAGACGCTTAACCAACTGAGCCACCCAGGCGCCCCTGCATGTTTTGTGATTTTTGACTGTGAGGTCATATTTCTTAGAACTTTGTGGCCTGGGATGAAAATAGGTTCTTAGAGCAAGATTTGCTTTTACTTCGTAAAAGAGGCAGCTTTTGAGATGGGCTTGTCTTTTTTGAATGTAGTAGATCAGGAGTGCAGAATTAAGGGTGGCTTCTGTCTTGAGCAACTGGGTGGATGGTGGTGAGGATGGGAACCCTGGGAAAGAAGAGCATAGGAGAAATAAGGCGGTGGATGCAGTCAAGATTATGGAGGAGGTATAATGCAGGGGATAGGCAGTGGATTGAAATGGAAGTCAAGAAAGGGTGGAGTTAAGGATTATACTTAGTTTCTCAGCCTGAGTGGATGTTGGAGTCATTAACTAAAATAGTAAAAGAGAAGTCTGGAAGTGAAGCGAAGTTTGAATGCCTCTGAGCTCTCTATAAGTTGTTAGATTCAGTTGAATTTGAAGTGCCTCTAGGATTCACAGGTGGAGCTGGCTGAGAAGCTGTTGGAATTGTGGATCTGGAGCTCAGAGCAGAAATCAAGATGGAGTGAGTGTGGGCAGGTATCTATGTAGAAGAGATAGTCAAAGCTCCGTCCGCAACATTGCCATGAGGGTAACGGGCTTAATATCGTAAAAACAACTTAGTATTTGGAGCCAAGTCTTGCTTCTTTCACTCTGGGTGTTTTATATAAAACAGTCTCCATCTTTTAGTCTTACATCCCTCCTTATATTAAGTGAGGATGAAACAAGAGTCAGCTAGTGCCCGCATCCAGACCTCTGGGTTCCTAGTCCGATTTACCAGCTGTGTGACCTTGGGCAGATTACTTAACCTCCCTGTGGGCAAAGTGAGGGTAC
This sequence comes from Halichoerus grypus, assembly GCF_964656455.1. Taxonomy (NCBI): domain Eukaryota; kingdom Metazoa; phylum Chordata; class Mammalia; order Carnivora; family Phocidae; genus Halichoerus; species Halichoerus grypus. The sequence goes on along the minus strand of NC_135716.1, from coordinate 163,373,614 downwards.
TAACAGTACGGAATTCAAGAGGTTGTTGTAAGGATCACAAAATAGCATACAGTGCCTGGCTCAGGGTAAACAATGTTAGGTGTGTATTGAAAATACTTTATAAACTAGAAAGGTATTGGTAGTTAGAAAAGCAGAGGGTCATCTTAGATGAAGACCTACCTTTAAGGGATGAGAGGAAGAGGTTTTTTTTTTTTTTAAGATTTTATTATTTATTTATTTATTTATTTGAGACAGAGAAAGAAAGAGTGAGCATGAGAAGGGGGAGGGGCAGAGGGAGACGGAGCAACAGACTCCCGGTTGAGTGCAGAGCCTGACACCGGACTCGATCCCAGGACCCTAAGACCGTGACCTGAACTGAAGGCAGACGCTTAACCGAATAAGCCACCCAGGCGTCCCGAGGAGAGAATTTTTAAAAAGAGGGAAAGATGAATCAGAATGTTAGGATAATCCAGAAATTACCATGTCAAGGAGGCTTCAGTGGGGAGGGTATGATCAGAATTGTTGGTGTGATGATGATTTATGAAAGATTTCCTATTTCAGTTATTGTTAGTCACCCTTTTTTCTCGAACTCTTGGAGCCATTTGGCCCATAACTATATATTGTTATACTTAATATTAAAAAGAAATAAGAGTTTGTAAAGCACTTCACAATTTACAAAGAGATTTAACATCTCATCCAATTCTCACGATCCCTGTGAGGTAGAAGTTGCCCCTATTTAGTAAATGAGAAAATTGAGGTTCACTAGATAGACTGGCCTAAGCAACAGAGCCAGAGCTGCTGTCAGGGCCTTCTGATGCTGCCTCTCCTTTGATAATCTTATGTGCCTGATTAGATTAGTTTCCGGAGGCCTTAATCTAATTAGTAATTGCTTTTTTTTTTTTTTTAAAAACCTTTATAGCACCTAGCTCAATGCTGGGCAGATACGGGTGTTCAGAGCAGACTGACTGAAGACTGGCAATGGTCGGGAATAACGCGTCCTTTCTCCCCTCTGCCCTCTAGCGCCCTCACAAAGCCAATGCTGAGGAGATGACCAAGTACCACAGTGATGACTACATTAAATTCTTGCGCTCCATCCGCCCAGATAACATGTCGGAGTACAGCAAGCAGATGCAGAGATGTAAGTCCATTCTGTTCCCTCCTTACTCTCGAGGCCCCAGTTGGATCTGCCTTTGAATTGCAGAGGTCTGCTCTGCCTTCCCTAGTATCTCCCATTCAGCAGATGCCTGCTTTCCCCTGCCTCTCAAGGATGCCGAAGTGCTGCTTTTTTCTCAAGTCTAGTTTTCCTTGCATCTTGATTATAAGGAATAGAGTTTGATCTTTGTCTAGTTCTGTTCACAACACTATGCCGAGGAAACTGTGAACGTTGTAATGGAAAAAGCACTGACCTGGGAGAGGGACACAGGAGGTACAAGCCCCAGCCCTGACTCCTGACTGACGGGCAGGTCACTTGCCCTTAGATTTTTCTTTTGTAAAATGGACTGGGTGTCATCCCTTACAAGTATAACTGCTCTCACTTTGTGAGTATTAATTGAGAATCGAGTGGCCACTTAGAACAGACTCTAGATGATGTGATCTTTGAGTTGAGGTGATTCTGCCTCTGCTTCCTGAGACCTGAACCCCAGAGCAGGTGGCATCTCAGAAGCTACACTCGGTTTGTAGGAATCATGGGGATTGTTTCAGCTGTGGGAGAAAAACTATCGTATCTGACTTCTCCCGTGTGTTTTTTTAGAAATTATCTCTCAGCACCTAATATCTCATATAATAAAACAATGAAACAACATTGTCCAGAAGAAGTTTTGATTAGCTCATAACAGCTTATTTGAAATATCAGCAAATCTGTGGCACTTGTTGCTACTGGCCACAAGGTAGTCTGATTCCCAAGGCAGAAAGTTTATTTGTTACAATAATTGTGTGGTTGTAATGATTACAGAACCACGGAGACCTTTTTTAAAGCGTCAGACTTCTTTACCACTTACAACTCCAGGAGCTGCTGCCCCCTTGAAGTGCAGTATTTGCTCTTTGAGTTGACAAGATCTTATTTGCTTCCAAGATGAGACGAATTCTTTCCTTTGCTCTAGATGGCTTTAGGGCTTCTCATAACCTATTTAGGCCAGTGATCAGGCCCCACTGTCCGCAGAGAGGATTCTCATTAGGGAAGCAGCTTGGTGTTGAAGCAAGAAAATGAGCTTTGATGTCTTGGTTTGAATCCCTTCGCTCTGCCACTTAGCTGCTGTGTGTTCTTAAGCAAGTCCCTAGCCTCTCTGAGCCTCGTTTTCTCTTCTTTCTTTCTTTCTTTAGTTCTAAAGATTTATTTATTTGTGGGGCACCTGGGTGGCTCAGTCGTTAAGCGTCTGCCTTCGGCTCAGGTCATGATCCCGGGGTCCTGGGATCGAGCCCCGCATCGGGCTCCCTGCTCAGCGGGGAGCCTGCTTCTCCCTCTCCCACTCCCCCTGCTTGTGTTCCTGCTCTCGCTCGCTCTCTCTCTCAAATAAATAAATAAAATCTTTAAAAAAAAAAAGATTATTTATTTTAGATTGAGAGTGCTTATGCAGGGGGGAGGGGAAGAGGAAGAGGAAGAGAGAATTTCAAGCAGACTCTGCTACTGAATATGGAGCCCAGAGCCCAGAGTCGGATGCAGGGCTTGATCTCACGACCCTGAGATCATGACCTGAGCCGAAACCAAGAGTCGGGTGCTTACCTGACTGCACCACCCAGGCACCCCTGTTTTTTCTTCTTTAAAAGGAAAACAGGGGCGCCTGCATGGCTCAGTCAGTTAAGCGTCTGCTTTCGGCTCAGGTCCTGATCCCGGGGTCCTGGGATCGAGCTCCACATTGGGCTCCCTGCTCAGTGGGGAGTTTGCTTGTCTTTCTTCCTCTCCCTCTGCCCCCTTCCTCGTGCATGCTGTCTCTCTCTCTCTCTCAAATAAATAAATAAAACCTTTAAAAAAAAAAGGAAGATAATAGTGCCTATTTCATAGTGGAAGTTGGGGGGATAAGTGAGATAGCACTGACTGTCAATGAATAGTAACTTTTGCTATGATGATATAGTATTTTCATTTTTTTTCTTTTTTAAGATTTTATTTATTTGTCAGAGAATGAGAGAGAGAGAGAGCATAAGCAGGGGGAGTGGCAGGCAGAGGGAGAAGCAAGCTCCCTGCTGAGCAAGGAGCCTGATGTGGGACTTGATCCTGAGCCGAAGGCAGTATTATGACCTGAGCCGAAGGCAGACGCTTAACCAGCTGAGCCACCCAGGCGTCCCAACTTTCATTTTCAAATCTATCAAGGCAGACATAAAATATTAGGCTCTGAGGAATGCCCAGCTTTGGGTCTGGCTCCCAGTTTGCTCCAGTCTTCCTGAAACTAGCATTCTAAGGTTGTGCATTAAAAAATTAGGTCTGGGATTTTCTCTCATTGAAGATGCGTTAGGAAGGGTGAGGCTCTCTGAGGACTTTCAGGCACCTTCCTGACTTGATTCATGGGGTTATAGAAAGATGTCACTTAGTGAAGTGCTGTATAACCAGGGATATCACAGAGACAATAACAGGGATGTGGGAGCTGAGCTCTTTTTTTGTATTTACCAACACCTAACCTAGGAAGTTATACGTGTAATAAGACTAAGTAAGTTAGGCTTCCTTGCTCTTGGCTAGAATGTAATAAATGTTTTGTGGTCATTTTGAGACTTTGAGAACCTTGATCAGAAGTTCTGACCTAATACTTTAATTAGTTAAAATGGGACCGTGATGTACACGGTAGGCTCCCTGACAGTCTGGCGTGATCTGCCCATTTACAGTCGGTCCTCTGTCAGCCAGCCTTTGCCTGCCAGGGAGTTCGTGGCCTGCTGGGCTCAGGCCTTCTTAAAAATAATAATGAATAAATGAAATGGGTTCGAACATCAATAAATGCAATTAAAAAAATTTTTTTTTGCCAGATAGTTTATCAGAATGTGAAACATGGTGGAAAAATGATAAAGGAGAACTATGGTGGCAAAATTTAGAGATATTGTTGTCCATTTTATGGACTGAGGTGAAATGACTTTCCCAGGGTCACCCGGCAAAGTAGTGGTAGAATGGAGAATAGAACTCATTTCCTAATTCTGGAGTACTTTTAAATACGTTGCATGTAACATATTTCAGACACGGACACAAAAGTATAAAAAGTAATAGAATGAACATCCAAGTACCCACTACCAGCCTTTCTTTCTAAGAAAAAAAACATTACCAATATAGTTGAAGCCCCCCTGGGTGCCTCCCCTTGATCACACACCCTTTCTCTCCTACCCTCCACTCCACCCCATTACAGCACCACAGTGGTGGAAGGCCTCTCCTGAGTCCCTGTTTATCCCATGCATCTCTTTCTGCAGTGTGTTATTTACCGCCTTCTCCATCTCCCTCCGCTCTCCCATCTCTCACCCAGTATTGCACCCTTCAGTCTAACACCAGCCTAAGAATAAGAAAGGTATTTGTAGTGGGAAGAGGGAAACCCATCGAAAAGTCCTCCCTTGTTTCAGACATTAGCCCAAGTGAGGGTCTGCACTCCCATTTCCCCCCTTTCCATCTCCCAGTCACACAGCTCATTGAACTGAGAATAATGGGCTAGCCATTTGAACCACATGTTGGTTTGGGGCCTGAAGGAAAATACTTTTTTCTCCTGTCTAAAACAACCATCTCTTGGGGCACCCAGCTGGCTCAGTCAGTAGAGCACGAGACTCTGTCTTGGGGTTGTGAGTTCCAGCCTCACGCTGGGTATAGAGCTTACTTAAAAATAATAACAATAAAAATAAAAAATAAATAAAACAACCATTTCTTCCCATGGTGGCTCCACATCCCAAATGGGAATATAAGCAAAACTCTGGAAATCTAGGCAGGCCAAACCCAATGAAGGAGGAAGCAGCAGGAGGGGGCAATTGGTTGCCAGTGGATAAAGAGCCTGGCCCCAGGGACCAAAGTTCTTATTGACACAACCTCCCAGTGTTTACCTGGGCAGTGGGGGTGAGAGCCACGTACTACTGCTCACCCCCATGGGCCACACTTCCTCAGAGCACTTGTCTTGGCAGGGCACCCTCAAGTTTAGGGCAGTGCCAGAGTTGGTAACACTTGTGGTTATTGCAGACTTTGAGCTTCAGCTGTCTCTCAGAAGGTTACCACAGTCTGAGCTGGGCTCTGCTAGCCTCCTCCTCGGGCTCCTCCCTGCTCTACTTGAGGAACCCCAGCTGATAGCAACAGGTGCAGTAGGAAGGCTGGGGCAGGGAAGAACCTACCCTGCCTCTAATTTCCTGTGTATCATTCATGTCTCAGTAGTTTCCCTTTTTTTTTTTTTTTAAGATTTTATTTATTTGAGAGAGAGAAAGAGCCCGGGAGTCTGAGGGAAGGGGAAGGAGGGAGGGAGAGGGAGAGAATCTCAAGCAGCCTCTGTGCTGCGCACGGAGCCCGATCTCAGAACCAGGAGTAGGACACTCAACCGACTGAGCCATCCGGGCGCCCCTAGTAGTTGCCTTTTCTGGGAGAGGAGACTTGGAGCCCTAAGGTTCCTCTCTAGCTCTGTGACTCCACAGCCCTCAGGTGTGCTTCCATTCCGGCCTCTCAGTTAATTTGCATCACTGTTTGCATGTGTTTCCTCATTACGTGGTAGTTTGTACTTGTGCCCCTTTAGGCCTGAAATAACTTGACTCCAGTTGTCACTTGTAGGTGTAGTAGAAAGAGCACTGGACTGTGGGAGTCGGGACACCTGGGCTCTGATCCTGGCTCTGCCGCTGCCTGCTTACTAATCCTCCGGATCCGTTGGTTCCTGTGGACGGTGGCGTTGAGGTGTCTTGTCCAACTCATGGGGTTGTGATGAGAACCAACTGAGATTGTATAAGAAATTATTGGGAAGAAGGCCAGAGTATATTTTCATGGGCTTTTAGGGCAGGCAGACCGATACTTAAATACCGCCTCTGCTATTGACTAGAAGTTCACCTCTCTGAGCAGGTTTCCCCGATTATAAAATAAGACCAAATCCTGTCTCAGAAGGTTAGAAGGTTATATGAGGATAAAGGACATAAGGAATTTAAAACGTTTAGCACAGTGTCTGGCACATTGTTAAGCGTTCGGTGGATGATAGTTATGCAGGTCTCAGTTCTTCCCTGCCTTTTGGTCAGCTGGAGTGAGATCCAGAACAAACCCAGGAGTAAGCAGCTCAGTTTTTCTCCCTCAAGGAAAGAGCCAACATTTTCTAAGTGTACTTACTTGCTATATTCTTCCCCATATAAGATTTCTATTAATCCTCTCAATGTTTAGGTGAGGCGGATGTCATGATTGCTAGTTAAAGGTAATGAGCCAAAGCTGTGAGAAGTTAAATGATTTGACCCAATCACAAAACCAGTAAGTAGTAGAGCCTGGACTAGAACCCAAGTCTTCTGAAGATTCTCTATTCCCCCCGCCCCCATAGGCTCATAGATAATGTAAACAAAAACTAAAGGAATTGTGGAAACTAACCTTTCTCTTGTGTCTTTTAAGTCAACGTCGGTGAGGACTGTCCAGTATTTGATGGCCTGTTTGAATTCTGTCAGTTATCTACTGGTGGCTCTGTGGGTAAGGAATATACTTCCCTCCTCACGGGCTGTGCTGGGTTGTACTGGTGAGGTCTGCCTTTTAGGCCGCTATCCCAGTAGGACTGATCTGTGACCCCATAAAGTGGTCCTGTGGGTTTTTACCTTAGGTCTTTAAAATATCCTCTTGTTCAGTCCTAGCCCAGGTTCAGTCTCTGACATGGTACTGACGGGTGTCCTTGACTGTCCTCTCCTACAAGAGATCTTACATACTGGAATTCCCTGCAGACCTCGGGTTGTGAAGATGCTGTACATAGAAGCAATTTGCAAACTGCAAAGTGCTATAAAAATGGGAAGTGTCATCATCTGTGTCTTACAAAAGACCATAGTAATTACCTTTAGAGGTCAGAAACACTCCCCACATATCTCCCCCTTCCATTATTAACTTCTAGGTTACCTCTACGATTACTCTAAGCCCTTTCTTAACAAATATATATTTTCCTATGATCATTGTTTTCTGTCCTCTCCCCTTTCCCCCAGCTCCCAATATAATCTCAGAAAACAAAGATGTGGACAGGAAAAAATTGCCCACAATCACACTGTCACAAATAATTGTTATTACCATTTTGTTGTTTGTACATCCATTTTTTTTTCTGTGTGTATATATCTGGATATAACATATACATCTGTATTTTACAAAAACGTGTCACATGTGTATAGTTTTGTGTCTGCATCTTTTACTTAGTAAATCTTTAAAATTCCTGTAGCTCTAGTAGTCTATAGCATGATTTCTAGTGGCTACATGATTATTCCATTTTATGGACCAACTTCGGTCGATATAATCAGTCCCCTCTTGTTGGATCACTTGGCTTGTTCCATGTTTTTATTGCTGTTAAAAGTTACACTGCTGCGAATGCACCTGAACACACAAGTGTGTATTTCTCTCACTTCTGGGGCCTGTTTGTACTTTGAGCTCCTAATACGTCTAGTATCTTCACCATTTTTTGACCATGAACCCCAGTAAGAAATACATTTACACTTGCAGTCGAGGTTGTGCACACACGTTCTCACTCTGAAGCCAGTTTCACAGAAGAACAGTTATTTTTACTGTCATTTTATCCTAGTTTGTTTTGTTTAATACACACACACACACACACACACACACTAATCGTGACCCACTAAACCAGTTTTAAGGCTTACTGATGGGTTGCCAGCCTCAGTTTGGAAAAAAGTTGTTTAGAGTAGCCAGTGTCCTATTTACTCCCTGTTGGAGTGGGGAGGGAGGGGGGAGAGGACTGGCCTGTGGATCGTACAGTCCCGTTGTCAGATAGGTCCCACGTCTCACCGGGTTTCCTGGGCTTCTTGGGGAAAGGGGAGAACGGCTTGCTAACCATCTTATGTTCACTCTCCCACACGCAGCAAGTGCTGTGAAACTGAATAAGCAGCAGACGGACATCGCTGTGAATTGGGCCGGGGGCCTGCACCATGCAAAGAAGTCTGAGGCATCTGGCTTCTGTTACGTCAATGATATCGTCTTGGCCATCCTGGAACTGCTAAAGTATGCCTGCCTGGCCTTGTCTCTTGGAGGAGCACCTTAGGCCAGGTTCCCACTTCCCTCTCCCCCTGGGCTTGCCTCCCTAGTTTGCTTTTCCTAGCGGTGTGCTGGCTAGGATGTGTTCAGTGAGTGTGTCTGGCCATCCTCTCCTTGACGGAGTCCTGGTTTGATCTGAGCCCACGGCAAGATCAGGGGCAGGCGCTGCTCAGATCCTGCCTCCAGAGTGTCCCTGTGTGGCTGGAGTTGACCCTGGCTGTAGAGTAGGAAGATCGGACTTGGTCGGCTTGGTCAGGCCTCTGGAGACACCCTGCCGCTCTTCCACCTTCCTTCAGCCAGTTTCCACGTCTCTGGTGCTTAGAGATACCTGAGGGAGGCAGCCAGCCCGGTAAGCTGGGACCTGGCGCCCTTGGCGCGTCCCATTCCCAGAGAGCCCCCAGACCCCTGACCCCCTTCTGATCCTAGGTATCACCAGAGGGTGCTGTATATTGACATTGATATTCACCACGGCGATGGCGTGGAAGAGGCCTTCTATACCACAGACCGGGTCATGACTGTGTCCTTTCATAAATACGGAGAGTACTTCCCAGGAACTGGGGACCTACGGGTGAGAACTCCCTTCAGGGGCCTACCAACTCACCCTCAGCTGCCAGCTCTAACTCTCTTGTCTGGTGCCACCAGAACCCCCGTCCTGCCGCTTCTGCTATTCAGAACGCCGTACCCCAGCCTAGGGTACCTGCCCTGGTCTCCTTCCCTCCCTCGTTCTGGAGGAAGGGAGTGATGGGGCCCAAAGAGGTGGGAGGGATAGGGGTCGCATGACTCAAGACAGGTCCCTCCTGGCCATAGCTAAGTTACATGACACTACTCAGATGTCCCATACGACTTGAATTTTTGGCTAGAAACATCAGGTTCTCTCCCATGGGCTAGGAATTGGGACCCTTACGGACCATCTCAAGAGTTCTTAACCTTCCCCTTTGATCATCTGACTGAAAGCTACGGACTCTGTCCCCAGGAAAGTATAGGAAATCTTTTGTATCTGATACTGAATAGTTAATTAAAGACACTTCCCTTTACTGAAGCCCATCAGTAGACCTCAGGATAAGAGTCCTTGGAAGCTAACTCATCGAACTGTTGTATCTGCTTCTATTAGCATGAATATGAAACCAGCCCTTTGCCATGCGGTAACCCTCTGGTGAAAAAGTGGCACGAATTCATTTGTTTGCTGTGGCATTAGAATAAGTGGGCATTTCCAATTTTAAAGAACTCTTCTACCTTCTCTGGGGAGGAAAAGTTGTCCCAGGGTGGGTGTTATTTCTGTGACCCAGCCACCAGCAGCTCCAACCCAGTCCAAAGGTAGAGGTCTTGTGCTGTGGGGTAGGATCTTCCATCCCTGGCTCCGTAAACCATTCTCAGCCTGGGCGCAGGCTCAGTGGTGTGTCCAGAGATATGAGCTAGACTTGCCCGTGAGGGGGCTGGTATTAACCAAGATGCCCCTGTTCTGTCCCTGCCTCCGCTCCTGCGCCCCACTTGTCTCTCTTAGAACCACTGCCTCTGTCCTTAGCCTTGCAGCCCCCATCCTTGAACTTCTTCCTAGCTTCATCTTTCAGTTTTACTTTACTGTCCCTCTTGATTAGGATATTGGGGCTGGCAAAGGCAAGTATTACGCTGTTAACTACCCGCTCCGAGATGGGATCGATGACGAGTCCTATGAGGCCATTTTCAAGCCGGTAAGTGGCTTATCCACCACCTGGGCTGCAATCGGGCTTAGTCCAAGGGAGGGGTAAGCTAAGTACTCCCAGCATACCCCAGGGACCTCTCCCGCCCCTGAGAAGCTGGTTGGGAAATGAGATGTGTTTTAACCCTGGGTTGTATGCTGTGTGGTCAGCTAGAGGAAGGAAGTTCATCCAAATATTTATTGATGCCTCCTGTGGGTCAGACCCTCTGTTGGATACAAGAATATCCAAGACATGAATCATGCCCCTGAAGACCTCCCAGTCTGCATTGTGGGAGGCAGGCACATACACGGGACAGCATGTGGTCATTACTGTTTTTGCAGGATGAACAGAAGAGAGAGACAAACCACTGCCTGGGCTGGGGAGAGGGCAGTCAGAGATGATTTCATAGAGGTGGTGATATTTGAGCTGGACTCTGAAAAAGTTGCCCATGCCCAAGAAGGAGGTGGAGGCTGGAGGGTGGGGGTGGCATTCAGCAGGGGGAACAGCACCAGCAGAAGCACAGAGGTGCCAATACGGAACTGTATGTAGGCCAGTATGATGGGTGGGAGGACTGTTGAAGGATGTGGTAGGAAATGTACGTTGGGGTCAGTATTTCAAAGGGAGCCTTGAATGCCAAGCTGAGGAGTTAAATCTTTGCCTGCAAGCCACAAGGAACAGTTAACTGGAGTACTAACCTAGTAAGTTCAGGTAGTCAAGTGCCTATGTATGCCTTGTAGTAAGGGTGACAGCGAAGCCCAAAGTCTGGTCTTTGTCCTGGGTAACATCAAAATCTTGTCAGAAAGGGAAAGACAAAAGTGAGTGCTCCCTCAGAATATGAGGCTCAAGGTCTGCAGGACCGAAGGTGTAGGGCAAATGCAGCTAAGGGTCAGAAGAAATGGTACTGGAGTTTGGGCAGTGAAAGAAAAGAAGGGAAAGATGAGGAGGCTTTTCTAGGTTCAGCATTATTAGAGCTAGAAGGATCTTGGAGAGCCTTTCAAATTGGAAAAGTGAAATCCCAAGTAGGGAAACAAGAAGCCCAGACTGATGTTTCCTCTTTACCAGCCAGCATGAGGGAGGGTGGGAAGGTGGGAGTAAGTGATAGCGAGCAGGACTGCACCCACCCTTTGCAGCCCCAAACGCCACATAACTTTTCTTAAAGCCAGTGGTGACCAGGACGTGTCCTTCTAGGTCATATCTAAAGTGATGGAGATGTTCCAGCCCAGTGCAGTTGTCTTACAGTGTGGCTCCGACTCCCTGTCCGGGGACCGGTTAGGCTGCTTCAATCTGACCATCAAAGGTGAGACCGTGTAGCATAGGGACAGGTGGGCAGGGTCCTGCCGGGTGCTCCTGTAACCCAGCACCCCTTTCTCCCACCGAAGGGCACGCCAAGTGTGTGGAGTTTGTGAAGAGCTTCAACCTGCCCATGCTGATGCTGGGAGGGGGGGGCTACACCATCCGCAACGTGGCCCGCTGCTGGACATATGAAACAGCCGTGGCCCTGGACACAGAGATCCCGAATGGTAATAGCTCCAGGGCCAGGTTGGGCTGGGCAGAGCTGGAGCGCATGTGTCCTCAAGCTCACGAGCCCTTTCCCATTGGCCATGTGGCCTCTCCTCTTCTGATACTAGTTGTTGATTCTCCCGCCTATCCTCTTGTGATTGTCAGACCATCCGTTTCTCCTGAGTCCCTTTTTGACCCTGTCCTCTCTCCTTCCCGCTTCTGGTCTAGACAGAATTATCTGTGGTTATTTATAGCTTTGGAATTTCTACTCCGTAGGGAAACTGGGGTAGTCAGTGAGGAAGTGTTCCCAATGAGCACCGCCTAAATTTTTCTAAACCTGGGGCTGTGCCTTCTCATTGTGTGTGTGTGGACACTGGAGAATGGCTTTAAAAAGACTGAAACCCTGTAAGTACCCAAGTACTCTGTTAGATCGTTGGGTTGACAGTTCCAGATAAACGTACAAATGCTTTTCTCAGTGTCCCATGGTAGCCAGGTCTCTTGACTCTTCTCTCCTGCCCCAATTAGAGCTTCCGTACAATGACTACTTTGAATACTTTGGACCAGATTTCAAACTTCACATCAGTCCTTCCAATATGACCAACCAGAATACCAATGAATACCTGGAGAAGATCAAGTGAGTATGTCCCCAGACACCCCCTGACTGAAAATTCCAGGCTCTGGTTTGTCCCTAACCAGAGCCCAGCCACCCTCTCTACCATTGGCCATAGACAGCGACTGTTTGAGAACCTGAGAATGCTGCCCCACGCACCTGGGGTCCAAATGCAGGTGATTCCTGAGGATGCCATTCCAGAGGAGAGTGGCGACGAGGATGAAGAAGACCCTGACAAGCGCATCTCGAGTAAGACCCAGACCCAGGGGCTGGTACCTGCTCAATCAGTAGTCAGCTCTGACTTCCCACCACTGTTCCTGGTTCCACATTCCTCCCAAGCTACCCATCTGTTGAGAAACCCAAGTTCTAGTACTTCGGACAATTTAGGGAGTCTGATTTTCCTTCCCCTCTTCTTGGTCACCCCTTCCCTTGGTGTCTCTTGGAGGACACACAGGGGAGCACTGGGCACAGACCCTGAGGTAAAGCTAATCTGCTGTCTCACCCACATTTCCCATTGCCTCCCAGTCTGTTCTTCTGACAAACGAATTGCCTGTGAGGAAGAGTTCTCGGACTCTGATGAGGAGGGAGAAGGTGGGCGCAAGAATTCTTCCAACTTCAAAAAAGCCAAGAGAGTCAAAACTGAGGATGAAAAAGAGAAAGACCCAGAAGAGAAGAAAGGTGGGTTTGGGTCACACCCGACTTGGGTCTTGAGCCCCAGACCAGAGAGGAGGATGAATCTGTGCAGGGCACGGGGAGGAGGGAGCAGACTCAGGCCCTGCCTTCTGTGGGGTTCTGCCTCAGCTCCCAGAGGTGGCAGGGCGCACAAAAGAATGAAACTCAATTTGTCATCTCCACTGGCTGATTGAGCCCTACCAGGCCTGGGCTCCCTATGGTCAGGAGTGTGGCTGTCACATTCGATCCCAAGCCCTTTTCCCAGCACTTCACCCCAGTTTCCCAGGGGGCTGCCTCCGCCCACCGGGTTCAGGCACTAGCAGGCTGGGAAACCGGTCCGACCTGTTTGTTCTCAACAGGGCTCAATGGGAGGGCCTGGGATGGGCTTTTCTCTGTTTTGTAGGTCCAGCGAGCTGTAGTGTTGGGGAAGGGGTTTCAGGCTAAGATTCCAAGGGTCCTTCTGGAGAGGAGCCCTTGGTCATCCCTGCACTCTTATGTTCTAGAAGTCACAGAAGAGGAGAAAACCAAGGAGGAGAAGCAAGAAGCCAAAGGGTGAGGAAGGAGCTGTCGGCCATCTCCCTGGCCTTGGAGCACCAGCCCCTTTGTCCGCTACGCTGAGGAAAGGCGCAGGGACAGCTGGTGCAGCTTACAAAGACCTCTTTCAGGGACGAGTCTGTCCGTCTCTGCAGTTCTAGGCAGAGCTAGGAAGCCCCAGCCCTCGGCAGTCACCTGGGCAGCTGGGGTCCTATAGAAGTCATTGTCCCCGTGTTTTTGCCTCAAGGCCTCTGGGGTATATTATCTCATGCCAGTCTCTGCTCTCTCCACAGGGTCAAGGAGGAGGTCAAGTTGGCCTGAGCAGACCTCTCCAGTTCTGGCTTCCTGCCAAGTTCCCCACCTTTCTCCCACAACCCCTCAGATTTTATATTTTCTATTTCTCTGTGTATTTATATAAAAATATATTAAATATAAATATCCCCAGGGACTAGACAGGAACCAGGGCCCTGAGCCCAGGGCACATGTTACGAGTGAGCTTTTCTAGTGGTTGCCTTGCCACCATCCTTCCCCAGTTCTTAATTTTGAACCATAAAGGGTGCCGGGTCTGGAAGGCATACTCTTAAGCAGCCATGGGACAGAAATCCTGAAATGCCAAGTGTCTGCTTAGTAGCTTTGGAAAGGTGCCCTTACTGAGCATTCTAGAAGGAGTGGCTGGGTCTTCAGGGACCCCCCCCCCAATCAGGCTCCTTAAGGTAACAGCCATTTTTAGATTGGTTCTGTTATCATGCCTTCCCACTGGCCCCGTGTGAGCCAAGGAACTCCCACTGCCTGCCCTCTATCCTCGCCCAATTCTGCAGGTGGAGACTGGTAGTCTAGTACCTTTTTTGAGATACTATTTTCATTTTCGTGAGAATCTTTGTAATAATAAAATGGTACATTTCTACATCCTCCTGAGCTTGTCTCCTAGCAGTGTCCCTGAGAGCCTGGGCAACCCCCTGAACAACAAAACAACCCCACAAACTTACCCCTCACCTTAATCCCTCCCTCAAGGGTTGAAGTTAACCGATCTTCTCACCCTATCCCCAGAAGACCACTCATTAAAAACCACTACTAAAGGGATGACATTTATTCCTTTTCCAAATGTTACAGTAAAACCAGGTGGAAGAGAATGGTTTTAGCAGTTAGAAAAAAAAAAAAAGTACAAATCTGGGGTTTGGCCATTAAAAGTTATTTACAACAATGGGAGGGGGAAAAAAGACAACAAAAAGTTGTTTCACATTACAGACCTCCCCCCCCACCCCAAAGCCTAATACTTGCTTACCAAGTCAGAAAAGAGACACAGTCGATTCACAAGCTGGAGGTTTGAACTTGAGTAAGACATTTATAAAAACCTAGACAGGGGCAGTGTCCTCCCCAGCCCAGGTGCCACTAGGCACAGCACAAGAGACTAAAAACTCAACGGTGGGGGGAAGGCTGGACACTCAGGGTTTGGGAGTGTAGGCACCCCACATCTGGCTCAGGGATTTGGGGAGTAAACAAAACCTACTTGGAAAAGAATTGGGGAAGAAAACCAGCAATTGCCTTCTGCAGGGGCGGGGACAGGAGGGGTAGGGCCAGGGGCAGGAGCATTTCACATCACTAACCTAACTCGGGAAACTGCAAGGGACCATCTTCAACCGGCCTTAAGAGGAAGGCCAGATGGATGATGGGAGAATCCACAGGAGGGAAAAGGAGAGGGAACGTGGCTGGGAGGGGGCAACAGCCCCTTCCTTTCTGGGCACAGGAAGGCAGCCAGGGCACCAGGTCCAGGCAGTGACCTCACAAGGACAGCACAGTTTTTGCAGCTTAGAGATCACCCACCTGCCCCCACCCAGCTACTCATTCTGCTCGCTGGCAGGTGTAGGGCCACTCTCCGGCCCCGAGGGAGTGGACGGCTCTGCGGCCTGGGGCCCTGCCTCTTCTTCTGTGTCTCCTCCCTTGGAGGCAGCACTAGCCTCTGACCCCTTGGCCTGGGGCTCCTGGCTCTCAGGGGTGGCGACAGCCTTCCCTTCCTGGGCTGTGCCTTCCTCGCCGCAGGCACCGATCTCCCCCTGCTCCTGCTCTTCCTCTGTGGGTGAGGAGGCAGACGAATCTCCCCCACCCTCCTTCCGATTTCTCTTGAAGGACAGACCACTCAATTTGAAAGGCTTCTTGAAAGAGAATTTCTTCTTCTTCTTGGGGGTCTCCTTGGCGGGGGCATCCCCCTTGACCTCAGCGCCCTGGCTAGGGGGTGCTGGCTCGATGGCATCGCCAGTGGCCCCGGCTGCCTCCTCTGTTCCGTTCACGGGGGGCGACTCCCCTTCACCCTTGGGGGATAAGTCTCCATTGCTTTTCACGTGGCCATTCTCCTGCAGGGCAGAGGAGACAGCAATGAGGGCCGGGGCTCTACCCCTCCTCCCCCAGCCCGCCCCTGACCTCTTCCAGGCAATGGGATCCCGACTCTTCTGCAACCGCGGAGGCTGGTTGTAGCCTCACCCACACCGGGATCCCGTCAAACATCTCCCTCCCGTCCTCACGAGCGCGCGGGGGCCGAGCGCGCAGAGGCCGCGGCCGGCAGGAGGCGCTGGGGTCCCGTGGCCCCCCACCCACCTCCCCCGGGGCGCGCTCTCCATTCGGCGGGGACCCGCTCGCGGCCGCCGATCCCCGGCGGGCGGGCGAGCCCAGCAAGCCGACATCGGGCGGGAAGCCGCCCCGGGGCGCTCTTCTCCGCACCTGGACGGCCCATTTTCCCAGCCTCCCGCTTTGTGTAAACGGCCCCCCACCCACCTCTCCCCCACATCTCCGCTCCCCACTAAAAAAAGGTTGTGAGCCACCGAGGTCGGGTCTGCGGGTGGAGTGCCCTCCCCCACCCCCCACCGGGCACCCGCCCCGCGGCCCCTGGGCGCCCCCTTGGCGCGGCCCGGCAGCGCCTTTGTTCCCCGCGCGGCACTCGGGGCGGCCGGGGGGCAGCGCCGGGGGCCGGGGCCGCAAACAAAGAAGGCGGCGGGGCCGGGCCGGCGCCCCCTCCCCGCCCCTCCCCTCGCTTCGCCCGCGGGGGCTGCGGCGCCGAGAACAAAGGGACCGGGCGGGGGAGGGGGCGCCGCGTGTCCCGGGCCGGACAAAGCGCGCGGCCCCGGCCCAGGGCCCCAGAAGGGGCGAGGTGCGGGAGGAGGGGGCTAGGTCGGGCCGTGCCGAGCGCACCCACCTGTCCGTTGGCCTTAGCAGGGGAAGCGCCTGCTGCCTCCTCGGCGGTCACGTCGCCCCGGGGAGCCTTGGAGCTCTGGCTGCCCATGATGGGGGGGTCTGCTGGGGGGGGGCGCCCGGGGCCGCCCCGGGCTCGCGCCGCAGGGGATAGTTCGGCCGGGTCGGCCTGGCCGGCGGAGGGGTGGGGCTCGCGCCTGAGGGGGAGGGGTATGGGGGGGTAACCGAGCTGCACCCCCTCTCGGCGCCCGACCCGCTAGCTGCGCCCGCCACCGCTCCGCTCCGCGCCAGAATGCCGCCCGCCGCCCGCCGAGCCGCCTTATATATGCGCCCCGAGTCGGGGCGGGGCCGGACATTTAAATGAGCGCCCAATCGAGGAGCAGAGGCGGGCTCAGGTCCCGGGCCCCGCTGGCGCAGTGGGCGACGCTGGCGGTCTGGTACCCCCAGCCCACTCACCTGCCCCGGACGGGTGGGGTCCAACGTGGGAAGGGGAGAGGAGGGTCGTTCAGCGAGCTGGGCAGAGGGGGGCTCCTAGAGGAAAGGGAGAGCAATCATTCCCTCCTCTCACCGCCCACCTCCCAGGGTGGACGCCCCAGCTCCTGGAGTGGCCCCCAACGCCTTGGTTCTGCACTGACAGCCCCTGTCAGTCTCCCCCTAGAACTCTTCGAAGGGCTCACATGCCCAGACTCGTCAGAGGGCTGGTCCTGAGTTATGCTCCGGAGAATGTGGTCATAGAAGCCGCAGGGCCCCGCGCCGGCATCTGCGCCCCCTCAGGCCTGGAGACCCGTCACAGGTCCCACCCACGTCCCTGCCTGCCTGCCCGGGTCAGCCTGGAGGGTCTGGCCCGCCGCGGAGTCACTCTGGTCAGCCTGGTGAGGCCCGTCCCTCCTCTCTCCTCCCAGTCCCTTGGCAGCCAGTCACACCGAGCCCCCACAGACCAGCTCACCCTCGGTCCCTCCTGCCCTCAGCCTGGACCCATTACAAAGCCCCGGCTAGGGCGGTCCTGTGACCTTGAAGGGCTTCTCCATCCCCATGTGAAAGCTGAAGAGTCTGAGGCTCAGAGACGTTGACATAACCCGTCTGACTTGTCAAATGCTCTCCCCCCACATCTGCTTCCCCACATCAGGGCTCCCCAAGCAGGCAGAGGAACTCCAGGAGGGGATTCAACAAAACTTCAAACACTCCAGTGGAGGGGTGGGACATCACCAAGGCTCCTGGGACAGCCCCTTGAGGACAGCCCCCAGGGCTGCCCAGCCGTAGCCGCCTGTCCTGCCTGAGAGTCAGTGAGCCCGGAGGCAGGGGCAGAGAGCCGGTGGCTGGAGACCCTCCAGCTCCAGTCCCCTGCCACTTCCCCTTCCCCTGGTATGGACAGGTCTGTGGGAACCCCAGAGTCCTGACTGGCCCCGGATGTGTGTGTGTCCGGTTGCCTGCCCTCAGCCCCCAAGAGGAAGGGGATGGGGGCTGGAGGAAGGAAAGTGTTGCAAAAGCAAGGCTGTGTCCTGGACAGCTCAGCGCGTCCCTCCCTCCCTCCTTCCCTCCTACGGGTAAGGCCTCCTGGGAGGCCTGAGGCTGTGAGGTGTGGAGACACCCCAGGGCCTGAGAAATCAGGAACTCCCCACAGACCTGACCACAGAGGGGCCGAGGAGGGCTGAGGTGGCATCTACATTCAGCACTCACCCCCGTAGCCTCCAGCCTCACCCCTACTCTGAAGCCACAGGAGATTCTCAGCTTCATTAATACCCACCTCCCCATTTTCCAGACTGGGACACTGAAGTTCAGAAAGGGAAAGGGACATGTCCAAGGGCACACAGCAGATGCCAGTAACTGAGGGTGAGGAGGGGTTTGGAAAGACCTACTAAAATGAGGTGGGGACAGTGAAGAAGCCCCTGGAAAAATTCTCCATTGAGATCTGGGACTGCCTGGTCAGAGTGGGAGGTGAGAAGAGCCAGCTTTGGGATAGGAGGGGCACCACGCCCCACTGCCGCTCACTGAGAACGGTGCCTTCACCCACTGCCGCTAAGGGATGGGCTTCGTGCCCTGCATCTCTGTCTCGACCACAATAGGGAGCCCACAATGCTGCCAGGCACTGGCTGGCAGGGCTCGGATGGAGGCTGTGCGGGTCCCCGAGGCTTTGCGGTCAGAGGTTGAGAGCAGATGCCAAGCGTCCGGACTTCCAGGCTCTGCACCGAGGGGCTGACAGGCAAATCCCAGGAGGAGAGACGAACCTCAGAACTACAGGACCCTGAGTTTCCAGAGCCCCAGAGGGAACCTGGACCCCAAGGGGAGCTGTGCATCTCCCACCGGACATCGCTGGAGGCCGGGGAAGGGTCGTCTGGGAGCCCAATCCCTCAGTAAATCCAGGTCCCAGCAGAATCTGGCTTCTGGAAGAGGGAAGAGGCTTAGGATGCTGTGGGCGTGAGGGGGGTGGTACAGCGGCCCCCACGGCCTCCTCCGTCCACACTGTGGCTCCTTCCTCCCCAGCTGCTGCTAGCCCAGACAATGCGCCCATTGTTCTGGGTCTCCAGGGGCCTGTGTGCAACTGTGTGTGTCTGTCTCTCTCTGTGTGTGACTGTGTATTGCTCTGTATCTGTCTGTGTGGGAGAGACTTTGTGACTCTGTGTGTGTGTGTGTGTGTGACCAGGTGTGCACGTGTGTGGTTGTGTGAGTCTGCATCTTTGTTTAGCTGTGTGTGTTCAGGGTGAGAGAGGCTTGGTGACTCCTGGCGCCTCTGACATTTTCTGGGTGTGTGCCTGCCTGTCCTCGAGATTGTGTGTTGGTGACTGTGTCTGCCTGTGACTGGGTGTGCGACTGTGGGTGTGTGTGGCTGTGTAAGTGTGTGGATGAAGAAGTAGCCATTTGGTGTTTGTGTGTCGGCTGTGTGTGAGGCCGTGGGGGTCAGAACCTCTCAGGTCTGGGCTGTTGCCAGGACCGAGGGGCAGGGAAAGGAGGACGGGAAGGACAGGGTAACTCTGGGATGCACGGGGGAAAGGCAGCCGTAGAGACTAGAACCCCCATGTTTTCACATGGCCCCCCGACTGTCCCACTTCTCCGGTGAGGCCTCAGCCCCTGGCCCTGGCCTGAGATGCTCCTAGCCTCCCTGGATGGAAGGGAATGAGTTTCCTTGGCAGGAAGCCCAGGACCTCAGGAGAGCCACGGGGTGGGGCTGAAGGTGGGAGGAAGGCAGAAGAGAACATGGCCCCATAAACGTGCACTTTGAGGTCTCTGAGGGGGCCCTGCGGTGGGGGTCAGATTAGACGCCAGGTGAACTGTGAGTCAGAGGTGGGGGCTGGGCCTTCCTAGCAGAGGGACCAGCACTTGCCCAGGCCTGGCGAGGGGAAGAGACATCAGAGATGTGCTAGGTCCCAACGGAGGCCTCAGGAATGGTGACTTGGCAAGGGCTTCCCAGCCCCAGCCACCCCATCCCCTTCTGGGGACCATCAGCTGGACCAGGAGACCTGTTTTGGCTCCGGGTTGGCCTCCTCCTGGGCTGTAACGGTGAGCTACTCCTCTCTGCTCGGGCCTCAGTTTGCTGGTCTGTCCAGTGACACATTGGACTCCGTGATTCATACTCACGAAGACGAGAGTTCCTCCTTCGGCTCACAAGTGGCAGGGCACCAGCTGTGAGTCACGCGGGGCCCCTGCCCTCAGGGGTTTCCCATCCTGGGGGAGAGACTGGCAGTGCCTTAAGGGGAGAAAAAGAGCCAGACCGGGCTCAGCTAAGGGCCCTGGAGGCTGCACGAAGGAGGGGCACATGCATGGGCCAGGGATGGAGGAAAAGTCTAGAGCAGGACAAAGTGGGAACAGCAAACCATCTGGGTGAGGGTGGAGGTGGAGGGACAGGCCTAATCCGGAGCAAGGTTTGGAGACAGGATCCCTAGGACTCCATGACTGGCTGGCTGCAGGGTTGGGAGGGAGTTGGGAGAAGGGGGTGACCATGTTGTCGCCTGCCTTTCTGTTGTGGGTGACAGCTGGCCAAGTGGATCCGTGGACTGAGACAGGAGAACGGAGGGAAAGAGAACTTGGTGGGGGTGGGGGTGGGGGGCTTGCTGAATTGAGCCTTGTTGAGTCTGAGGTGCCCGGGGAACATTCGCGAGCACATCCAGGAGGCAGCGCAGAGATACGCCATCAGATCGTGTTTCCTGAGCCAAAGGCCAGGGCCCAAAGTCTGGCTAGTGACCTCACAGGGAAAACAGACAGTAGGTTTTAAGTCAGAAGTGGCCCCAGGAAATCTGGGCCTCTGGATGCTGCTAGATGAAGGTAAGGGGAGCCAAGCTGTGCGTGAGGTCACCCAGGAAGGCCCCGGGCCGTGAGGACTGCTACCACTGGAGGGGCAGCAGGACAGGGCCCCGGAAGGAGTCTGGGAGGGGGCCAGCAGAGAAGGGGAGGAAAGACCCCAGAGCACAGAACCATGGGGATGCTTGACCAGTGGGGAGAGTTCTGAGAAGGGGGGAATGACCACACACAATAATCACAGCTGCTAGCGTTGCTTTCATGCCAACTGCATGCCAAGCCCTGTGCCAGCTGCTTTCCATACCTTATCTCCTGACCTGCTGAGATGTGTCCCCTCATTGTTCCTGTTTACGAGGAGGAACCGAGCCGGGGGGCCAGGGGGTGTTCCTGCAAGCAGCAGAGGTGGAGGTCAGAACTCGCAGAGGGTGGTTTTCAGGATCTCGGAGGAGCAGAGCAGTGCTGGGTTCGGCCAGAGGCGTTCACACCGGGCCCGTGAGGAGTACGTAGGGTGTCAGCAGCGAGAGGCCAGGCGGCCACAGGCTCGGGAACCCAGGGACTCGACTCCCCAGCATCCTGGGTACGTCGGGTTCTGGGTTGGTCCGCAGCCTCCCTGCCAGTCATGGGCCTTGAACCTGGGGCTGGGTCCTGGGGCATCTTAGGGGCTCTTCACTAGAACCCCCCCATTCCACCAGTCACCAAATCACAGGGACAGGGATTCTGTAGGTTCTCTTTCCAAATTTTAGGCCGATCAGCCCTCTTATTTCTTCCTTCCCCCCGCTTTTCCCTTGGTCTCTGTGAACGAGCATGTGCGTGTGTGTGCACGCGTGCGTGCGTGGGGTGGTTGTGTAACCTGGCCAGGGCCTAGTCACTAACCGAGCTGGCTCTCTGGGGCTCAATTTCCCCAATAGCCAAGAGGTGTGTCACCGGCTCACCTGCCTATCTCCCCCAGGCTCGATGAGGTCACCAGAAATTCAACCCGGGTGCCCTGGGCTGCCCGAGCCTCTCCCTTCCCCCTTCCCTCCCCTCTTCCCAACTTTCAGTTTCTGTTCAGATCCTGGGTGCCACTGGGGAAGAGGCGGCCAAACGGGTGGAATGTGGATTGCTTACAACTTTCCAACCAAAAATCCCCCACCCCGGGGGAGTCCCTTTAAAAGGGAAACTGAAACCCTGTCAGCGCCCAGTCCCCCGTCCCACCCCTTCCTCTCCACACTGCTCAGACCCCTCACGTCTCCCATTCAGCCTCTTCCTCCAAATGATCTAGACCCACCTTGCAGCTTTTTGACCTCTCCCCTCACCTGGCCTCCCAATGCACACCCCGTAAAATGAGGACACTGGGTGCCACTTGAGGCTGTGGCCAGGGTTCAGTGGGGTGTTTTGGTGTTGAGACAACCAGTGTGACAAAGCATCATGTCCTAGCTGTGTGGCCGGAGGCCCTCTCAGAGCCTCAGGGTCCTCAGCCCTAAAGTGGTAACGAAAATAGCCAGGTCTCGGGGTAACTGTGAGGCAAGGAGCTAGTGCCAGCAAGTGAAGGCCTTCGACCCCTCACCCGAGGCGCAGAGCACGTGGGAAGCAGCCAGCAGCATTCTCAGGCGCCACCGAGGGAAACGCTGGGCAAGAATGCCGCACCAGCTTGGCCCTCAACGATGTGCCCATCCCCTTCCCAGCTGGGGGGAGAAGGCGGGAGGCCAGGAGCTCCCTGAGATGACATTGCATCCCCTCCCTCAACGTTCTGGGGTCAGGGGTGGAGGGACTCACCGGGCTGTTCCAAGGATGCTGAATTTTTCAGAGGGAAATTTATTTGGCTCAATCAATTCCTTATGTGGTAAAGGAGTCTGTCTCTCCCCAGAACCCTGAGGATTCTCGCCCTCTCCTCTTGCAACCCCAGAAGTGTCTCACTGGGACCTCCTCTTAGTGACTTTTCCTAGAAAGACATGCTAGCAAGCCCCCTCTAATACATCTGTCTGTCCCCTCCTAGCCTCTCCTCAAACTCTCCTTCCCTCCTGTCTGCACGGGGGGCCTGATATCCCGGTGACACTCCCTGAGCGCTCCAGGTCCTGCCTCAGGGAGATCAAGCTTGCGGCCTCATCCCCCCCTCTTTTTCTCTGGCTCACTGAACTTTGACTACTGGCTTTTCAGCTCCTTAGAGTGTTGAGCTTCTCCCGCCTCAGGGCCTTTGAACATGCTGTTTCCGCTGCCTAGAATGCCTCTCTCCACTTCTCTACTTGTTGAATTTCTACTCTTCTATCTCTCTCTTTTTTTAAGATTTTATTTATTTATTTGAGACTGAGAGTGAGGGAGAGAGAGAGAGCACGAGCATGGGGGGGTAGTGGGAGGAGCAGAGGGAGAGGGAGAAGCAGACTCCCCTCTGAGCAGGGAGCCGGATGCGGGGCTTGATGCACGGCTTGATGCGGGGCTCCATTTGGGGCTTGATCCCTGGGACTCCGGGATCATGACCTGAGCCCAAGGCAGATGCTTAACTGACTGAGCCACCCAGGCGCCCCTCTACTCTTCTCTTAAAACCCAGATCAAACCACTCCTGAGGACTTCCAGATTCTGCAGGAGGAAGAAAGGCTCTCCCCACCACATAATCCATACCTCTGGGCTTAGGGTTCCCACTACTCTGTAGCCCAAGCCAGGCACCTGACAACCGCCCCCTCCAGCTCATCATCCCCCCTCCTCCACCTCCAGGATGGCGGCCCTTCTCCCCTGTGCCCGGGGCCTACACCACAGCCGCCTTCTCACTTGTCTTCTGCCCCACGTCCAGCCCCTCCACCTGCTCTCCTCTGCCTCGGGGCCACTTTCCAATAGAGGGTGATCAATAAATATTTATTGGCTGTTGGAATAAATGTGCCAAGGAAGGCACGAAGGAGTGAAAGAAATGTCAAATCGAACATGTCCCCTTGGCTTTAAACTTTGCTGTGGCTTCCTCCTGCCCTCGGGGTGTCTGCACCTTCTATTGAAGGTCTTCACCATCTGGTGCCCATGGCACACTCTGGACTGTCCACCAAGCATAACCTTGCCCTCCTTCCTGCTGTTATCAGGCAGTCCCTCTGCCTGGATTGTCCGTGCCAGGCAGCACGGAGACATTGGGTCGTTGCAGTCACCCAGGCAAGACACGATGGGGACCTGAACTAAAGGTACAGTGTAAGTGTAGCCCACACCAGCATTTCCAGAGCTGGGCCTGTCCCCGGTGCAGGGGCTTCCAAGTGTAGCTTTGGAGTTAACGTTCGAGATGCCCGTTAGATGCCCCATGGAGATATCAGGCTCGCAGTTAATGGGTCCATGAGCCTGAACTGAAGAGTTTGGGGTGTCCCGAATTTGAACGGGACTCGATGGAATTCACCAGAGAAGGGGTGGCTCAAGAACATAGCTCCAGGGCGCCTGGGTGGCTCAGTCGTTAAGCGTCTGCCTTCGACTCAGGTCATGAGCCCCGGGTCCTGGGATCGAGCTCCGCATCAGGCTCCGTGCTCGGCAGGAAGTCTGCTTCTCCCTCTCCCACTCCCCCTGCTTGTGTTCCATGTCTTGCTGTCTCTCTCTCTGTTGAAAAAAAAAAAAAAAAAGATTCTGGTAGCTTGACTCCAGAGCTCATACTTTAAAAAAAAAAAAAAGAAGATAGCTCGAGGGGCTCACCAACATTTTGACTCTGGAAGGGGGGCTAGCAGGGGCATTCAGCTGCCGGCCAGTGAGAAAGGAGGAGGTCCAGGAGCAGGGGTGTCCTGGAGGCTGAGGGAAGCAATGGTTTCCAAAAGGAATGAGTGACCCACCATGTCAAATGCTGCTGAAGGGGGGAGAAAGATAGAAGGAGAGAGGTGTGGGCGGTGTTCAGGGGGCAGTAGGGGTGGAACTTAGGGAAGGACTAAGGACTGAGAGAGTGAGTGTGTGAGGAGGGAGGACTGAGCACGGTGCCCAGGGAGGGTCCAGCTCGGCCAAATGGGGGAAAGGAGGTGCCAAGCTGCACACGGAAGCCTAGAGGAGGAGCGGTGGGTAGGCATGGAAACGGAGAGGTCAGTTTGGGACAGGTTGAGGTGAGATGACTTTGGGATGTCATTAGGATCAATGGGTCTAGAGCAATCTGTGTTGGAGAGGAAGATTGTGTGTGTGTGTGTGTGTGGGAGAGAGAGAGAGAGAGAGAGAGAGAGAGAGAGAGAGAGAAAGTCTATATGCTGATGACTGAAACCTCTGTCTCTAGCCTAGATCTCTCCAGGACTCCAGAGACCCTTGGAGATAACACTGGATGACCCCCAAGGAACTACGAACACAGGAAAACAGGCCCTGGTGGATTAGAGGGGACAGAGTTGTTGGTGAGAAAATCAGGGAGAGACTGGTCCAGATGAAAGCGATAGTGGCCAGAACTAGGTGAGGCCAGAGGGCAGAGGAGGAGAAGACAACATCCAGAGACAATCAGGGAGCAGAGAGCACCAGAGACAGGGACTGGGTCCCATGTGGAGGGAGAGGGGCTGGAGGTGGAAGGGAGATGGTTCTAGGAGTCTGCTTCTGTGGGGAGCTGGAGTGGGGCTGCCCTGTCCTCACCTGTTATGTGACTGAAGCCCCCACAAAGGGCATGGGATGGTCATACATGGGCCTCATGGGATGGGGAAGGGGGCTGCTGTTGACTGAGTGGATGAGTTAGGGTAGCAGTCCAAAGGCTCCCTCATCCAGCCATCAGCAGCCTCTGCGAGACCTTTGCAGGGAGGCTTGGGCAGGATCCACTCCTGGCCTCAGCCCCAGGTAGAAGCTGGCAGAGTGTGTAAGGGGGGGCACAGGGACAGGTGCCCTGACGCCTTGGACATGGTTGAGGCCCAGAGACTACTCACTGCCCACCAGCATCGATTCTGACACTCCCAGAAGGGCTTTAGGCCTGGAGATGCCATGAAGGGACCATGTCCTACCCTTGCTTTAAACCTGTCCATGGTTCCCAACCTCCTCCTGGAGAATGTCCAACCCCTTGCTTTGGCGTTCAAGGTCTTTGAAGCTCCAGGCCCAGTTAGCCTCATTTTAGGCAGAGCCCCGCTGGCTGCCCGTCTCACAGTTCCCTCAGTGGGCTGAGCATTTCAGCCTGTAAATGACCAAACCTTTCTCTGTGCCCCCCATTCGGCCTGGAGTGCTATTCCCTGTGTGTGCCTACCCAGTGCCTGCCTGCCCGTTAAGATTTAGCCCAAGGAACCTCTCCTGAAGTCTTTCCTGACCTACCAGAGGACTCACTGTGCCCCAAACAAACTAACGTCACCCTCCTGTGGCACTTTACTGAGCTGGCCTATGTCTCTGTTTTTCTGTTGCTATGGCACTGTGAGGGCCTGGACAGCAGGAGCCAGGTCTGGTTCCTCCATTCTACCCCACTGAGGGGGCTCGGGGCGGGGGGTGGGGGTGGAGATGGCAGCGGAAGGGCCAGGAGTGACAGCAGATGCCCTCCCAGCCCTGTGGGTTCAGTCTAACCCAGGGTGTGTGAATGGGGAGAATTGAAATGATCACCTCCAAAGTAGAGAGAGCCAGAGAGAGGTGAAAACTGCTTTATTTGGGCAGTGAAGGGCAGAAACATGGAGATCCCAAGGGAGAGGGCAAAGGTGGAGGATCTTCACCCACAGAGAGGGACACAGGATTTTGAGGTGCTCCCAGGACATCTTCCTGCTCATCCTGGCTTGGCTCGAGTCAGCCTCGGGACCATCATGCGATGAACCTGAAGCCTGTCTCTCCAAATCCCTGGAAGACAGACATCTATGACACTCCTCTGGAACCCTGGGGCAGAGGGTGTGTAGCTGGGCACCCCACACTGCCTGGGGTCACACGCAGCTCTGCCACCAACTAGCTGGGTGTCCTTGGGCAAGTCACATAACGGTTCGGAGCCTCAGTCTCCTCCTCTGAGGACACTGGAAATAACAGTGGTACCCACCTCGTAGGTTTGTGATAAGTTTTAAAAAAGAAAATGCATGCAAAGTGTTAGCATACTACCTGGCAGAGAGTAAATGAGCAATACATATTAGCTGTCAGGAGATCTGGGTTCTGGTCCCAGTTCTGCCCCATTTTCCTCTCTGGGCCTGCCTGAGTTTCTGTCTATAAAATGGGGTGTTGAAGGACTAAAGGAGAAAATGGATGTGGCAGAGGCTTCTAAGATGAGCGATCACTCTGCCCTTCTCAGGCCTACCTCCCTGCGACCGCAGGGGGGTTATCACTCCCACTCTGTCAGGTCTTTACTGGGCTCTCTGTCCAGGCAGGTCTCCTCTGCCTGGAGGCAGAATGAGAGGAAGGACTGTGGTTAGATAGCATGAAGGACTTCCTGCCAGGCTACAGGATGCTACCCTGGGAAGGAGCCAGAGGTCATGGAACTGAGGCTGCTGGGGAGAGGGCCTGCTTCCAGGGGAATGGCCAGGCCAGGCTAGTGAGGCCAGAGTAGGCCAGGGGGTGAATCAGCTCAGCAGTGACCTCACTTCCAGAGACCCTGGAGGGGCCCTGTTTAAACCTGCCTTTCGATTCCCAAAATCACAGAGACAACAAACAGAACAGAGACACAGCAGCAGGGATACTCCAGGGCAGACAGCCAGAGGCAAGGGGCCATGCAGCAGCCATGGGCTGTTCCCTCCACTCAGAACACTCTTCCCAGGGTCTGGAGCGGCTGCCCCTTCATCCTTCAAGCCTTGATCCAGACTTACCTCCTCAGACAGGACCTACCAACCCATGCATTCATTCAACATTTACTGAACCTCGATTAGGAGTCAGGCACTGTTCTAGACAAGACAAAGTCCCCGCCCCCTCCATATAAAGTAGCACCTGGCCCACCTTGTTCTTCTCAAACCCAGCGCACTATTTATCTCTGACTTCTTTTTATTGTTTCTCTAACCAGAATATAAGCCCCATGAGGGTAGGGACTTCAATAGTTTGTTTTACCAGTGTGAACCCGATGACTCAGAGTATAAACCCGGCACAAACTAAAATAGGCCCTTGATAAGTATTTGTTGAATAAATAAACGCACATAGAGATCAGATCAGAGACAGATGGACACCCGGAGAAACAGCCCTGCTCAGAGGCAGATGCAGACATGCAGAGACACACATAGGATGACTGCCAGGACTGTGCCTGCAAGGCCACGCGAGCCTTCCTTTCTCAGGTCATTCAGCTTGGTTGCTAGGTAGGAGCCTTGTTTGGAACTCTTATTTTACATTATTATTGTTATTATTATTACTACTACTACTACTTTAAAGTAATCTCTGTGGCCAACGTGGGGCTCAAATTCAGGACCCTGAGATCAAGAGTTGCGTACTCTACCGACTGAGCCTGCCTGGCACTCCTCCATTTTACTTTGTTAGGTGCCTTCTGATGAACAGAAATTTTATTATAGTCAAATCTGTCAATCTTGTAAAAACTGTTTCTGGTGGTCAGAGAAAGGAGAGGATGAATAACCCCGCAGAGTCCCACGGCCGGTCCGAGGGGCCCTTCCCACTGTGGCTCAACCCCTCCAGGTCCTGGAGTCAGAGGGGCAGCGGCTGTCGGGGGCCCCACCTGGTGTTTACGCCTCGCCCTTCCCCCCACCATCTCCTCTAGGCCCCGCCCCTGGAACTTCGCCCCGCCCCCATCGGCCGCGCCCTCTTTGGGCCCCGCCCCTCACCGGCTCTCACGGGCGCAAGGGAACTAGATGTCTCTTCCTCTTGCCTAGGAATTGGTAGTTAATATTCTGCCATCGGTACTTCCATCTGGAGGGAGGGAAAATTGGGCAGACAGGATGGGGGCAAGGCGCCACCCCTCTCCGGGTCTACGCCCATTTCGCCTAGCCCCGCCCCTTCCTTCCGCGCTCAGCAGCCTCAGGCCCCGCCCTTCAAACCCAGTTCCGCCCCCTCCGCTCGCTCCCAGGCACCGTCAAGCGCAGCCTTATCCAACCCCTGACCGGCTCTGGGCTCTGGGGGTCCGCCCCTCCGCCACAGGCCCGGCCCCGCCCCCTCCAGGGCCTCCGCCCCGCCCCGCGCGCTCACGTGAGGCGCGGGCGCGCGCTGTAGCAGCTGGGCCAGCGCGCCGAGGGTACGTTGGCCAGGCCGGTGGCCCCCGGCAGCAGCAGCAGGTTGCGCGTCGGCCAGCGCCAGGCGGCGCCCGGCGGGCGGCTGCGCTGCGGGCTCAGCCAGTAGTCGCCCAGGCTGCGGCGGGAGGCGGGCGCCGGCAAGGCCGGGCCCCGGCAGCCCCAGAAACACAATTCCTGGTCCAGGCGGTGCGGGGGCGTGGCCCGGGGCCGCCTGCTGGGGAGACGGGGCAGCGGTCACCTCGGAGCACGACGGGCGGGGAGACGGGGGCCGCCTCGGATCCGACACGGCGGGGCCTGCGTCGGAGTCACTCTTGGTCGAGGGACTCTTCAGAGGGACAGGCCCGGACGCCTCCTCCCCCAGCTGCTGGACCAGGCCCCTTTATCCCGCCGGCGCCCTCCCCGGGGCCCCCCTCACCGGGACAGAAGAAAATTCACCACGAAGTGGGCAGTCTCGGTGAATAGCATGGCGTCCAGCTCGCGGCCCGGCTTCGGCCTCTTAAATACCTGCCGGGGAGGAGGGGGGGGGGCCTGAAAGCCCATAGTCCCCCCGGGACGGCTGTTTTTAGCAGGAGGCATCAGCTGGCAGAGCGGGGTGGGGGCAGCACCGGCCCCTCCGGCGGGTGGGGTCTAGTCCATGGTCTGACTTCACCAGCCGCTTTGGTGGGAGTGGGCCAGGCACCAGATTTCCTGAGACACTACTCCCCCCGCCCCCCAGCCCAGGATGGCAAAGGCAGCAAGAGGGGGGCCGAGGACAGTAAGGTCAGCTGCCGGTTAAACCTTCTCCATCCCACCCAGGGGCCTCCAGCCTCTGTTTACAGACAGACACCTGATGGCATGCTGAGGCAGAACCCACACCTCAAAAGGTGGCCCTGCTCTCCCAGGCATAAGACCCCCCACCTCTGCCTCCCAAGGCCCTCTTGTAAGAGCTTTTTCCCTTGCTCCAGGGCACTTTCAAATGCTAGAGGCAGAAGGCTCCTCGGCCACCTCTAGTTCAGGAGTTCTTATCTGGAGATATTCTATGAATGAACTTTTGGGGATCCAGGACCCCCTAAACTGTGTCAAAGTTCCAAATACACAATATTTCTGGGAAGAATCTAGAAAGGATCCCTGACAGCATGCCCCCCCCCCCAAAGAAAAAGTTAAAGGCTCTTGATCTGGTCCAACACCCTCGTTTGGGAGAAGGGGAAACTGAGGTTTAGAGAGTGGTTGAGAAAAGCCAAAAGTAAAATCCAGGTTTCGTACAACTCTGCCTACCCCAACAGGGGGTGAGACAACCCCTCCGTGCCCTTGTTCTGAGCAGAGCATGGGGGTCAGGGCTCAGAGCCCAGGCTGGGCCCTCCTCCCCGACCCCCTGGGGATCCAGAGGAACGTGCTGGCCCAGCTCCCTTTCCCACACGGCCAGTTTGGGCTATTTCCCCCCCAGTGACTCACACTGGCAGCTGGGGAGAGTGGGCAGCTGTTCCGAGACCCCAGGGCCCAAAGCAGGCCCTGACTTGCCCCCCAATTGTGCAGCCATATTTGGGGATTTAATCTCTTGTTTTCCCTCCTTAGGGAATCTCCCTCCCCTCCTCCCTTCCTCTTTTCCCTATCTCCAACCTCTCCCTCCCTGATGGCTCCTTCCCAGCAGCAAACAAACAGGCTCTAGTCTTTCCTATCTCTGAAAAAGAAGAAAGCCCTTCTTCAACGCCATGTCCTTCTCCAGCTCCCCTTCACAGCCAACATTCTTGAAAGAGTTTTGTACACACGCTGTTTGCACTTCCTCACTCAGCCCCTGCAATCTGGCTCCCTCCCCCACCATTGCACAGGAATAGCCCTGCTCCTCAAGGTCCCCACTGACCTCCTCGCTGCGAAATCCAAGGGATGGTGGTGAGTCTTTATCTGACTTGACCCCTCAAGCAGTGGCTGACTTCGATACAAATTCTCCTTCCTACTTGAAATACTTTTGTGTCCTTGTTTTTCTGGACACTGTGCACTCTTGATTTTCTCGCCAGGCCATCGTGCTGGCGGCTACCACACGGCAAATTCCTCATCCTTTGCTCACTGCCTAATCATGTCCTAAGGAAATCTTACTGGTTCCCATGCCTGGGGTGTCTGCCTCTGTCAGAGACTCACTTCTCTCTTTCGGCCGTCATCTGTCTTCTCGGCTCCACACCTGTCTCCTGGCACCCCTCCTAACTCCCTCCCCCAGATGTCCCACCTCACAGGAAACGTGCCCCACACCTGCCCTTCCTCCCATCCAGGTTCCCTAGCTTGGCCATTTTCTCAGTTGCCAGAACCAAAAATCTGGGTTTTGTCGTGGGATCTTCTCTTTTCATATTCAAGCGGCTATGAAATCCTATCCTCTCCAGGACATTTATTTTTTTTAAAGATTTTATTTATTTTAGAGAGAGAGAGAGAGAGAGAGCAAGCAGAGGGGCTGAGGGAGAGGGAGAGAGAGAATCTCAGGCAGCCTCTCCCCGAGCATGGAGCCAGACTGACTCGGGGCTCTATCCCACCACCCTGAGATCACGACCTGAGCTGAAATCAAGAGTCTGCTGCTTTACCAACTGAGCCACCCAGGCGCCCCCAGGACATTTAAAAAGTCCCATTGCTTCTCTCCATTTCTACCGCGAATGAATGCCTGGTCCAAGGCCCCCTCGCCTTTCACCTGGGGGGCCGCTGCAGCCTCCCGACTTGGCTCCTTGCTGCCGCTCTCTAGCTCTTATGTGGTCTATTCCCACAAAGCAGCCAGGGTTGTCTTTCCAGAACATGAGTTTGTCTCTCTGCACAGTGTCTTCAGCACCAAGTTCACCCTTGGCACCTACCAGTTCCAGTGCCAGGGACATTTCCTCCCCCCATGTCCTTGCCTGGGTCACTGCTGCACGTCTCAGCTCCATTGTCCTTCGGGGAACCATTCTGGGCCTCCTAGCTGGCTCTGCTGTTCCTTCTCTTCACAGCACTGCGGCCTCTCCTCTGTGGACTTATCAAGCACTTGCTAGCTAGTCTAACCTGCAGACCTTCTACCAACTCCTGAGCCCTGCCACGCTAGGCCCCTGGGATGTCAGGATGAACACGACAGAGGCCCTGCCCTCAGTGAGTCCGTAGTGTAGTGGGGAAGGCAGACATTCGCCAGGGATCAAGGAATAGCTGAGTACACAGTGGAACAAGCAGGTGCCATGAGAGGAGAAGGACAGGTGGTCAGAGGAGCCTTCTGGGAGAAGGGACAATTGGTGGAGATCTGAAGCGTAAGTGGGTTTGGGAGGCAGGCTGTTCCAGGCAGAAGGAACAGCATGCTTAAAGGTGGAAGAATGTTAATGTGAATCGCTGAGGGGTGTCTGGTGCGGCTGGATAAGTGATGTAAAGAAGCCATTGATGAGTCTTAAATAGGAGAATGGGATGGCTGGGTTTGTGGTCTTTATAAATAACTCTGGACTAGAGGCATCAAGGAAGGAAGGAGGGAGTCTGGTTCGGGGGTTGTTTGGGCGATGGTGGGCTCCTGATTCAGGGTGGGGGCAGGGGAACTGGAGCAGAATGGACTGTGGTTGCCTGGACAGAAGGTGAGGGCAGAGACAGGGAATGAGAGGGTAGGTGGGGAGAGGCCAGCGGGCAATGTGACACCCATATCCCTGTGTGTCCAACCCACCGACCTAGCTGGTGTCTGGTTGCCTGTTGTCTTCCTGTGGGCCCTCATCCATCCTTTTCCCTAGAAGAGCAGATCGATGCCCAAGAGGCAGAAGGCTGCTGTGAAGGCCTAGGAGGAGGCAGAGGGGAGGAGAAGGGGAAGTTGGGTCAGAGTCCGGATGTGACGAGGTTTCAGGGAAAGTGGCATCTGGGGTTTCCTCAGTCTGGAAATTCCACTCTCTCTGGCTCCACCTTGAGACCCCGCCCTCCAAATTCTGAGATGCTCAAACTCGGGAGCCCAGTCCTTGGAAATCCTCTCTAGGCTCTCTAGGGACTGTGAGTCTATATCCTAAGGTCCACATCCACTGATGGGTCCCTAATGTCAATGCGCACCTCCCAGGAGCTGGCCTGGTGCCCATGACCTGCAGGATCCCATGCAGTCCTCACACTTGCCCTTGGAGGCACGAACTTATTTATCCCCATTGTACAATGAGACTTCCAGGGCTTAAGGAACTTGCTAAAATTCCCACAGCTTAGACAAGGCAGAACAAGGATTTGAACCAACGTTTGACTGACATCAGAGACTGCTTTTAACTCTGTGCTATATTAAGCCTGTCGACCCCCTGGTTGATTGGCTCAGGAAGGGAAGGAGGCTTTGTGGGGTATTTGCTTGTGGTTGGGGTGGCTGCCCCCCCCATATCAAGCAACAGGAAAGGGTAGTACTGACGTCAATTGTTGCCATGACGATACAGCAACCTTTTCCCTGCCATCTCCATGGTAACCTGGGGGTCCATCTGTACTTCGCCCCCTCCTTCTAAAAGGGGGTCCTTTAGGGAGGGGCTAGCTAATAAGGTGTCTGAGAGGCAAGTGAGGGGAAGCCGTGATTGGAGTATGCCCCTTTCCCCAGGTCCCTCCCTATTCCTTGGGCCCAGAGAATAAGGTTGGGATCAGGGGGTCCTGCCTTGGGGTCTGGGGACAGCTTTACCCTCGAGGGTGAGGGAGGCAGCTCTCCTTTTCCCACCTGGGGATTCCCCTGGAAATGCCCCTCAGCCAAGTTCCTAGGCTCGTGAGCAGAACTGCTGGGAAGTTGGCAGAGGGAGGCAAGAGGGATTCCCCAATCCTCTCCAAGGCTGGACATCACCCAGGCCCAGGGGACGTGACTGGCTGGCTCTCGGCTGCCCCCTGAAGCCAGGGGTAGGAACAGCGGCAGCCTCTCTTGCTCGAGTGCGGGCTGTGCCGGAAATTCCCGCCTGGTGCTGTACATGCCTGAAACCTTCCGGCAGGTGTCATTAACCCCATTTTACAGATTTGGGAATGGAGACTCAGAGAGGCTAAGTAACTGGCCCAAGTTTGCGCAGCTAGTAAATGGTAGTCAGGACTCTAAGAGTTTAGGCCAGTGACTTTTCCAGGGGGAAAAAGGAAGAAACAGAGAACAGGATGGACAAGGAGAAAAGAAATAGGAGAGTGAGTGACTCAGGTTGGAGCATGTCATACTGTCACCTGTAGAACAAAGCTCAAATTCAAGGCCTTCTTGATCTAGCTTTTCCTCTGTTACATCATCTCCAGATCCCCTGAATTCTGAGCTCTGCAAGGGCCAGGATCTGTCAGATTCAAGCCTAGGTTCTCAGCACCTGGTGTAGCCCAGATAAGTAGGTGTTGGAAGAAGGTGACCGAATTGACTTCCTGGAACGTGCACTGCACTTTCCAGCCTCCGGGCCTTTGCGCACAAGGTTCTGTCCACCCAGTGGAGCTAACTAGCCCCTGGGCTGACCCCTCCAGGCAAGGTGTGCGTCTGAAATCTTTGCATCACTCACTATCCAAGCATATGGGGGATGGCTGGCAGTAAGTCTTTTTTTTCTTTTTTAAAAAGATTTTATTTATTTTAGAGAGAGAGCGGGGGGTGGGGGGAGGCGGAGGGGGGAGTGTGGAGCCCTATGCGGGGCTTGATCCCACCACCCTGAGATCATGACCTGAGCCAAAACCAAGAGTCAGACGCTCAACTCAACCAAGTCACCCAGACACCTGTCTTTTTTTTTTTTTAAAGATTTTATTTATTTATTTATCAGAGAGAGAGAGAGCACAAGCAGGGGGGAGCGGCAAGCAGAGGGAGAAGCAGGCTCCCTCCTGAGCAGGGAGCCCGATGCGGGACTCGATCCCAGGACCCTGAGATCATGACCTGAGCCGAAGGCAGAGGCTTAACCAACTGAGCCACCCAGGCGTCCTAGACACCTGTCTTTTTTAAAAAATTAAAGTTTATGTATTTATTTAAGTAAGCTCTATGCCTAATGTGGGGCTCAAACTTACCACCCCGACATCAAGAGTCACATATTCCTCCAACCAAGCCAGCCAGGTGGCCTCCTAATTTTTTTAAACCAGTGAGGAAGGGACTTGCTGGAGTGAGGCCTCCTGCCTGCTAGGCTGTGTGAGTTCCATGAGGGCCAATGCCTGTGGTCCTTCAAGTTCACTGCTGAATCCCCAGTGCCCTGCACAGGCCTGGCTGGTGGACTTATATTGACCAAGGCAGGGAAAGAGCCTGAACTAGAACCTGGTGGCCTGACTCCTGGTCACACTGTCCAAGGCTCCTCATTGCCATGGAACAGAGCTCTCACCCTGGCTCCTGCCACTGTCTCTCTCTCAGGGCTTCTTTCCCTCGAGGGATACCCAATCTTTACATAAGCTCTCTCGTCTCCCAGAATGTTTTTTCTCCATCTCTGCCCATTATTTTCTGGTGATGCTGTCCGTCACCCGGCCATGCTTCCACCTCAAGGGTAGGTTCTGCTGGCCCAGAAGGGTAGGTTCTGCTGGATCAATCATAGTCTCGCCTTTCCCTGATGATGGTAATTGGCTGAAAGAGTGCGCAGGTGACTTAAAAGAAGGGTCAATCACTGGCCTTCCCAAGGTCAGGTAAACTGAGAGCGGGAGAAAGCACCTCTCCCATTTGCAGATTTCCAAACTGCCACAGGCATGTTCCCTGCCCAGAGGAGATAATCGGGGATGAGAGATGAACAAAGGGGTAGTCCTGGTGGGGCCCCCCGACACCCTGGTTCCTACAGTTCTTCCTGTAAGTTTATATACCTGGAAAGCTTATATCCTTCCGAGCCACTTGAAACAACGTAAGTTAACTTTAGTTGCTTGCAAAGGAGAGACCTCATCAATACAGAGGCCAATAATTTTTTTCTCTCTAAACTTACAGTGGTCTTCTAAGGAGGGGGTGACTGTTTATAGGGAAGAAGGCCCTTTTCCGGCAGAGCAGCAGAGTGGGTTATGCTGGGTAGGCTTTGCCTGGATGGAGCTCGATGGGGATCAAAACAGCTAGATTACTCCACTTAATAGAGTGAACTGAGAGCCCTGGGGGCTCTCTAGGAATTAAGAGTGGATGAGGAGAGGAGTAAAGACGAGAGGGAAGCCAGCACTGTGGCCTGAAGCCAGGGATTCTTCTGGTGGGTGAAAGGGAAAGAGAGGCATGGGAGGGCTTTCAAGAAAGAGGGTGTTTGGAGGACCAGGCACCGAATGGTCAAGTCTAAAATCCTCACTTCGAAGTAGACCCTTTTTTGGCAAACATCCTCTCCTCCTTTTTTTTTTTTTTTTAAAGATTTTATTTAATTTGAGAGAGAGATCGTGAGAAGGAAGAGGGTCAGAGGGAGAAGCAGACTCCCCGCCGAGCAGGAAGCCTGATGTGGGACTCGATCCTGGGACTCCTGGATCATGACCTGAGCCGAAGGCAGCCACTTAACCACTGAGCCACCCAGGCGCCCCCCCCCCTTTTTTTTTATTGTATTTTTATTTTACTTTTTTAAAGTTTTAAATTCCAGTTAGTTAACATAGTGTAATATTAGTTTCAGGTGTACATTATAGTGACCTCCTCTCCTCTTTTAATAAGTCTCCTACATTTGGGACTGCCTGGGAGAGAATTTATGTGGAAACCGAGAACGGTGGTCCTTTTGGGTGAGTGTGGGATTTTGAAGTACTCTAGGGAGGGCTGGGAATTCTACCCCATGTGGATTAGGGGTGTTAAGTCATTTGCATTTAAATTTCAGGGGACAGGAGACTGAACCTGACCTCTGGGTTATGTGTATTTTTTCCAATATTAAAATAATACAGGCTCATTAAAGCAAAACTGGAAAGTGGAAAATACTTGCTCAGCTAAATGCTATACTTCCAGGCAGCCTTGGGTCATGGATGGATTTTAGAGTATTAAGTCTGAGGACACTGAGGAGTGTGCTAGCCTATCAACCATCAGCTGGGGGGAACCCGGGCAAGTCTTCCAAGGCTCAGTTACCTCACCTGTAAAATAGGAATGAGAAATCAAGGTTTTTCAAAAGACTTCTTGCCCAGTCTTTTTCTGGTCCCTGGGAGGCCCCTAATCCGAGGTGCCCAAGGTCACAGAACAGCAGATAGCAAACGCTAATTCCATTTTGGGAGCATTCACTGGGCTGGTGTGGGTGGCCCGTTCTCTTTATTCTAAGTTGTCAGTCCAGCCGCTCCAGTCCAGAGTTTCTCTGGACCCCCGAATCCAGCACAGCTATGGGAATTGCATTGGGAAACCGAGGAGAGGGATGAGAAGGATGAGGGCAGGGGCCGAGGGGAACGGTAGCCCTGGAAGGGGTCCGGACCAGTAGGGAGTTGTGGGGGGGGGGGGGGTTGGCGCGGCGGCGGAGGGCGGGCCTCTAGGGTTGGGTCCAAGGGAGGAGGCAGCCGAGGGAAGGAGCGGAGCAGTTTGCGGGTCGATCGACGGGATAGACATACACGGTCAGCCCGGAGTGGAAAGAACAGTTTATGCTGTGCTTTATTAAAATGTGCATCATTCTTTTATTTTAAAATGTGCATCATTGTCTCGTGCTCGGCGCGCGCGACCTCAGCGTGGTGGCCCGCGGCGGGCCCCGTCCCCGCCCGGCTCCCGGGGAGCCGCCGTGCGCAGGCGCACTCAGGTGGCGCGGGCCCGGGGGCTCCCGCCCATGGCCAGGTAGACGTCGATGGGCACGTGCAGCAGCGTCAGGCAGTGGCAGCCCGGGCAGCGTCGAAGCGGCCTGGGGAAAGCGGGGCCCGGCCCCTGCTGTTGGGAACGCGCCCGGGGAGTGCACCCGGGCCATCCCCCCCACCCCCGGGGTTCGGCGGGGCCCTGACGCGGGGACGCGGTTCTGGGCAGGGAAAGTGGACGCAGGCGGTCCGGAGCCCCGCGCGGCGGGGACGACCGGGGCGGCAGGAGGGGCCGCGGGGAGGGCGCCGGCCTCACCTGACCGGGGTGTGCTCCGTGGCTACCGGCTCCGGGCTGTCCTGGGACTCGGGGGCGGCGGCAAGGCCAGGGGAGTCTCCGGCCTCAATGGGGAACCTTCGACCCTGCGGGGGCTCCTGGGCACTCATGTCCAGGCCCCGGGGCGCTCTGCGCGGGGAGTGACGGTCAGGCCGCTCCCGGGCCGCCGGACGCCCCCTGCCCGCGCCCGCCCCCTGGGTCGTTGCTCACCTGCCGGAGGCCGAGGCCGGTCCCAGGCTGGAAGCAGCTGCCGGACCCCTGGCCGCGGGACGACGCTCCGGTCC
Organism: Halichoerus grypus; assembly: GCF_964656455.1. NCBI lineage: Eukaryota > Metazoa > Chordata > Mammalia > Carnivora > Phocidae > Halichoerus > Halichoerus grypus. The sequence continues at coordinate 163,335,958 of NC_135716.1, read as the reverse complement.
AGGCGGAGCCGGGCAGGTGTCTGCGGCGCGCCGCGGCCCGGGCGTCGAGGGGGCGGGCTGCATTGTGACCCGGGCCGCGGCGCGCTGACCTCACAGAGCCCGTTCCTCCCGCCGGGAACTCCCCCCTCGCCGCGTCGGGCCGCCCGGCACTCCGCGCGGCCGCGAGCCGGGTCCGGAAGGCTCCGGCCATGGCGCCTCGGTACCGGGCCGGGCAGAGCCCCCCGCCCCCCGCAGCCCGATGGGGGCACAGGCGGCGGCGTCCACGAAAAGGAGCCCGTCATCCCGGGCGGCGCGCAGACGCCCCGGAGCGCCCCGGGGCGGGCTGCGACTCCCTGCCTGGCTGGGGGACGGGGGCGCGGCGGTGACTTAACCCGTGCTGGGTTTGGTGGTGGTGATGGTGAGGGCAGGTAAGGGCACTGACAATTTTGGCCAAGGGTCACACAGCATTTACATCACAATTGGGCCGGAGTTTTAAAATGGCCCTCTCCCTCCCCACCACCCGTGGCTGCTGTGTCCAGACGGAGAATGTTCTAGCGCTGGGGCGGCTGCGCATGAAGTCCTTGGGGGGAAAAGGAGCAGGCCAAGGGCGATGGTGGAGTAGAGCTGCCTCACAGAGGCAGCATGAGCTGAGAGGGTGAGAGGAAGGCGGCGCTAGACAGCATGGAGGACTTTCTGCTCTCCAATGGGTACCAGCTGGGCAAGACAATTGGGGAAGGGACCTACTCAAAAGTCAAAGAAGCATTTTCCAAAAAACACCAAAGAAAAGTGGCAATTAAAATTATAGACAAGATGGGAGGGCCAGAAGGTGAGCTGGGGCCCCTTTGGAGGAAGGGAGGGCTGGCTGAGGTGGGTGGGCACTTCCTCCAGTGGGAAGGATCATCCCCTCCTCCCCTTTCGTCTGGAACCAAGGAGTGCAAGAGAGTTTGTGGCTCTGGGGTAGGTCGTGGGGGGGGGGGGGGGAACCTCGCACCTCTAAAACCCAAGATTAAAGTGGCAGGAGGTAAAGGGCCTCAGAGGCACAACCCCAGCCTGCTGGGCCTTCCTTGTTCCAGGAGGGGGACGGAGATGGGCAGAGAGGCCATGGCCTAGGCTGGCAGAGGGTAGGAGCTGCTGCCAAGGCAGGCAGAAGTGGGAACAAGGAAGACAGGGCTCAAGGGAAGAACCGTGGGGTCAGGAGGCAGGGGTGTGAGGAGCTGCTCACCACGCTGTGGGCAAACCAGGCCTCATAACTGAGATTCAGTGGTTTTGTCTAAAAAATCCCCAAAGCACTTTGATATCCATGGTCTCACAGGTTGCTCACAACAGTCCGAGGGTGGCAGGGAGTTGTTCCTTTGAATAATAAATTAACTACAAAAATAATAGCAGTGGGCATTCTTTGCAATGTCCAAGCAGCTAGACATTTAAGACTGTTAATGGGAACCAAGGCACCAGACCCAGACACGGTGGGCAGACAGAAGCTGGAAGGCGGGAGACAGGAGTGAAGAGTTATGCCCTCCTGGACTTGATACCCCCTGTCTTTTCCCCTTGTTTCCTCAGAATTTATCCAGAGATTCCTGCCTCGGGAGCTCCAGATTGTCCGTACCCTGGACCACAAGAACATCATCCGGGTGTATGAGATGCTGGAGTCTGCCGACGGGAAAATCTACCTGGTGATGGAACTGGCTGAAGGAGGGGATGTCTTTGACTGTGTGCTGAATGGGGGGCCGCTGCCCGAGAGCCGGGCCAAGGCCCTCTTCCGTCAGATGGTCGAGGCCATCCGCTACTGCCATGGCTGCGGTGTGGCCCACCGGGACCTCAAATGTGAGAACGCCTTGTTGCAGGGCTCCAACCTGAAGCTGACCGACTTTGGCTTCGCTAAGGTGCTGCCCAAGTCGCGCCGGGAGCTGAGCCAGACCTTCTGCGGCAGCACAGCGTACGCCGCCCCCGAGGTGCTGCAGGGCGTTCCCCACGACAGCAGGAAGGGGGACGTGTGGAGCATGGGCGTCGTCCTGTACGTCATGCTCTGCGCCAGCCTACCGTTTGACGACACAGACATCCCCAAGATGCTGTGGCAGCAGCAGAAGGGGGTGTCCTTCCCCGCTCACCTGGGCATCTCGGCCGAATGCCAGGACCTGCTCAAGCGGCTCCTGGAACCAGATATGATCCTCCGGCCTTCAATCGAAGAAGTCAGTTGGCACCCGTGGCTAGCAAGCACTTGATAAAAGCAATGGCAAGTCCTCCCCAATAAAGCAGGGGGAGAAAGCAAACCCAAAAACCCGCTTCTAAGATGGTGATATATATTTTACACTTTAAGTTTACTTCTATCCTAAAACTTACCTACACCCTCCCCAAGCCTTACTTCTCTTTCCCTTTAAAGATCTTCATGCAACCAGAGGGCCTCATTCAGACTTCCCTTTTATTACAGCTAACAAGTGATTTTCACACAGGTGTTTAACTCAAATTAATGAAGAAGAAAAAAAAAACAGACCCCAGAATCATACACACACTGGGGGAGGAGAGGGGAAAAGTGACCAAGAGCCACTGGAACCACCGCTGTTGCAACTTCCTTTCCAAATAAAAGCAGAAGCGCTGGGAATGCAGAGACGGCCTCTCGACTCCTTGTCTTGGTGAGAGGCCTGCTGGGGGCCCTGTCCCTGCCTCACCCCAGAGTCTAAGCTGAGTCTGAGGTGAGGACAGGGGACTTCCTTGAGCCCCAGACCACCCCTCCCTGCCCCCCCTGCCCCTTCCCCAGGCTCCACGCAGGAAGCCAGCCTGCATACTGTGTCCGTCCTGCCTTGCCTCCAGGGCAGCTGCTGTTGGGGACAAGAATAGACCCCCAGACTTCCAGCTTCTGTTGAATCTCTTTAATGCTGTTAACGGCAAGTCTGGAAAAGGTTCAGGACAAAGTTCTTTTTTCTTTTTTTTTAATTACAAAACTAACAGCTGTTAGAATCTTTTTTTTTTTTTTTTCCCTTTTTTCTTTTCCTGGCTACAAAATACTCTGGGGAGATGCATTATAATTTAAAATATATAATATTGCACAAACAACCAAAAGGTTAATTAAACTAAAGAAATAATTACAAAGAGAAAAACCCCATCCCGTCAAAAAAAAAGATTCAACATTCTTTCCATCCCACCCCCCCCCCACTGAAGGTTTGAAGTGGAAGGGACCACCACTCTCTTGGCAGACCTGACCACAATCCCTTTACATCACTGGTGAATACACCAGATTATGTACCAGAATCACCAGAGCAGCATCATGAAGCACCAGGGTCTCCAGGAATTCCTGCAGCCCCTCATTCCCCCAAGAGAGGAACAGCTTTACCAGAGTGAAGGGTGAGAGCCACAAAGACTGGGTCAGTCTTCAGGAAGAAGAGCTTTTGCAGAAGCCTGATGAAAGTCTCAAGAAGTTCACCCCCAGCATAGCCCTTCAAGCAGCAGAAGGGCTGAGGTGGAGAAGTTGGGCTCACCGGAGTTGTAAGTACTCGGCTTTGATCGCTGCTCGGTACCGCTGGTACTGGCTTGTGTCCTAAGCTACAGGGGGGTCGAGGTGGGTAGCTGGTCGGACAAGGTATCCCGCCAGGCAATGCACAGAAGGGCCTGAAGAGACCCCCTCCCTTCTTGAGGAGGGGAAGAAATGCAAGAGCAGACTCTTGCAGGTGGCACGGCTGGGCTAAGGACTTGGGTGCATCCGACATGAAGAAGCCCTGGGAGAGGTGTTGGGGACATACCAGCCTGGGCTGGACAGAAGGAAGGAGGTGGGAACTCAGGGTTTGGTCTCTAGATTCGGAACCACAAGGAACCTTTCTGGGAATGGAAAATGCCTGGGAGGGGAAGATCCCCAAGAGAGGCAAGTTTCCCAGAGACGAATGCCTCTTACTCACTAGGCTAGAAACCAGAATGTGCTTGCCATCCCGTCTAGCCAAGGACAGGCGGGATGGCCTTCCTTGCCTGCTTATGGGTGGACAGAGTGTTGTCTCAGCTTCCTCCAAGAGACTGGTGCTTAGTTTCTGTCTACACAGGTAGAAGGGCTAGAATTATCCCTTGGGACTTCCCAGCAAGAGTCCCTAAGAACAGTGGGTGTTCAGCAGAGAAATGTAGGCTCTTCTGGTGAGGAGGGGTAGGTCTCCTCCCCCTTGAGTCATTCTATGGTTGGCACAAGTCAGAGTTCCTGGTTTGGATTTAGTGAGCCCCTTCCCAGATGTGAGCAGAGGCCCAAAGGACCAGCAAGGAGCCACCCAGAATCTGTACCCGAGCTCTGGTTGACAGAGGCCATTGGGGGGACATTCTCAGTCAGTGTCTTCCAGGGCTGGGCTGAGACGAGCGAGGGGGTGGGAGGTTCTGTGGGCAGGGGGAGCTGCACGCTCTGGCTCCCCTCATTCCCAGTCCTCCCACTCTACATCTTCCAGCTGCAGACAGGAGGGGATAATGGAGAGCACAAACACATATTTACTCCTCTGAGTCAAGCCCAGACCCAACCTCCCCTTGCTGCCTCCATTTACGGATAGCCTCCCCTACCCTGCCCAGCCCTGCCTTGGGCCATACCCTCCTGCCCTCTGTTAGAGTGAACCACTGTCTTAAGGAATGTGTCTGGGGAGCAGAGCTATCCTCCGCCTAAGGGGTGGGTCTGCTGCTCTGATCATTCCAGACCCAAAGGAAATGCTTCCACCAGCCAACACTGGATGCCCCTAGGAACTATGTCAGTCAGTCCCTGAAGGAGAACTGGAGAGGGGCACTGCCATGAGGGTGCTCACAGGATCTTCCTCAGGGGCTCCAGCACCCTACTCCCCCAGCTGAAGTCTCCCCAGGGAACTTTCTATTGGCCTGCTGTCAGCTGATCCCGGGTATGAGAGGTGGTAGGAGGTGGTAGAATGACGCTGCTTAGGTATACAGCTGTCAGGTTTTACCGAGGGCCGCAGAAACACAGAGGGCATCGAGCCCCTGGGACATGAGAGGGGATCAGGGGCCTTCTCCGCCCCGGGCATAGTGAGGTCACAGGAGCCAAAGACTCTTGGGTAGGTCTCTACCTCTCCCCAGGCTTCAGTTTTCCAATATGAAAACCAAGGCCCTGCCTGTCTCTCTCATCTGTTCACCTCTTTATAGCCAGTTCATGAGCTACATGATGGAAGGAATCATGTGGTTCTTGTGTGACTGTGGAAATAGCATGGACTTGAATCAGACGTCTGGCCTGGAGCCTCAGTCCTGTCACTTAGTAGTTGTGAGAGCTTTTCCCCCTGCCTTCCATTCAAAATGACCCATTCTTGACTCTGGCAGGTAATGAAGCATAAGAGTAGGAAGGCCTCTGAGCTTTCTAGCTGGACGGGTTTTGTGGCAGCTTCAGTAATGTTCACCACCTGCTCCCATGTCCTAGGCACGACGCCTAACACGTCTACATGCATTGTCTATCACAGCTTACAAGCTTCTAGGGCCAGTTCTAGGTTTTCGATTGTGAAACAGAAGCTCAGGTTAAGTGACTTGCCCTAGATCACACTGTCTTTTGCCCCAAGGCCAGGAAATGTGTTCGGGACCATCCCTGGGGACCATGATGTGGGGCAGGGTTTGGAGTACATTTTTTTTTAGTAGTTCCTCAGGTGACTTTCATGCAGAGCTAATGTCAGGAACTCTCCCACCGTCCACCCTGGAACTGAGGGGAAGCAGAGCCTGCTGATGGGAAGTGTTCAGGGCCTGAGTGGGAGGCTCCAGCACCCTTCTGGAAGCTGCCATCTCAGAGAGGAGCAGGCATCCACCCTTAGGGGACGGTTGGGCCTGATGGGGAGAGTCCTCACACACTGGGAGCACTGAGCTTGCTTCCCTGAGGCCAACCAGGCCCACTCACCTCCCCAGAGGCATCCACTTTGGAGAGTGCCATCTGCACTTCCTCTTCGGTCATGTCCAAGTCGAAATCCTTTTCCCAGTCCTCGCTGATGTCCGTGCTTGAGCCTGGAACCAAGATCCACAGTGTGAAAGGCGGGAAGGGGTATGTCCGAAGAGTCTGTAGCTGGGGGTGATGGCGCTCTTTAAAAGGGCCTGGCAGGGACGCCTGGGTGGCTCAGTCGTTAAGCATCTGCCTTCGGCTCAGGTCATGATCCCAGGGTCCTGGGATCAAGTCCTGCATCGGGCTCCCTGCTCAGCGGGGAGCCTGCTTCTCTCTCTGCCTGCCGCTTCCTCTGCGTGTGTTCTCTCTCTCTGACAAATGAATAAATAAAATCTTAAAAATAAATAAATAAAAGGGCTTGGCAAATATACAACAAAGGTCTTAACATTCTGTTGTCACTCTGACTCAGTGATTGTACTTTTAGGAATCTATTCTAAGGAAAAACGCTGGATTCAGTCAAAGATTTAGCCAAAAGGATGTTCACTGTAGTGCTGTTTATAGTGATGAAAATTTAAAAAAACACTTGAGAGTTCACTGATAGGGAATTAAAAAAATAAATAAATGGTGTAGTCACATGATGGAACATTCTGTGACTTTTAAATGTTAGGCTGCAGAACACTTCTACCCGTGGCGACACAGTCTACAACTACTAAGTGAGAGAAAGCAAGTTACTGTAGTGGAGAAAGCGCTCCGGACCAGAGGCTCCCCAAAGCCACAGACCCCTT